>NC_081826.1:147850611-148190611 GCF_030867095.1 Alligator mississippiensis
ATACTGGGCTGCACCCCTCAAACCTACATCTGGACAGATAAGGATTGCTCAGCTAACCTGCTGATGTGTTAGCAACCTCAAAATAGGGAACAGAGCTGCTCTTCCTCTGCTTTGTCTCCAGCGGGGTCCTGGCACTGTAAAGGAACATTACACACTTCAAAAGTGGGGCCCAATCCACTAGGGATATGATATGCACAATAACAGGATTCAAGTGCACGCCTTGGACCTGGAACGTGTGCAGAAAGGAAGAGGAGAGAGCTAAGGAGAAAAACAGGTTTCTTTGAGGCTCAGCATGTGGCTCCAGGGATAGCATGAGGTGAAGGAGGAAGAAATTGGGTCCCTAGTTAAACTAATAGCTGCAGCCCAGACTAACAACAATTTGATGCAACTTTAGCAGTAGTCACCCCAGGAGGCAGGAGGGAAAGATATTGCTGCCGGATCAGTTCCAGGAGCTCTGTCTTCAAAGTTCTGGGTAATCTGAGCACTGCATTCAAAATTTCATGTCCATCTGCACTAAATGGAGTTGTCAGGCCTTACTATGGGAGAGGATGAAACAGCAGAGTGATGTCTGCCAGAGCAGGCCTTGATTAATGATCAGGCAGTGGTGGCAGTGAACCTGGCCTGTGCATCCAGCAGTGAAGTTAATTGGTGCTGACAGATTTCTTTTCTACTGGGTCTTGGGTTCAGGACACTTGTGAAAACAGGTGGAATGAGGGAAAAGGCTGAAAAAATAAGAGTGATGGTTTCTGCACCAGGGAGATGGCTGTACTCTATGACTGGCAGTCAGAAGTATTCACACTGACTAGCCTGGGGGGGAAAGCAGCACTCTCTGCAAATGAGCACGGTAACTGCTTCAAACCCAACTCACTAGATGGAGAGGGAAGGCTGTGTACAACACAACAGTTCCCAGGTACAAGCCGACCGAGACAAGTACCCAGCAGGACTGGTGCCCAGTAGGACTGGCCCTCAAGCTGCCCATGGAACACCATGCCACAAGGCAGCAGGTCAGTCTAACAGCAGCAACTTCTCCTGACAGAGGCAAAAATCCTGCCACACCTCCTTCATATCCCCCATCACTTTGCCAAGGATTATTACAAGAACTGGATAGAAATTTTCCCCAAATGCTGGTACACCGAAAATCAAATTATTCTGTGGGCATATATCAGTATCAACTGAACTTTCAATGAATTCTTCCTGAGTCTCTTCCTACTTCCCTACTTACTGAGCCCCTCCTCAGCCTGCCTGGAAAAGTGCCACCATAACACAGCAGACACAGAGTCTTCATCTTCCTCTGTAGGTGAGGCAGTGGATGGGATAGAAGTGGGCAGGGAGCTGGCTCCATTGTCTCTGGGATGGGCTCTGTGTCTGTGAAGTAAGCAGATTGGGGGGGGGGGGGGGGGAGTGTTTCTCTAGGCTCCAGAGGTGGATCCTTTAGCAGACTGCACCCCAACTACCATGCCTGGTGGTATGCAAGGCACTCTCCGCATCAGCTCCTCCAGTACTGGGCCATAAAGCCATGTGCATCCTGTGGCTCCTGGTGGAAGAGACTAGATTTATGCAGAGTGGTATCACAGCGCCCACATCCCTTCCTCTGGTGTGAGCTGACTTCCTTCATGCCAGCAACATCATTCTAGCTGATCCCACTATGATACAGGCTGCAGCCAGTGCCCCTGAGAAAAGGCTTGAACTCTGCTTGCCAATCACTGTGCAGGGTCAGACTGTCATCCCTAGACCACTGCAGTGCACCAGCCACAGGTCAGGCGTTGTCCAGTCCTTTCTCCCAGTTGAGCCCCTACACATTACATTTAATATTCCTTGGATGACACGGACCTCAGTGGGGAGGTTCTGATCCATAGCCAGCAAGGATCCAAGCTAGGACTCCAGACCTGCTCCTTGACAGAGCAGCATCTCCCTTACTGAGCTACATGTCCTTTAGTTTCAACTCGTCCTCCGGCCTCAGGTATCTCCCTCTCTTGCCACTAGTGGGCCTAGTGAGCAGAGGTGTGGATGGGGTCCAGGACTCTTGTTTCTCAGGGGTGGGAATGGGGGGATGGCATGTGGCTTGGAGATGGAGCAGAAGAATGTGAAGGGCGAAGGGAGACTCAGCAAGGAATGTGCTTTTTCTCTGGTTGACTAAGTGCTGGTTAAAGGTGCCCTAGAAAATGAAGCTCTAAAATTTATCCACACACTAGGTATAGGCAGAAACAGGGCAAACCTGTCCACCCATGTGCCTCAGCTGCACCCTGGAGGGAATGAACCCCATGCCATCATCCTATCCTTCATATTGCTCATATGGTGACATGATCCAAACAGGCAAGAAACAGTGCTGTATAGTTCATGCTCTGATCTGTCTGTCAGGGGAGCTGAGTTCTAGCCCTGGTTCTGCTGCTAACTTGCCATTTGATGTTGAGAAGCCTCTGTCTATTTCCCAATATAAAAGAGCTGATTTTGAGCTTTTTTTTTGCAAAGTGATTTGAAATAGATGGATGACAAGTTCCACATAACAGCTAAGCACGGGCTTAGTAGGTGCTTGCTGTCCGTCTGGGCAGTACCCAGCCATACCTTCCCAGAAGCTGTTTGTCTCTACTCCTCTAACTTCAGTGAACTGGATGCATTTAAATAGCCTTGGCAAGGTGCTACTTGAGGCACTCCTGAAAAGACCCAAGGCACCCCTTGATAGACTCGAGGGACACCCCTCAGTAAATGCAGCTCTTGGTTTTTGCTCATTTTTTATACTATATGTAACCCTCGCTGGCACGCTAGGCCAGACAATATGCCAGATTTTGGATCCTCAGGGTGCCAGTAGCCCTGGGAACCCCCTCAGGCAGGTCTGCTGACTGAGGTGTCTCTTGGAGAGGTGTGTCCCTCACCCTCACTGGCCAAGAATTTACTTTATGTCCAATAAAAAAAAATAGATTTCTTTATTATACAGAAAATAAATGATTGGTCAAAAAAAGAAATACAGTTAATAATAAAACCAACAGTTTGAATAGAATTTACAACTGCAACAATAGATGAATAATTCCACCACACTGGGTGGTCCTGCTTGCATCAGACAATTTCAATGTTTACATTCACCTGGTTATAACACTTTAAAACAGTCCCATCCCCTCCCATAACCCAGACTGATTTCCCTCTGCTCACACTCCCCTTCCCATAACAATGAATGGCAATACAGCTTTAACTATGATCCACCACTAGGTGGCAGAGGCAAGGCTTCTGCTGCTCTGGGGAAGGTGGACTCTTTGCTCTTTCTTAGTAACTCAGCAAAAAAACCAAGTCTCCAATCAGCCACTGCAGGCAATAGGCTTCTTTTCTTTAGTTTCCTTCTGCAAAATACACCTCCTGCAAACAGTAGGGGTTAAGTGTCCCCTCACACACCTATGCAGATTTGGGATTCTCACAGCCCACTCCCTCTCTGGGCTGCCTCTCTCCCCCAGCACCTCCACATGCAGATACGGGGTTCCCTCTACAGGCCTCTGTCCCTGCAGTACAAGGCCTTCCACCCCAAACAGAGGACTTCCATCTGCACGTCCCTGACCAGGCAACTTCTCCCAGCTAGCTTACCAACTCCTCCCCACTCTTTCCCTGGTGTGGCAGGCACTGTTTGTGCCTGCCACTTTAAGTGCCAGAGGGCAGCAGCCAGCAGGTGCCTGATGAGGGCAGCCATTTTAGATTCAGGGCTGCCCATATAAACAGGGCAGTTCTGATGCTGGAGCCAGGCAACAATGTTGTCTGGCTGGAGAGCTGCTGATATCATCTGGAGGTAAGGGAGGAGCTGCAGGGGATGGTAAGGAGGCTCCTGGTCTTGGGTATGACCTAAAACTACACCCTGCCAGGAGTGGGTGGCCTGGTGGGGCTCTCAGTGGCATGGGAGCCCCCAGGAAATGCCAAGCCAGTTACTACCCTGGTGAAAGGTGGGTCAGGGCACCTTAACCCCTAGCCCCCACAACTGGGTGGGTTACCCCTTTGTTGGAGGGTTGGGAAGGTGGACCCCAGGGCAAAAGAGTAAGGATCATAGACTCAGGCCTGTCTGAACTCCCCCTGACTGGTCCATGCTGGGGCCAGGACTGGAAGGGTCAAAGGGCCAGGGGCCCACCGCGAGGAACGCCCAAGAGCTGTGGGCCTGGGGTTCCGAGTGGCCTGGAGGTGGGCCAGGGCTACAGAGCCAAAGGTCCCGGTGGGGGGATCACACCCGAAGGGGGATTAGTTCAGGAAGTTATGGTGCCTGGTATGATGGCGGGAGAGACCGCCTGAAGGGAGGAATCCAGGTGGGGTTCCCCAGTAGGATTCTGGGGCCCAGTGTGGGGGTCAGTGACAATGAGAACTCCTTCCCCAGCCTGATCATAGTGCTGGAGAGTGTAACTCAGCCCATCTGGGCAGAGTTGCCTTCCCCAGCCTGATTGTAGGGCTGGGGAGGGGAACTGAGCGATCAGGCTCAGCTCCCTTCCCCAGCCCAATAGCAGTGCTGGGGAGGGAACCTGAGCCCGGGCTCAGTTCCCTTCCCCTGAACTATGATTGGCTTCTGCAGCCTGACTGTGGGTGATGGGGAGAGACGGGGCTGCACTCCCTATCTGGATGAACCACACGGAGCCGCTAGGAGCATAGCCCTGGTTCTCTCCTGTCTCCTACCAGCTAGCTGCTTCGAAACTCTAAACGTTTCAAAACTTTCAAAATGTTTTGACTAGCCTCACTTTGTTTCGAAGTCCTTTGTTTTGATTTGATTTAGCTGTTTTGAGCTCAGAATGAGTTGAAACCATGTCAAATTGAAACAAACAATGAAATTTTGCACTGCCCTACCAAGCAAGCCTTTGCAGCTGTTACGTATAGGAAAATAATACAGTAAATCTTCTGTTGCAAAGAACTCGGGAAGACTCCCACAGAGTAGAATGCTGTTAATGCTATGGATCTTTATTTGAAATCTCTGGGATTATCTTCCAAAATCATGTTTATGAATTTAACAGTTAACCCTCAGCAGCTCAACTTTCAGTGTGAAGCCACAGCATCAGTTTTACTAAGACCAGAGAGCCAGGGATTCTAGGCTATGCACTGAGAGCATGCTTCCTCAGGCTCGCTGGTCTTGCTAAAATTGACATGGTCTCCCTTGTTGCAATTTAAGACCGTGCTTTTGTTTCCCATCCACTGTGGGATCATTTGCCAAATTGTTAACTGTGCACTGAGTTCTATCTACCAAATCTTCCTTGCTCTACTTGCATACGTGTTTCCTGATGGCTGATCATTTTTTGTCAGCTTTCTCGGCATCACATTTCTCGATTACTCTCCATGTTCAGTAAAGAACCTATACTTTCCTTGGTTATTCTCACAAAGGCTCACAATATAAATAGCTTGGATGGTGGTTTTAAAGCCTCCCCACCTTTTGGTGGTCTTTAATGGATATACATTATGATGCTGCCTTTTCTCTCTTTCCCTGCCCATTCCCAGTTGCTATATGCTGCGAGTTCCTCCCTTTTCATCTTTATTTGAGGAGTGGTCATGGTAACTGTCCACCTGACACCTCATGCAGCCCCCTGTGCTTGCCACCCAAGATGAGCAACAGCTACTGACTCCTTCCCCCCTGTACCTGGCTTCATGCTCAGAACCTGAGATAAAGCTCTAAACATCCTGCTGAAGATGATGCCTGCTTGCCCAGCATTCCCCTTGTGCTTCTTCCCCCAGTCCTGCCCTTCCCATGCAGAGCTCAGATGTCCAGTTGAGTCCTGGGCAGGGGAATTGGTCGTCCTAGTGGAAATTTAGGAAGCATCAGAGATACTGCTTCAGCACCTGGTTAATCAGCTTGGTCTAACAATTGGACACTAGGCGATAGGCTGACATATAACCTACCTTTTTAAAAGCTGGAAAAACTCTCACCAGAAATGGGCCCTGATTTGTATCCCTTGATCTGACACGATGCTGGGAGGAGAAGGTGTTTCCCAGGAACAGCTAAGCTGTTTCTTTGGTGGTAGGGCCACCACAATAGGGGGTGAAATGGACCATTCTGGTGAGCTAATCTACTACTAGGATCAAGGTGTAGTCTTGGGACCAGGGAAGGTCAGTGATGAATTCCAGGGGTGTTGTAGGCTGAGGAGGAGTGGGTAGGAGTTTCAGGGACCCAAAGGGCCAGGGCTTGATGGGTCTTGTTGAGGGAGAAAGTTTCACAGGAGCTAATGCATAATGAGTTCTTCTTGAGTCACCAAAAATTGTGGGGAAGGAGTCTCTCAGTCTTGGCGTGGCTGGATTGGCCAGCCATTGGAGTACCCTTGTCCAAGTTTGAACACCTCTGAAAGGGGCTGCCCTTCCAGAATGTGGATATGCCCCTGATAGTAGAGGATGCCCCCTTCCAGTTTAAAATCCTAGTCACATTGAGGCCCTGAATTTGGCAAGGTGAGTGCAACACTACACAAAAGGGGATCTTGGTTGAAAGAGGCCCAAAAGAGTTCCAGTGGGTCTTTTTTTCTCTCACCCTGCATAGAAATTTCTGTGGGGTCCAAGACCATGAATGGCCTCTGTAAGGTAGTCTCTATGAATTCATCCTTCCCAGTCAGGCCATCAGGCTTGCTGTTGAGTGTGCTGGATCTACAGGTAACTACAAAAAGTTAAATTTGGAACAGAACAATGGCCTGTGGGCTTGTCACTGGCTGCAGCTCCCTGGTGAATAGAGAAATTCATTTCTTGCGGTTAGTGAGGACTGAACTACGTATCGGGCTCCCTCAAAATGACCCACACTGTGGAGGCCTCCTTGGTGGTGAACAGTTCCTTGTCCCAAATGTCATAGTTAACCTTGGCAGAGGTTATCTTTGACAGTAGAAAGCATATGGGTGTAGTGGTTCCCAAGACCCTTGACTGGGACAGTATGGCTCCAAAAGTCAAGTTAGAGGCATTTGCTTCCACTGCCCATACTTCAGGAATAGCTTCTCCCTTGGTCTTGCAAATATTATGCAGGATTTGGGTGGAGATGACCAAGCAGGACATGTGGAGATCACTGATATCCAAGTGGATCTTTAGGGACTTCTTGCACACAGTGAAGCAATCAAACCACATGGCACAGCCATTTGGCAACTGCTGAAGCAGTAGTTGAAAAGTTTCTTGCAGACATCCAGGCAGCCTAAGAATGGCTTCATCAGCCAGGGCTGTGAGGGGTAGGAAAAATTCCCAGGTAGCGAGAGTGATACAGTCACCCCGGTCACCTCAGTGTTGTGCATGCCAGGGGCAAACTCTTCTCACTCCATTTCTGGGATACTAGCACTCTAGCGTGGTAGCAGTGGATAGTGGTAGCAGCAGAAATGATGGGCAGTTCTGTCCAGTCACATCCACTGTGCTGGCTGTCCACCAGATGCTCTTCAGTATACAGAAAAATCCCTGGAAACCTCTTGATAATAGACAGCCACCAGGCATGCTGGGATGTGTGTCTTTTGTCAGCCATCTGCTGGCCAATGAGTAGCAATGACACAGAATGATGCTTGGAAGGGCAACACATACATTTTTTGGTCCAAGTCAAATGCATGCTCCCACATGGTATCAATACTGAAGGAGGGCTTCCAGTTCAAAGGGAAGTGGCCTGTGGCTACAACCCCTGCTCTGTCATCTAGGCATAGGTTTGCCCTCCCTGGGTAAGGCAGTACCTTTCGTGCTCTAGGAAGACACTTTCATTAGACCTAAAGGAGAGGAAGAAAGAAGAGGATGCCCTGTGGAAGGCATTGGACAAAAATCTGTCCTTATCAGCTATTGAGATGCCTGGGACATGCTGCCTGACATTATCAGCAAGAAATGGTGCTGCACATTCCTTCCAAAGTGACCCTGCAGAATGTTATATGGATCATCCTTGACCAGATGATTGCTGCGCCCTTCTCCATACACAATGAGTTACAGCAAATAGCTGAGGCCAAATTGGTTTTCCAAAGACTAAAAGGCCGGTAGGAGGCAGAAAATGGGAAGGGGCAGAGCAAGGGAGTCAGCTCCACTCCAGACCCAGGCGGTTTCCTGAACATTATCTTATATGGAGTTTGCTACCCAAGGGACTGAAAGGACCTCAAGAAGGCAATGAAGGGGTTGGTAAAGCCATTCAAGGAGCAACTGTGAGAAACTCTGACCTAATCCCATCCTCAGCCATACTCTAGACCCCTGGGTGGGACTGTCCCCCTAGGAATACTTTTCACATATATACCATCTGGGGAGGTGCTAAGGGTCCTGCTCCCAGCCCCTGGCACTGGGGGAAGATCAGCTGTGTGGGTAGGGCACACCACAGGGTGAGTGCTCTCTGATGCCAGGAAGAATACTCAACCTGAAATAAAGCTTCAGAAATTGTCACAACATACCTCTGCCCTGTCCCTCAACTCTGAAGTAATATTTAATGGGACTCCTCTTTTCCCTCCAGCTTTGCCAATATTATTAACAAATGTATTCTGCCACAAAACCTCATTCTTAGCAGAGCTGTATGGGTAATGCAGTTTTGTTGGTTCAGCAGTGAAATGAAAAAAAAATAAGGAAGAAGAAATTCTGGAGGTCAAAACAAAGCTCTTGGTTTAATCAAGTTAAATGTTTGTTTAGTTCTCAGGTGCCCTTCACATTTTTAAAACAAAGTTAACTAGATTTTTAAACACAATATTACTTCAAAATGGGTCCTTGAAGAGTTTCATTTTAAAATGTCAAAACCAGATGTTTTGACTTTCTTTACATTTTTTTCCTCAATCTTTTTCACCTGAAGAGGCTCACTAAATTTGACCCAAATTAGGCAACTGCTTTGGTCAACCCTAAACTGCATTTTTCAGCACATAAGCTAAGCTATCAAATAAAGTATGCTCTTCCCCCCACCCCAAGTATCCAGTTACCTGATTATGAGATATGGGTCACGCTTTAAAGACCCTCAAAATAAAACTTACTTACAGAAATTTCCTTCCTTACCTGCTTCTTTTTGTCCCTTTCTATTATCACCTGCTAAAGCCATTTCTTTAAGGTTTCTAGATGCTATACCCTCATTTATCCTACATCTCTGGCATGCAAACATCAGTATTTCCAGAAATCCCAGCTACTTTTGCCCTCCCCTCTTATTGTCGCAGGTCACTGCAGCCTTAACCTCCAGCTTTAACATATGCAGTACACCCCTATGGAATGCCTTGTCCCTCCCCTTCACTCTAGCTTTCCTCTTAAATCCTCCAAGAAGAAAGTGTTCTTTTTTCCCCCAATGGAGATCAATCATCTGGGTTAGTTACCTAAAAAATCTGGGTGTTATAGAAAATGTGCCTTGTTTAAAAAGTAACTGTTCGGTTCCTAATCCGTTTTGTGAATGAATCCACAAGGGAAAACAAATTTGTTTCAAAGATTCCCCCTCTCAGCCTGGAAGCATTCAGGATGTGGACCTCATCCTTTCATAGAGTCACAGCATAACCTCCCGTACCTCTCCCTAGTATGTCACGGGTAGGGATGCTTCTCGGACTTTGCCGTGGCTTCCTGGGCCAGACACTCTAGTCAGCAGGCGACTTCAGGGTGGTTCCTCAGGGGGTCTCACATGCCACGTCTTTAATGATTAATTGATTTAAAATTGGGAGGACAATGTTTGGGTCCTGCCCCCCAAAGTCTTCCCTTGGTTGCTTCTTCCAGTCCTTTTCTGTTGGGCTCTGCCTCCCCTACGCCCTGCCTACTGCCAACCATGATGTTACCACTTGCATCACTGAGGTTGATGTCCCAGGTGGTCTTCAATGCTCGAGGTCATAGGGTCTGATGGCTGCAAATCAATCAGTGATGTTCCTTCCCTGAGTGTCTTCTGCAGCCCCCTTTTTCCTGTTTAGACGTCATTTGTGCTTGGCTCTGTCCCATTTCCCGTTGTGTCATCCCTTCCTTGGACAGGGTCCTTACTGCCTGCTGGTAGTGTTCATATCAAGTTGCTGCTGGGTCCCTGCGGACCCATCTTCAGTGGCGCTGTTCTGCGCACACACTGACTCTGTGGACACCTCCCCTGGCTCAAGCTGGTCGTGGATCCCTGGGGCTTCCCCCTCCTGGGGTACCCACCAGGTCTCCCCCCTGGGATTGTGGGTGCACTCCAGCCCCTTTGGACCAGCTGGGGGTTTCTCTCCCAGCACCCCCTGCTGCTCTTCTGCCACACTTTTTATTTTAGCCCCAGGCATCTGGCTGGCCAATCAGCCCTGGCAGGCACATAAAAAAAACCATGCCCACACTGATGCAGGAAACATCCCTGGCTCCTTCTGGCACATCCTTTTTTTTCCCCCCTTTGAAGTTCTGATGCAGTGGCTCCGCCCGCTGCAGTTTCGCTTTTCCCACACTCATCCTCCGGCACAGCGTCCTGCTACCTCCCTGCTTTGGAGGGTAAGTCTTTTCCACATATAGGATCATAGAAAATGAGGGTTGGAAGGCACCTCAGGAGGTCATCTAGTCCAACCCCCTGCTCAAAGCAGGACTATCCCCAAGTAGATCATCCCCTTCTCTGGGGATTGACTCTGGTTTTCCCAGTTGACACCTCTAGCTGGCTTGAGAAACACTGGAATTTGCACTGATGAAGCCCAACTTTGCATGAAGCTATGGCACTTGGAGGACTTGGTAGGCACAGACTTCCTGTGTGGCCTTAGGCCAGGCACTTTGATTCTGTCTGCCTCCATTCTTTACCTTGAACATGGGAAAACACTTCTTACTTGCTGTGTATTAAAATGAGGATGTCATTGAATCTATCAGTACATGGCAGTTTTTAATGTTTTTATAGTTTAAACTAACAAGAGGAAATTATTTTTCTTACGGCATGTAATTAAAGTATGAAACTCATTGCCATCAGATATTGTGGAAACTGACAGTTTAATCAGATTCAAAAAGAGATTGAATAGATTCTGAAGGAAAGGGGCATCAGTGGCTATTGAGCCATGGGAGTTAGGGTTACAGCCTCTGAATCAGAATTTCCTTAATTTTAAATGCTGAAGGGTGCAAGGGGGGAAAAGGAAGTGAGAAAAAAAAACCTGGTTATACTCTGTTTACTCTCCCATTCAAGATCCACACTCTGCTACTTGCGACACAAGATGCCAAGCAAGATGAATCTATAGTCTGACCCAATAAATGACAATTCTTATGTTCTCATGTGAAGAGCAGTACTGTAGTGAAGGGGAAGCAACTGACGCCCAAAAACAGGAGCCACTGCTCTTGGCAACACAGCCTCTGTTACTGCTCCATGCACCGCCACCACTCAGGGCTCAGAAGTGCCAAGGTTCACTTCTGATGAAGAGTTAAGCTGATCCGGAGATAAGACCATCTAGTAACAAGATACAAATGTTTTTATTCAACACGGACATGGAAGAATATACAAAAGCACGTTTTGTGTGAGAGCAGTAATTGAATTTTAAAAACTGTGCCCCATTCTCTCCCTATGGTGCCAGACAGTGACAGATTGCAGATCCTGAAGGAGAAAAGACAGGCAGTTTTACAACACATGGAGCAAGTGTGAAAGGGTTTGGCCACTGCTTTTGCAGATGGTAGTGTCTGAAATACATTCACATGCTACCAGGCATTCACTTGCAACAATGCCACCGCATTTTTTTCATTTTGTGTTTGTGCATTTGGTTTTTCCTCAGAAGGAATAAATGAACATCTTGTGAAATGACAGAAAGAGCCTGCTCAGAATGAACCTTGATAAGCAAGAACTACAAACTTGCCTTTGAAGAAATGCAAAATATGTACAGGGATTAATTCAAAGGCACAGGTGTCAAATGCATGGCTCATGGACTGGATCCAGCCCAGGAAACTGTATCATTTGGCCTGTGAGGCTGGTAGAGGTGCAGGGAATTTGTGGGTGAGGCAAGTGGGAATGGAGCCTGCCAAAATCTGGGGCGCAGAACCCCATTGGGCATGTATGTCAGCGGTGAAGACAAGTGACAGCCGTGTTATCCTGCATCGCTTGCCCCAGTACTCGCCTCACTGCCATCACTGAATTCACCCTGCAAGATGCCCCATGGTCTGGATTGAGCCCAGGAGGTGGGGTGAGTTTCTCACCTCTGTTTTTAAGCATTAGTTGATTTTCTTCTATGAATCATCAGGCTTTTATTTTATTTTTTTTTTTTTTAAATAATTACAGGGGAAGATCCAAAAGCAAGGCACAGACAGTGAATCACAGATGGTTCTTGTATTTGGCTGTAGAGCCATTCCTACACAGACAACTTGACATTTTGTATTAACCTTTAATCCATTTATACTGGATAGGAGATGAACTAAAAAGAGCTAAAAGCATAAAATCTTTGCACCCAGGGTCAGAATGTATTTCACCTATGAGGTATATAAATGGACTTAAGTACATTTCTATTCCACCATGCTTGCTTGAGCCCCTGAAAGTCCATTAATGAATCTACTTTTGTACAACACCACCATCTTATCCTTAAAGAAGGAATCACAATAGGCAGCAAAGAGGAAGTGGACCTGCCCACACTGTATTAAAGTTTTTACATGAACTTGGGCAGGGTAGAATAAGATCGCACTTAGGTGCCTAAATCCACTTGTGTCTAATGGGTAAATAAAGTTGCCAACTCTAACTGAAGCTATTCCGGGAGATTTTTTTTCCAGCATGACAGTATCATCAATTGCACTTATTTTCTTAAAATATCCTATTAAAATCTCCCGGATTGCTTTCAATAGTCACCAGGAAATCTATACCAATTCCAGTAGACTCCCACCCAATCTATGAGGGTTGGCAACCCTATGGGTAGACTGAATCTGGCATCTACTTTCTAGTGCCTCCTAAGGTTACAAATTGATAACCAGGGATCCTGGATTTCTCCGGTTAAAAAAAAAAAATCCCCAATTTTTGGATTAAAAAAGTAACCCCAAAACTACACTTTTCCATGATTAAAATGAAACCCCACTATATATGTATATATAGTGGGGTTTCATTTTAAATCACATAAAAATGTAGTTTTGGGGTTACTTTTGTAATCTGAAAATTGGGGATTTTTTTAAACCGGAGAAGTCCAGGCTCCCTGGTGATAACAGATTCCTTGAGAAGTGTCTGTTTAACCACACTGTAGCAATGACCCAAAAATAAGCCTTCTTCTTCCATTAGTCATTTCAAAAGGGTTGTGCTGCATTCACACTTTAAAACAAAAATGGAAAAACCATGAGTCATTTTCTCACCAGCTGTACAATTAGCATATTTTCATTTGTTGCAGACAAAGGTAAGGCTTTAATCAGCATTGCTTCATAGATCATAACACCAGAAGGGAACATGAGATCATCCAGTCTTGCCCCCTGCACACCAGAGACCAAACTAACTTTTGCTTCAATTAGGATAACCTCCAATCTTGATTTGAAAGCTTCCAGTAAGAAGCCACTCCTCCCCTGGCAAGTATTCCAATGGTTAATTACCCAACTTGTTAACAGTTTGCACCTAGTTTCTTTTCTAATGTGCCTAATGTCACATTGGGAGCCACTGGAGTTTGTTATACCTTTCTCTGCTGGAATGAAGAGCTCTCTGCTATCACACTTCTGTTTCCTAAACAAGACTTGTGACCAGTTGACACCAGAACCTTCTCTTTGATAAGCTAAAGCAGGGGTGTCAAATATATGCCCCACAGCCCAAGGACCCACTCCATCCAGCCTGCCAGTATTGTGGCAAGCTACCGGAAATTGCAGGGTGTGGCTTGCCACAAGATTTGGGGCCCTGGACCCAGATGGACATGGCTGTCAGTGGCAAGGTGGCCAATCAAGCACTGTACAAATATATAGCTCTCTCTCACCCCACTGCCACCTAACCCCCACCACTGGTCCTGGACCTGTGCCACCATCCAAACATAGACCAGCATGCTGCCCAAACCTGGACCCACATGCCACCAACCCTGGACCCACACCACAGCCCATGGAGCCACCACAGCTACCACTGGCCCTACAGATCTGGCTTGGGAAGAGCCCCCATGGTCTGGATCCAGCCTGGGGTCCAGGATGAGTTTGACACTGCTGAGCTAAGGGATAGAGCTCTTCAGGTGTTTTGCTATCAGACATGTTTTCCAATCCTTTACTCATTTGTGGGGTTCTTCTCTGAATTCTCTCCAATTTTAATGTCGTTCTTGAATTATGAATGCCAAATTTAGGTCTTCCAATAGTGATCATGCCAATGGACAATATAAAGGAAGCATAACCTCTCCACTTCTACTCAGTGACCCTTTGTTTATGCCTATAAATTCATCACACATAAATGTAAGCCCATGTATGTGTGTGTTTACTGTGTCTTAATAATGTAAACCACAATAACAGCAATTCGAAGTACTGTACCAATGAATATGTCATACCAACACTGGATGCTGCATGTTTTGACCCCTCATTGGTATTATCATGTTGGTATTTATTCTGGACAGAGCAGGAAGGAAAAGGTTTATCCTGTGCCATGAAATATCAATGATTTTAAAGATTTTCCCTTGCCTCACTGAGACAAAAGGTGAGATGCTTTGAAAAGCAGGGGAAAAGAAGCCATGCCCACAAAGCTAGGCTAGTCACCCAAGATGGTGAAGCTCCCAGAAATAGGGCTCTGCTCAGCCTGACTCAGGCCAGAGACATGAACCACAACCTCCTGCCTCTTGTTTTAGAGCCATGACCCCTTTGATGACACAAGACAGAATATCTGACTCTCAGCCTCTTATATAGGAGCTATACTATACTGTGAGTAAATAACAGAATATTAGGCAAGGGCAGACTGACTCCACAGCCAGGGGTCAAGGCACTCACCTCGGAAGTGCAAGGGGGATTTTTATAAATGAGGGCAAAATCTAGAGGTGGCTCCTTCCCCCAACCCATGCAGGAGGGGTCTCCTATATCAGTGTTTCTCAACCTTTTTGTACCAGGACCCATTTGTAACCATCCATGGCCATTCAGGACCCAGTGCCCCTCATTCCTGCCCCACTGCCCCCCACCCCCAAACCTTCAGTGTGGGGGGCAGGGAATGGGTATGTGGGGCATGGGGAGCCCCAAACAGCCCCTTGCAGAATGGAGCTCGGCCAGCCTGCAAGGGAAAAGCCATGGTTTCCCCACATTTTTATCCTTTAAAAGAGAATCTATTGTTAAAGTTTGCTCACAACCCTTTCATATATTCTTGCAACCCAGTCTTGGGTCGCAACCTATGGGCTGAGAAATGCTGTTGTATATGGTGCAGTGCCCTCCAATGGCCATGCTACCTTGTTGAAAGGGTAATGCCATCACACAGGGGAAAGTACTTTGAAGGCACAGAAGGGGAGGGTTATATAAGGATGAACAATGCCTTGCTGTGTTGCCAATGGCCTAGAGGGGCAGGAGCTGTGGTGGCTCCAAACAAATTGTGGCCTGGGCTGCTCCACTCCACTCCACACTAACACTCCACAGTCAATGCTGGTGCAGGTGTTCTCCCAGAAAGTTTTGGTTTCAATAAATTGGCATTTTTTCTATAAGAAAAACCAGCTTGTTGAACCCTCTTTCTCTCCCCCATCAGCTCTAGTTCTGGGTGCAGCTCCCAGCACTGCACAGTAATCTCTTACAAAGGGGTAAGTGTGAACTTCCTATGTCTTGAGTTGACCTCTTGTGGTACTGGGGCCCAGTAGGGTGTGTCTGTGCCTGCAATGTGCTACCAAAAGGACAAATGAGGCAAGTGCTCTCAAGGACTCTTGGAGATTCCCATATATGGAAACAGAGGGGGTGATGTAAGCGACTGCCCAGGGCACTGTGGTTAAGGGGGTGCCAAACACACACACACACACACACACACACACACACACACACACACACACACACACACACACACGTATGAGCAGCCTGTGCTTTCCCCAGCCCTGCCCCAGTCAATCCTCACCCCAGGCAAGAGAAGAGGTGCCCAGCTCAGCCCCTCTCTGCCTCCAGCTACTGCTTAGGAGGAGACAGGCTGAGTGCATGTAGGCAGGATGGTGCCTGCTCCAGTCCACCTGCCTTGATCCCACATCACAGCAGTGGTGCCTGCCCACCCACCAGCCTGGCATACCATGCCACTCCACCTCCCTGCTGGACTGCACCCCATGCCCCTGCCTGCCTGCCTCCACCTCGGCTTCCAGCAGCACTTCTGACTTGGGAGGAAGGGGTGATGCCAAAATACAAGTTGGCCCAAGGTGACATTTTCCCAAAGGCTGGCTCTGCATAGAAAGGATGCTTTAACTTCCAGCTGCCTGAATTCACAGCAAGAAATGAGACACTCAAAGTGGTTACAGCCTGCAGGTCATTCAGACAGAGGGAAAAAAATAGCATTGTTTCAGAAATTAAGGCCATTAATTCCATCTGGGTCTGCAAGATGGATTTTCAGATATACTATGCAAGAACTTCTTGTGATTACTTAGTTGTCTACATGGCATCAATCATGCAGACAGGTAGGAAAACCTTAGAACTCACTGACTCAGATTTACCTTGGGTTCATCCTGCTCAAATACAAGAGAAAAATGTACTGAAGGATTGCTGAAGCGTAATATGTGTCATGGACATAGCAGTATTACATGGATTGTTGTTGAGGGGATGGGAGGTGAGAGGGTTTAAGGCAAGAAATATGCAGTCCAGAATATTATTCCAGGGAAGCATAAAGTAGGCATCTGAGTGAAGTATGGCTGCATGAATGGTTACTGAGCTGGGAGTACATGCTGTACCACAGATTATGTCCTGCTGGGCATACAGAGACACCACACTTCCTGCACACTTTGAAGGGAGTCAGGTTTGGCTGTTATGCCCTTCCTGGTGTGGCTGAACAAGATCAGGGCTGGGTCACAAGCCAAAGCCATAGAAAGCAGTAATTGTCAGGTTGCTTCCTTGCTGCAAATAGCTCGCAGCTTCATAGTAGAAGCAGTCAACATGGAGTGGGCTGGTGACGGGGATGTGGGTCCTGTTCAGGGCCCTGATGCACCAGGGAAGTCCCAGGGCATGGAACCCCACCACCATCACCAGGGGGTGTGCACCCAGAGCACCATGTGCCCCAGCATGTCCTGAAGGCCACCACACACCTCCAGGACAGCCTCCCAGCTGTGGCCTTGCCCTTCCCAAAGAGCTGGCTCACATAGCAGAGGCTGATGGGTGTGGCCAGCTTCAGCAGGGCAATGGCCAGCTGGGTATCCATGAGGAGGGGCCACATGGCAGTATCCTGCTGCTCCAGGTGCAGGTGGAGCTGCTCCAGGAAGTCCAGGAAGGTGGCCCAAGTCATCCTGAATGTCTCCAGTTACTGCTCATCATCCCAGGTTTGCTGGATGATGTACAGCCACCAGTCCTGGTTGGCCCAACAGGCTCAGAGGTGGTGGGGCTGGAGGCCCAGGAGGGCAAGGGCAGCCCCGGTGGTGGCATCCAGCAGCCTATCATCAGCATTCCTGCCAGGGTCTAGCCAGCATGATGGGATCTAGTTGGCACCTGCATAGAGCAGCCATGGGACATGGAGGCAGAGGCAGTGACGAGACAGCTGCTTCATGCCACCCGTGCTATGCATGCTGCTCCTGGCTAGGGAAGTGGCTGGCCAGGGAGCAGGGCTACCATTTCAAGTTGCCTGCCAGCTGTGGCCAGACTGCAGGGGTGGGCAAAATGTGGCTCGTGGGCCAGATGTGGCCCACCAGGCCATTCTATCCAGCCCGCAGGGCCCCTAAAATTTTTTAAAAAATTAATCTTCCCCTGGCTGCCTGTCATGCGGCCCTCAATGGCTTGCCAAAACTCAGTAAGTGGCCCTCTGCCTGAAATAATTGCCCAACCCTGGGCCAGAGCCTCAAGATCCCCTGGTGGCAGCAGGGGCCCATTACAGGGCCACAGGAAGTAGGAACAGTTTGCTTCAAATATGCTTCCACGTCCCTGCATGTGTTGATGCCTGCCTGGGAGTGCTTACTTGCAAGTAAACTGATCCTGGATCAAATGCATGTGTAGATGCACCCAGTGAGAGAGAAATTATTTATCAAATTAGATACAGCCACAGAATTATAACAGATGCTGTGATCTGCACTTCCAG
This sequence comes from Alligator mississippiensis, assembly GCF_030867095.1. Classification (NCBI taxonomy): domain Eukaryota; kingdom Metazoa; phylum Chordata; order Crocodylia; family Alligatoridae; genus Alligator; species Alligator mississippiensis. Next base: position 147,868,547 of record NC_081826.1, read on the forward strand.
TCCATCATTTGGCAAGATGCTCATTCCAACGGCTGCCTTTTGGAATAGGTTCAGCTCCAGAAGTATTTTAACCCTCCCACAAGCCAGAGGTGAGAGTTGCTAGCAGGTGTGAAATGTGTTTCAATGACATAACCATTTGGGGTAATATCATCATCACCAAAACTCAGAATAGTATTGGAAAAACATTCCTGTTGGGGGACAGAGCAACAGTCTAGCCAAATTGCCACTAGCTGGTCCTAATTACCCAAGTTGGCCTGTTTGCCAGTGGTACTCCTGCCCTCACCTAGCCCCACTTTCCTGCTAGGTGTTGGTTACCTACCTATAAGCAGCAGCCCTTTCAGTGCCTAGCAGATTACTCAACAGGACACATACCTCCCTGTCTAGCCCTGGGCTTCTAACTCCCTTTTCCTAGTTTCTTGGTCCTACCCATTTGTTCCTAGTTTCCTGTGCCCTGGGTCCTGCTTCCTAACTTCATCCTGGTTCCTGCCTGCCTATTCCTGGATCCAGACTCCTGTACTTCTAGACTGGTTTGCCAGCTCCTTAACCCCTTGTGCTCCAGACCCCTGTCTTCTGACAAGCCACCAGCCTGGAACTGGCTATCTAGACAATCACCATTTCCCAGTCCTATACAGATGTAGCTGTCCATTCCAGATCTGGCTTGGAAGTGACACCAATCTGGATCCCTGCCCTCTGTTCCTGACCATTGCCCCCATTCCCCTTGGCCTGTGATTCTACCCAGGATGATTGCCTACTATCTTTAAGAATGCCTTATAGACCTCAGCCTCCTGCTCTGGCTGCACCTGACCCCCTGACTCCTGTTTCCTTGGACCCACCTGTGTTTGGACCCTTGTTTCCCCAGCCTTGCCTAATCCTGATCCCCTGGACTAACGATCCCCTAGGGTCAAGCCCCAAATGTCTATGTCCCAGTTGTGCCCCTGATAGCAAGAACTAACTACCTTAAACTGAGTAAGGACAAAGTCAATTTCAGACAAAGGAAATAGTCTCTCCCCAGATAAATTATCTGTCTTCAAAAGGAATCTCTCTCTGTGGATCAAAGATTTAGGTAATATTGAACATAAAAGGAGCAGAAGATAAAAACTGAATCCAAAGATTGCTCTTCTTGTTGAAGTTATGTCAACAAATTCATAGCTAATTATGCAACTCGCACAATATACCCAAAACATTTCCTTAAAGGCCTCAGCATGAAAGTGAGTGACATAAATCACATGTTGACATCAGCCTTGTTGTTATACTTCTTTAATCCATTGGAAGATATCAAACTTTCCATGAGTCTCTCAAGAAAAGGGCTGGCACTTGAATAAGATTGCACAGCTTACTAGATGATTGTAAATCAACAGAAATACACAAAGACTTAGAGATATCCCACCAAGGAGATAGCAACTACTGATATTACACTGCAGTTCCAACCTGGATGCCCCTCAGCAATAGCAGACGTGTTCAAGAGCATCTGCTCTATAGAACAAGCCACATGTCCCAGCATAGCATAACAAAAAAACTGGGCTGTCACAAGTCACAGCTGTATAAAAACAGCAATCAGCAACACTGTAGTTGTAAATTGTATTTAATATAAAGTTCCTGTATAGAATAGTTATCTTTATGCCACATGATTCATCAGTGAGATGCTACATACATTGATCTCTAGATATTTACCTAGAGACAGTGAAGTAATGTCTCTGAAGAACTGGTATATATCAGCACAGGTGAACATTTCAAAGCTCGGAGCCATGAACTCCAATGCAAATATACACAGTCTGCTACTACTATCCTGCCACATAAGCAGCTCTAGTCTGAGAAACTTGATATGGTGGCCATGCTGTCCATCACTGCAAGCTGAGGAAGCAATTGATTTGGGCCTTTGAAGCATCAAATGAGATTTAGTTTATGAAATATCTCATCTACCCACTAATGCTGCTTCAGAGGAAGGTGAAATGAGATTACAGCCAGCACCTGCTTGTGTGGGATCTGAGGTTGATAGGCTAAGTGATGCTGCCTCTAATATGGTTTTCTGCAAGAGGGAAGTTATTAAAGAGCCATTACAGTGGGGGTGCACTGTGGATAAGCAACTGAGATAAAAGAAATTAGAGCCAGTGCTGCCCTTAAGGCTTCGTCAGCATTTCCATCAGTAAAAACCCCACAATCTATTTGTACCTGCGCCATGATAATTATTATTACTATTTATTATACTGCAACAGGACTGACAAGCCCCACATGAGCCTGGATCTTCACTGGGCTTCATGCTCACTTCATTATAGCAAGACAGTTCTTTGGCAGACTGGTTTATGAACTAAACTTTGTCTCATGTCTTTCTTCTTTGTCACTCAGAGCTCGTTGCTTCTCTCATCTCATATGCTTCAAGACCTGGAGACTGGAAGTTTTCCAAAGCAGGGGCTTCTCTTTGGTCTTTCTTTGGACAGCACCAAGCACAACAGGACTCTAATCCACATGTGGGATTCCTGGCACTAACCATAATAAGCAGGAAGAGCATGAAGAAAGGAAGCACTATTGCCCCCATAGGCCAAATAGGACATTTCGACCCAGGGAAGCTGGAGCCATGCCAATTGCTAGTAGTAGCATGCCCAAGTACACTGAGCTGTTCCAGTGGGCTGCATCCCAAACCAGAGGCAGTGTGGCCACATCTACGTGGTGCCCAGGATGGGCTAAGTAACTGCAAAGTGACAGGGTACATTAGCCCACCCCTCCAGTTAATTAGCTTGCCTCTGGCATCATGCGGGCACAGCTATACCCCTTCCAATTTAGCAGCCTCCTGAACTGGGGACCTACAGGGGGTTGAGGGCACCATGCTGGGGAGAAGTTTACATTACCTGAATGACTTGGCAGAGGTCATCTAGGGCAGCATTTCTCAATCTGTGGGTTGTGACCCAAAAGTGGGTCGCAAGAATATATGAACAGGTCATGAACACTTTAAAAATAGATTCTCCTTTAAAGGAGAAAAACACGGGAAACTGTGGCTTTTCCCTTGCAGAGGCTGCTTGGGGCCCCCCCATAAGCTACATACATCCCCCCCCTCCCCACACACCTGCCCCCTGCCTGACACACTGGGGTCTGGGGGCAGGGGAGATTGGGTCGGGAGTGAGGGGCATGGGGTCAGCACTAGCCATTAATGTTTACAAATGGGTTTTGGTACAAAAAAAAAAAAAAAGGTTGAAAACTACTGATCTAGGGAGCCTGTGTCAGAGATAGTTCTCCTAAGCCGCACTACAGGGCATTATCTAGTGTCAGACCATCTTCCATCCTCTTTTGTTTTTTCCCCATGACATTTACCAGGAAAGAGACCAGCTGCAAAGCAATTAAACAAAAGCTGCTGCTATGTGCCGAGCCACCAGTGGAAGGAAGTTGAGCAAAGCTGGAAGCTGTACAATTGCATTCTTTACACTTGCTGGTCCAAAGCAGCTTTGACTATGAAAAAGAAATCATTTCTGTCCAGAGCCTAAAAAGACCCATTGGTCCTTTGGGTAATGCAGAGCTCATGAAAAGCAGAGATATCACTGCTGAGTCTTCAGAGTGGCCATTCAGATGGCAAGGGGTTCCCATGACTCATTGAACACATATGCCATGGTCAGTGCAGAGATCATGCAGCTGGCCTTCAATAATAAAACCATAGACCACAGATAAAACTAGAGGGTCAGAGTCCATCACTGGGTAAACTAAGAAATGGCATTTTGTACCCAAAAGCTTGTCTAACATCTCTCCTAACTATATCATTGGTCCAAGAAAAGATATCACCTGAAAAAAAAAACCCAAAAAACCTTGCTTCTCACATATTGCCTGGGCATCATGGCTACAACAACACTCCAGCCCTTAATGTGGTAAGTGTTACAGCCATCCTTCATTCAGGACAACTGTAAGAGGGCATTATGCTCTTTTATGAACGCTGCTAACTGAAAAGATAGCATTCCTGGGGCAAAAATACGCACTTGTCACTGTCCAAAGCAAAAGCACATGTGAGGAGTTTGAATTCTGTGGGAGGACAGCTGAGCTGGATGTGGTTTTGGGCAGGAAGGAGTGCGTGAGAGCATGGGACAGAGACAGACCCACAGGACTGTTCCAACTGCCAGGAATTAACTAGAACTATTCTCCATCCAGCCCAATGCTGTTTCCAGTTACATCTCCAGACTACCAACCAGGAGAGCTGGGCCCTATATCAGTAGAGATTCTCCTGTAGTATAGGTATGTTGGACAGTCTGGGTCCTCTAGTCTGAGAGAAAAAGTAGCCATGGTGGAGCCATTAATCTTGCCTACTACCAGGTGCAAGTCATCTTTGTAATGATCTTCATGGCTATGTAAAAGAACAGCCACTGAACAGGGAAGAAACTAAATTTTTTATTAACAGTAGTGGAAAATTATTTCTACCTGGACCCTTCAGCTTTTTTCTTCCCCCCAAATTCCCAGAATCACAACTCTGTCTATTATAAGGGCTCATTCTAAATTCTAATTATTCACTTGCATATTCACCACAGTCCTGGAGTGAGAGAGCTGAAAAGAAGGAATCAAGGCTCACATTTGCGAGAGCCCAGCAGGACAAATTATGCTGAGGGGAAATCAGCATGGGTTCGTGGCAGGCAGATCATGCTTGACCAATCTAGTTTCTTTTTATGACCAGGTTACGAAACGCCTGGACACAGGAGGAGGGGTGGATGTCGTATACTTAGACTTCAGGAAGGCCTTCGATACGGTATCCCACCCCATACTGGTGAACAAGCTAAGAGGCTGTGACTTGGATGACTACACAGTCCGGTGGGTGGTGAATTGGCTGGAGGGTCGCACCCAGAGAGTCGTGGTGGATGGGTCGGTTTCGACCTGGAAGGGTGTGGGCAGTGGGGTCCCGCAGGGTTCGGTCCTTGGACCGATACTCTTTAATGTCTTCATCGGTGACTTGGACGAGGGAGTCAAATGTACTCTGTCCAAGTCTGCAGATGACACAAAGCTATGGGGAGATGTAGACATGCCGGAGGGCAGGGAACAGCTGCAAGCAGATCTGGACAGGTTGGACAAGCGGGCAGAAAACAACAGAATGCAGTTCAACAAGGAGAAATGCAAAGTGCTGCACCTAGGGAGGAAAAATGTCCAGCACACCTACAGCCTAGGGAATGACCTGCTGGGTGGCACAGAGGTGGAAAGGGATCTTGGAGTCCTAGTGGACTCCAAGATGAACATGACCCGGCAGTGTGACGAAGCCATCAGAAAAGCCAATGGCACTTTATCGTGCATCAGCAGATGCATGACGAATAGGTCCAAGGAGGTGATACTTCCCCTCTATCAGGCGCTGGTCAGACCGCAGTTGGAGTACTGCGTGCAATTCTGGGTGCCACATTTCAAGAAGGATGCGGATAACCTGGAGAGGGTCCAGAGAAGGGCCACTCGTATGGTTAAGGGCCTACAGACCAAGCCCTACTAGGAGAGACTAGAGAAACTGGATCTTTTCAGCCTCCGCAAGAGAAGGTTGAGAGGCAACTTTGTGGTTGCCTATAAGTTCATCACAGGGGCACAGAAGGGAATTGGTGAGTATTTATTCACCAAGGCACCCCCAGGGGTTACAAGAAACAATGGCCACAAGCTAGCAGAGAGCAGATTTAGATTGGACATTAGGAAGAACTTCTTCACAGTTCGAGTGGCCAGGGTCTGGAACGGGCTCCCAAGGGAGGTGGTGCTCTCCCCTACCCTGGGGGTCTTCAAGAGGAGGTTAGATAAGCATCTAGCTGGGGTCATCTAGACCCAGCATTCTTTCCTGCTTATGCAGGGGGTTGGACTCGATGATCTATTGAGGTCCCTTCCGACCCTAACATCTATGAATCTATGAAACAAAATACTCCTCACTCATGAGACTGGAATCCCAAATGTGCCTTTCACAGCTCAGGAATGAAACCCTGAATCCCCTGACCAAGTCATCACCTGAACCAGCAAGGCCAGCTCTATAGTTATCAGCTCCCCAGTTGAAAAACTGCAGGTCATGACTGTTCCCAAATCCCAGCATATGTAGGATTTCATGGGCCAGTAGCCATCTTCACCAACGGGAAAGCTCAAAGAGGTACAGTAATGTACTAGGAACACACAGGCCTGTAGCACAGCAGTGGGGGAATGGAGGAGCTGGCTCCAGACTCAAGCCTTGAGCTGGATTACACTCATACTCAGCACAGGCTTACATACCTGCTCACCTTTAAGCACGTTGGTGTTCCCACTGACGTCAGTGAGATTGCTTACAGACTTTGCAGCATCAGGCCCTTTCTTGTGACTTTGCTCAAGTCACTTCTATTCTCTGAGCTCTGGTTGCCCACCAGTGAATGGTGGGAAATGACATTTTACTTTTACAGATAACACTTCTAATGACCTATGTGCATGCATAAGCCCTAATTTTTAAACACCTATTAATGAGGCGAATCAATATGCAGCTAAACCAGGGTACTGGAAACCTGCTCCTTCACCCTCAGCACCTTCTGCATATCAGACTTTCTGTCCTAAAGTAACAAGCAATGTCTTTCCTTTGCTTCCTTCTCAGAAATACTTGAAGTATTTTTGTTCACACTTTCCATAAAAATCAGGTTTGGACAGAGAGGTGGTCTGGAACATTTCATTCCCAAACGTGAAGTAATTAAAAAGGGAGCTGTAGAGTGGAAGTGCTGGAGCAGTCTTAATCTGATGCAGAGCTTTTGCTACAAGCTGCATTTCTAAATGCCTTATTTATTCGAATACAAGAATTTTCCCCCCAAATGTCATGGGAAAAAAGCCCCTCATCTTATAAAAGGCAGACAAAGGAATCTCACTAAATACATTGTCAATCATTAAACTGCTGCCAAAAGCAGCATATGCTCTACAATGGAAACCAACTATGAAGTTGATTAAATGCAGCCAACACTGAACATGACTATAAAACACATGGCCCACATTGGGCCAACATGCTGAGGAGAACATGCACACGTGTATGTGTGTCCCTTAAAAAAAATGGGTAGGTGTTCCCTCCGTAGGGAACTGGCACTAACCCTGGAGGTACTGCAACACCGGGCAGGCACCAAAAAGGCCAGAGCCAGCCCTGACACCCTCCTCTGGGTGCCAAAAATGCTGCTACATTTGATTTTAGCCAAGAAGGCCAAGACGCTGATGGAAACCCACCACCAGGATAGATAAATGTAACCCATCTGAATAAAACATACGGTAGAGCCCACTAAGCGCAGTCCTCTTCACCCATGACTCTTTTACAAGGTCATAGTGAGCCACAAAATTGCATAATATTCACCAAGAATCCCTCTCTTAGCCCAGTACATATGATTAGTGTGGCTCCATAAGGTGAAGCCAGACTAGGGGTCCGACCCCTCCTGCATATGCAGGGGGTCGGACTCGATGATCTATTGAGGTCCCTTCCGACCCTAACATCTATGAATCTATGAGTCTATAAGTTGCCCTGCATTTCATCTGAATATCAATTTTTGGAGCATCCCAGGACTTGTGACAAGAACACCCAGTTCCAGTCATGAATGGGGACTAATTAGCACATGGATCCTTTGTGCGGGCTATCTAAAAGTACACACACACATACTAAGCCATGCTGAGTCGTGGGATCACCCTGGCTTGAAATGCTATTAGTTCTGCTGGGGCCCACCCCAATGAACCGTGTCGTAAATCATGATCCCTTGGCTTCGGACTAGTATCATGCATAGGTTGTACAACATAAAAGAATATTTTGGCTAAGATCAAGCAAGACAGGGGTCATCTGAACCCCAAGGTCTCTAGGCCTGGGGCTTGCACATAGGATGCCTGCTTGGATTTGGGGAGTATCCAAAGCCCCAGACCAATGGGTCTGAGAAGGAGGATACTTGCCCAGTGGTAGAGGCACACAAACTTGCTGATTGAATTCTGCTCAATTGATTTTTGGAACTTGACTATTGGGCCTTGCCCTATTGAATTTGGACAGATTTGGCCTTGAACAAGGTAAAAAAAATAGTTTGTACTACATATAAGTAGGTGCCAAAGTGCTGCTCAAAAGTGTGTTTATGGAATACCTGTGCTAAAACATATAGCAGTTTCAAAAAGAGGTAACATACATCAATTCTGGTTAAATTAAGTGCATGGATACTATATTCAAATTGCTACATCCATGTTTAGTTTCAAGGTTATTGTTTTCAGATTTGCTCCTCACTTCCATGTGCTCAGGGAGAGCTGGGTCTGACAGTAAGGAGAGAGGGAAGGGGATGCCAGGGACAGAAGTCAGAGGAAGCAGAAAGCAAAGAACTATCTGACCCCCCAGATTTATTTTCACTGCTGACAAGTTGGCAATGGGAAGGGGACAAATTCAAGGCAAACGTCAATAATTAGATTCTACATATGGAAAATCTATGGTATAGAATCTAATTTTTAGGGGGTCATCTTATAAACAGGGTCATATTCTATTTGAGTAAATATGGTAGTTGGCAAAGCACTTCAAAATGAGAAGCATTAAAGCACAATAGAGAAAAGAGAGTTTCTCTGCCTTTTCTTCTTCCCCCTATGGGATCCTTAATCTTGGTCTATGTGTTTAGTTTTTTTACACTGGTATTTTCCATTTTTTACTTGCAATTTCTGTTTTCTCTGTGATATTCTTAATCTGATGTTCTGCCAACAGAGTTCGCCCCAGCAGTGTCTGCTGTAAGACAGTCTGTATCAGAGTCTCTCTCTTTGATCTATTATTCCAACTTCTAGCTGGAAGTAGTTCTCCATGACTGTTAATAAAAGGTTTTGGTTTCTTTCTCATTCAATGGCTGGTTGATCTATTATTAAGTCTAAAAAATTATAATATTCAGTATTACTCCCATGACTGTTCCTTAATTTTTGTGCTGTTGCCCTGGCTGACAAAGTTCATTTGGTCTAAGCAACAGACTAGTATATTATTTTGTCTCATGCAGCTGGACACTGAAAATTCATCTTAAAAGAGAACTCTTATTCTTCACTTCACCATGCGTCCACAGTACTGCTAGGAGTGGTCTTCTACCACTGAGATGTACAGGAAGCAAAATCTTGCCTATTTAGCCATGCTCTGTTGGCTCTTCCTAGGATTGTGTTATGAACACAGCAATGTCACAGGACAAGCAGGTGACTTTCCTGTGCCTTTGCACTACACACTTGACATCTCATGAACAGATAGGTCCAGATAAATGGAGGGGTATTCAGAGGAGAGCTATAACCTCAAGTAAGCATGGGAGGCATTCACTTGCATAAAATGCACAGATTGACTAAGCAGCACATCTTCTGGGGTGGAAACCTGGCAGGAAGGGTTATCCTAGCCATATTCAAATGCTGGCAGGTGTAAACATAAAGGAGAGGCAGGAGAATATTTAATGGGATGGAGTTAAAGTAAGAGGGATTTTAAAATAAGAGTAAAGATGCATGAAAAGGTTACCCCAGAGCAATTTGCCCTGGATCTCACTCTGCAGTAAATTTATTCTATCATGGGTGTGTCTACATGAGATGCTTTACTGTGCAGTAGACTAACCCACTGCACAGTAAAGCATCAACATGTAACTGTGCGCAGCACAGTTTACCTGCTAAGCAGGGAATCCCCACTCAGCCAGGGGCTCACTGGCAGCTGCCCCAGAAGCAGGACAGCTCCCTGCTAGGTAGGAAAGCCCCACCAGGCACCAGGCTCACTGGCAGCTGTGTGTCCTGCTTGGCCATCAGAGCTGACCCGGGGGGTGCAGGGTCCGGGGCAAATCAGTCCATGTGGGGCCCCCTTAACATTGTGTGGGGCCGTGGTACTCCTGCAAGGGGGGGCAGGGCGGGGTTGTGCTTCTTCCATGGTGTAGGCCTGAGCCACCAGCTCCAGGCGAGCCCCATGGGAGGGGCCGCAGCCACTCCACCCGGCTCCGTGGGGCTCCTCCCCCCCCCCCCCCCGCAAAGTGTGGGGCCCAGGGCGGTCACCCTGATTTGCTGTACCCTAGGGACAGCTCTGGTCCTGATGTATATGGGGCCAGAAGACAGTTGCTTCTGCAGTGGACACAGATCTCCTGGCCCCATGTGCATCAGAACCAGCCCGTGTCCCCTGCGAGCCCCTCGCTAGCACCCTGGGGAAGTTTGGACCTCCCCCTGGCTGTTGCAAGGGGGCAGAGCAGGGCAGGAGCAGCCCTGTACCAGGCTGCTTCACATGTAGATGTGCCCCCGAGGAAGGCATACTGCACAGTAAGCCTATATCACATTAATAGCACATGTAGACATGCCCAGTAAGGAGGGTACCAGCTCTCTCAAGCCAATTGCCTGCAGCAAGTGGTGAGGCTCTGTAATAGCATTAAGTGGCAGGGGTAGCTGGTTTGCACTGAGCAAGCAATTGCCCCAGTGGATGAAATCAAATCAGAGGAGCAGACACACAGTTCCACTTGTGGCTGTCCCATTCAAGGGGTCAGTTTATCCTGGATTCAGTGATTTCTTAGTTAGTAAGACTGCACTCAAACATGTAGATCTTGGTTGGCCCCCTACCATCTCCAGCCATCAATTACTTTCTTATTTACTGAAAGATTGCCATCCTCCTAGTCAAGGGCTTGCAATGAGGTAAGCACATCATGTGTTTTGCTCCATTTTTACTATGCACCAAAGTTAGTTTACACCATAGTAAAACTTGTACTGAGCTTGTCTGTCCATGGATGTTTCCTAGCCAGAAAAGCTTAAACATGCCCACTTTCACCATTTGATGCATGTGTCTGGATGAGCTAGTAGGTCACTATTAAATAACATGACCTCCCTTCCACCTCTTCAAAGCTTTCAACCCACTGGCTCTGTGCTCCTGAGCACCATGACCAGGCTCAAATCTAAATCTGCATTATACCTGGGCTGTCAAGCTAGCATCCTCCTTATGTTTCTGCCAAAAAGATGGAGATAATTTTTCCAGCTTTGGAAGCAATCATTAACCTTCTGGATCAGGACATAAAAACCTTTTTTCGAGCCACTGCATAGAATGGAGACTAAAGAGAGGGCTGTGGGAGCCATTCCAATATTCTATAGGTCAGAGGATTTTTTTTAAACCAATGTTCATGTTCCTAAAAAGTCAGTGATCATCTCTCAAACCTCACTGCACATCTGCATGGCACTGTGCACTGACTGAAGCCTTGTATCCTCCTAAAGAATTCATTGCCTGTCAGCCTGGAAGATGGTAGTATTAAGGGGTAAAAGCCTTTAGCACTGCAAGGATCACACTGTTCAAAAAGGAATCAGATTGTGCATTTTCCCCCTGTCAACAGAATATTGCTATCTTGCCTGTTATTACCTGCCTTCCCTGAATTTGTAAAATGTGCATTGTTCTGTCATAGACTGGGTTACATAAAGACACACTGGTTTCTCAGAGAGCAAGGCACTGTGCACATGGCCATAAGCATGAGGATGTAGTTCTTAAGGACTTCACCTCTTTGCATACACTTTGCTCTCCAGCTGGCAGCACTACACAGCTCAGACAGGACTAAGAATTGGTAGAGGCCTTTTGGCAAGACTTTGAACAGCTCTAAATGAGACCGAAACACATGCACATGAACTAAAAGACACCTGGTGAGACAGACTGAATGGTTCATGCCTCACTTCCTTCCCATTATTGTGAAAACACCCATGAAAAATCATGTTTCTTCTGTGCACCAGTTATTACTAACAAAATTAACCCTGCTTCCCTTGCCTGTCTCTGCTGAGAAAGCTGCAGGCAGATATATGTCATCACACAGATTTCCTGCCAGTGCACTCAGATCTAGAATTTCTGGTCAGCAATTTATGCCAACCTGCAAAATGCTTTGCAGCAAAGCAAAAAACCACCTGACTTAGTATCTTTTCTGAAACACTCCATCATCCTCTTCCACCCAATGAAGAAAGATGCCTAGATACAATCCCAGAATAGCAAATGTGGACCCTATTATTAGGAGCAGGTTAGACGACAAAGAGTGGAGTTGGGGAAGAGCTGATCCTTGATCAGAAATCCTGAGGCTGCTTTAAGGAGAATCAGATGTTAGCCAAGTGGCAAGTGATTACACACAAAGAAAACAGGCCAATGTTGGCCCTGAGGTAAACCTATCAACCAACAGAAGTTATATGTCATCCCTTCAGGAAAGCAGGAAGTAACGACAGCAACATCTGACATGCCTACTGATGTATTATGAAGCCCTACCAATCTCAGAATACAGATGAACATAAATCCACTCATGCCCTCCTGGTTTACAAGGTAATTTGTTGCACTTAACACAGACTTCCACCTGTCAATATCCCTGTGTAATTTCCTGTTTTCATTGTTTTTGGGGATAGCCTGAGTGATTTTTCTATATACTTGATTGCTCACTGGGTTGTGTTCTTTCCAATCACTATCAATTTCAAAATACACACCGAGATTTTGTCCAGATTTCTTTCCTAAAATTGTGACGGCTGATGCCAAACAATATGTAAAGTGTGGATTTGCTGAAAACAGAGATGCCATGCACTGTTCTACTTCTTCCCTTTTATAAGGGGTTAACTAGGAAAATCACCTGAAAAGAGCACTGAATTGCACCAGTTGGGAGCTGCAGATGAGAAAGGGATAGAAGAGTAATTGCAATTGCCTTAGGAGTAATGTATTAACCACCTAGTAGATTTGCAATAAAGATGACAACCTGTCTTAATTACTTAGAAGGACACAGTCAATTTAAATTTCACACATATGAATTTTTTAACTTGTTCCTGTTATAAATAGCACCTAAGGTCAGAACTGGAAGATGAGAGGGAACTGCTTGTCTGTTTCCAATGTACTGTGTGCTTTTGAAAGCAATCCATGTTGTCGACTGCATATTGTCCCTGGAATTACTCAGTTTTTCTGTTGTTGTGGGTCCTTCACAGAATCCAAAAGAGATGGGAAACATATTGCAAAAAGCATGGGTCTTGGAGACACGAACGCCACAAGCTGGCAGGGAGACTCAGGGGCAGGAGTAGGAATTGGAAGTGCTTTTTATTCCATCTATTTTCCAACTCATTAGAATTCAAGCTGAGCATGCGGCCCTTTTACTCTCATCATTTTTATGGTAATGCACCATAACGTGGCTTCCGAGTCCAGGAAAGGCCAAGCCAGTGCAACTACACATGATGTGTGATACAAAGAGGGTTTAGAAGGCATTTTACACTGAGCGATGTGCTCATGGGGCAAACACTCAATGAATCCTTCACTGGAGCCATTCAGATGATAAAATCCAAAACTGCCCCCAGGTTAAACAATGTTAAATTGCCAGTGGATCTCCAGAGTCACTTTGTCCATGGCCTTCATATGCCAAATCAGTCTAAAAGAGCTTGTAATCGTACAAGTAAAGAGAATTATTCATAGTTAAAGGGTCCTCCCACTTGCTTTTAATTTTATCCTTTGGCCTCCCTTAGGAGTTTCCTAGGACTCATCTTACTTTTTTTTCAGATATCTGACATTTCACAACACCGCCCCTGCTAATGCTGCTCAGAGCCCCTGTGCCTGCTAAGCCCATTTGAAAATGGCTAGGAGCCTCTATCCAGGTGTTCAAGGGTGGTGAGGGGAGCACATTTTAATTAAAGTCGTTCCCGGAGAGTCACTCCAATTAAAAACGCCTCGCTGGCACATGTATAAGCCCCCACAAGTTTAAAAATGGCCACGGAACACTTTATCTAAGCCTCATTTGATGAGGTTTAGATAAAACACCCAGTGGCCATTTATAAACCCGCTCGGGTTTATACATGTGACAGTGAGGCCGCACTGGAGTGTTTGAATTAGAACACAAACCAGCACATGTATAGGCAGCCCTGGGTCTACCCCGGGGAGAGGTGGGGGCAGGTGGGAGAGGGAGGTGGTCATGACGGAACATGGAAACAGGAGGCTGAGAACCATGGGGGCCATGGCTTCCCTCTACAGGCTCCTTGCTCTCCTTTTATTCCAAAAGAAATTATGTAAAGCATTGTTACTTGAAGTGAAATAAAAGAAATAAAACACCAAAGAGTAAAAGAAAGAAAAAACAGACCAAAGAATTTCTCATGCATTAATGAACTGTGGGTGGTGTGGGAGGGCTGTGCTGCAGGGAGCCCTTTGCTAGCCCTTGCCAACCCAATCCCAGCCCTCCCTCCCTCCCTCCCCATTGCAGCCTTCCCCAGAGACAGCTGTGTGTTTCACCCAGAGCTAAGCAACCACCACAGAAAGGTTCAGTTAACACATGCCTCCCAGACCCATTTCCCCTAAGCACTGCCAGCTCTCCCCTGACCAGACAGATTGGGGGCTGTGGGGGTATGGCTTCCCTCCCTAGCTGCCCATGTTCCCATCCTATGGTAGTGCTGAAGGGAGAGGGCTGCCCAGCACAGAGCCCCCAAACTGAACTCCTAGGGGACTCAGTGCCAGCCAGCTTGACAACACCAGGGCCAGGCACAGTCTTCCCTTGAGAGGGCTAATCCTTTCACCCAGAACCAGGCAAAAGCCATAGGTAAGCACACTTAGGCATCGTTAATTGAATTTTTCCCCACATTGCCTGGCTGCATTTTCCTGGCATCCCAGTGGCTCTCTCATGGCCAGGTGGATTGAGGAGGAAGGGTAGGAATGTGGCTACTCTCCCCAGACACCTGTACTCCTGTCCTGTTTTCACCCCAGTTTGCACAAGCCCAAGTTTATTTGAAGAAATAAAGTTTTCACTGTTATGAAATGAGTTCCTAGCATGCTTTCTGTCCAGTCCCCTGTGTTTCAGTTTCCCTGCCTCTGCCAGCCCTCATCTTTCCTCATCACATATCTCCAGGCCTCAATTGCCCTGTCCCTATGAACCCAGTCAGCCCTCGCCATTCCCTATCCTCCCTCACCATGGGAGATGGGCTGCATGTGGCTGTTGTTAGGGTGGGTGGGCAGTTGCTAGGGGCAATGGATGGAATTTCACATTAACCGATTAACCCATGAATAGGCCATTGAGTGCCCCGAGAGGCCATCAAACCATACACAGTCCTCATGGCCAATATATGGGTGTGCCCTCAATTCACACCTGCTCTGAATTGTGCAAAACACAATGACCCCATCCTCCTTGGTCATGCTGTACCAAGCTCATGAGTGTGCAGTGCACAATGTGGTGGGAAACAATGGCATGGTCCTCTTCAAGGATCCAGGAAAGCTCCTTGTGGTAGGGGACAACAGTCATCACTGTGCTTGAAAACTTGTTGACTTCCCTGACCCAAATGTCTTCAGGGACCTGATTTTAGTGCAGATCTGCAGCCAGTCCCGCTGATACCCCTGAGCCACCATCTGAGCCACAATGCACTAATAAACCACTTACCACTTGGTTCCATCTGTTAGATTACTTCGTGTCCTTGGCAATGGTTCTCTCCTCACCCCAGAGTGTGAAGAGGTCTAACACCTCACTGTGAGTGCAGTTCAAGGTCCATTTGACAGGATCCAAGGGCCAGACTCTCTGGCTCAGTTTGGTTTCAAAGGTAAGTGTTGGCTGTTCACATGGGAGCGCTCAAACAACAGTAGCAAACTGTGAGGATGCTAATGGATGCTTGGGAGGTTGCCATGTGGGCCAGGATCACACCCCCTGGTGGCAATGGTGGGGTTGGCTTGGGGTCAGTACCACCCACTAGCCAGTAGAGTTCTGAAGGGTGGAAAGTTTGTCCTCAGAGCAGGAGTGGGAGTGGGGGAAAGGAAGCAGTGCATCCTTGGATGCTGGAGGACTGTAGACTGCTTGCTTTGTCTCCATGGAGCAGCTTGATGTTACTATAACACAAGCTTGGTAGCATGACCCAGAGTTAACACTTGCCCAAATTGGCATAAATTTGGGACACCCATAGAGCACTTAGCATCAGTTTTCCCTCTTCAACCTGTGAAAGTTCATATTTTAAGCATCTTTAAACACATTCTAAGAGTAACATGCAACTAACAAAGCCCTTAGGCACCTAACCAGAATCTTTAAGCTCCCTCCTTTCAAAATCCAAACCTGTAGAACTAGTGTCAGGCAACCCCTGCACTAGAAAACTGAACCATTCCTTGGTACCACAATGAATGCGGCTGTGTACAAAGCTTTGATGCAGTGCAGCCCTATTAGCGTACCGGTTGGGACAGGATTCTCTCTCAGATCCACAGACAGTCAAGCCAGCTACTGGACATACACGTGCATACTGTTCTCTGGTACATGTGCCTCACATTTTGGCATCAACCCTGAAGCAATGACGGGAAGATTACCAAAGGCCCTCTGGGAGGCTCTGAGAATGATGAATGGGTCAGCATCCCAGAAATGCTGTGGGACTGCACCCTTTTGGGGGATGATGGTTAAAATGGAGGTCAGGATGAAGGATCAGAGATAGTTTGTAGCTCAGGCGGACAGCTTTCTGCTGGCTACCCAAGCTCATTCCCATCCTGAGGGTAGCAGGTCTGGACATAGGAAGCCTATGGTGGGTGATGCTATACAAGAGCAGTACTTGACAATAGATGACTGCAGAGGCTGGTGGAGTCATAGTCTCATGGAAGTATAAGGCACCTTGAAGGCTCACACTGGGGGCTGTCAACCCCTGCAACACATGCCACAAGCCTCGGTGTGGCATGTTGCATGTGGAGAGAGCAGAAAACAGTGACAGACAGGCTACAGAGCAAAAAGCAGAGCAGAAAACTAGGCAGGGATCACAGGGCAGGGAGCAGAAAGCAGAAGAAAAATAAAAATCAGGCAGGGGAAAGGGATCAAAGTGACATTTAGCAAAGGTACAGGGCTTACCTTGTGGCACACATGCCAAAAGGGTTGGCCCCTACTGCCTGACATAGTCCAGGCCCTTGCACTGGGCAGGATTACAGGCACCTAGGCCAAGGGTGTCAAATATATAGCCCTCAGGCTGGCTCCAGCTGGCAGAGCTGTATTATCTGCCCCATGGGGCTCCTAGAGCAGCTAGGAATTTGGGGGTAGGCTCCACCACTGAAATCTGGGGTATGGAGCCCCACTGAGATCCATGACAACAACAGGGGGGCAAGCAAGACACCTGCATTAACCCCTGTGGCTCCCTGATGCTGCTTACCCTGCTGTCCAAGGTGAATCCATTTCTGATCCCCGAGAAACCCCACGGTCCAGACCTGGCCCAGGGAGCCAGGTGAGTTTGACACCCCTGACCTAGATCATCTATTACAGAGGTTTCTTTAACCTAGTAGAAGCCAACCTTATTGGCAGGCATGTCACACATTAACCCTGCGCCTTCCCTGAATGCCACTCTAATCCCCTTCCCCTGCCCTATCTGCTGCTGTGCTGCCTATACCCTCCCTGATCTGCCATGTGCCACATAGAGGTTGCCTGGGGCACTTGTGGCACCTGTGCCATAGGTTGGCCACCCCTGCTCTAACCTGTTCTTAAAGCCGCCTAATAACAATGTTCCCCAGCCTCCCTAGGTCAACTGTCCCCTGCTGTGCGACCCTCTGGAGGGGCTCCAGCAAGATGAAGACTTTATTTGCAAGGTAACATGGCAGTGAGCACTACAGCAACTCCTGCCAGTGGTACTGTACCTCAGGCCCTTGGAAACAGTGACAAGACTGCAGGGCAGAGCCAGAAGAATTGGTGGGGTCATCAAAGGTTGAAGCAGGGCCAGACAGGCTGACCAGACCATCAGAGACTGCGAGGCAAAGCCAGACATGGTAGCAGGGCCAAGGGAAGCTCTGGTTTATGTCAGTGTTGACAGCCAGTGGTGACAGTGGTGCATGTGCACCCCTCCCCCCCAAGAGCACCAGTGCACCCCCTGACTGCCCCTCCCCCTGTTCGTGAGATTGGCCATGGGACCCCGCCCCCCCCCAGTTGCTGACTGGTTGCTGGGGGGGGGGGGGGGGGGGCATGTGCTCCCCCCCGCCTAAGGTGGCACCAGTCACCCATGCTGACAGCATCAGGTAGTCCCAAAGAAGAAATATTGAGGGCTGATGAAGGCCACCCATGGCCCACCTGAGCCTCTCATAGCTGCTTCACAGCTTTTGCCTCAACTTGAGTGGAGGTTAACTGGTTCCTGCCCTGCTAAGTGAAAAGTTCTCCCTGCTGTGCTCCTCTGCTCAAGCTGCAGCCTCCCTCCTCCCTGGCTCAGCCTTCTTCAGGATCAGTTTTCATTCCCTAGTGAAATGCCTCCTGAAACTACCACCCTAAATCTAGAGGCTCCCATGACTACAGTAGTGCACCTCCCCCAGAAGAGCCACTGAACTACCATTTTTCACAGACTTGTGCTTTGAACAGCTGTCCATGGCCATCTGCCAATAAACCCTCTCTGGGTAAAATCCAAAGGAAAGGTGTATGGAGGGGCTGGCTGCTGGGTCACCCTGGGAGCACTCTTGTATTACGTATAGTACCCAAGGCAAACATGAGAATGCTCAAAGGGACATTTGAAATTCAAGGGGTATGCCACCACGGTCTATGATGAATGTTTGACTGACTGCCACAAGATAGGGACTTCTTCTTGCCATCTCAGCAGACCTGATTCAGAGCCCAGGGGGCCTTTCAACCACACATTTCTCCTGGAGAGCTCACATGCACACACATGGTGAGACAGCAGCACATTGTATGTGAGAGCAGGAGGCTCTGAGTCTGATAAGCTAATAAGTTCTTGATATAAAATCCAGACTCCTGTTCTTTCAGAAGAGCTTCCCTGTGCCTCATGCAATTTCCCATTTCTACTGTATATTACACTTTGGGATGTTATTTGTACCCAGTCAATACAATCTCTCATATTGCAAAGGAAACAGGGGCTCATTGCAATATGCTCCCTTTTTATATTTGATACCAAAAGAATTTGAGATATGACAGCTAGAAGTAAAATAAACAGATTAAATCATGTGCTACAAGCCGAAATGAGATTCATAACAATATTTCATCTGGAGGTCAAAATCCTTTCCTATTGCTGTGTGACAAAAATTCGCTAATGAAAATGTTGCCAGTTAGGAAAGCTATTTGCCAGTGAGAATGCATTTCACTTTTGGTAATTCCAAAAAACAGACTCTTAGGAACAAATTTTATACAGGTCTTGGAGGGTGTAGCTCTGCTGACTTTGATGGAGTTTCTCCCCTCTGTAACCAGAAGGCAGACTGGTATGAATGCTGATTAACTGTTCCTTTTTTGCTCATAAGCTTTCTACTATTCTGCCTACCTTCCTCTGATTATTCAGCTGATCATTCACCCAGGATAAAAAGACCAATCATGACACCATTGTGTGCAAATTTAACACAACTCTCCACGTTAAACAAAAAGAAATCTCTGGTGATATTTTCTTTTCTCCTTTAATCATAAATGTTGTGGGATGATAAAATCCAGCCTGCAGCTGGATTAGCGTCAAGAGACTTTGGACCTTGGTGCTGAATTTGTGTGGGTGGTAAGTGGATTTGGGGATTCTTCTACCAAAGAAATCACAAATCCAGTTCCCCCAGCATGGCATGGAGGCTAATGTGGAATCCAAAAGGCCTCCCCTTGGAAGCAGACTCATATTTCTGGTTTGTATCATCTTGCAAAAAACATCCCACAGGGTAGGACTGGCTTAGACTATGGTTGCCTTATGGAACAAACTCTGTCCTGTATGGGAGATGCTGATCTGCTGTCCCTCACACAAGCTCTGGATACACCAAGAGACTTTGTAGGCATCATCTGTTGGGCAAGAAGTGTTATTTTATTGCTTCCATTTAGCAATGCAAGGTGCCAGTTTCTCTCCAGCAAGCCATATCTTGAATTTGACAGGAATGGATTACATTGTCATGTTCCCAGCCTCCATTTTTTGTCCTTCCACTGTTCTCTCTGTCTCTACCACATCAGACAGAAACTTCTTGGGACCTTTCACAATATAGCTCCTCCCTTCCTGCCTAAGCAGGAAGGGTGGCCCTCCCTCGGTTCATTTAGATGATTATTGGGGTCTAACTAGCTAATTTCTCCACCCAACACTCTTCAGGTCTCTCCCACACCACCCTAAAGAAATAGGAAGAACTCCCTAAATTAACCCACAAAGCTATTGCTATTACTATCTCCTCCTCTATTACCAGAGCTGCAGCTAGTGCGGGGCAGAGGGCGGCAAGCAGGGCAACCACCCTGGGCACTGACATGAAGGGGCACCAACAGGCACTGCCCAGCCAGGGCAGGATACAGGGCAGAGCCATGAGCAGCTCGTTTGGGAGGGAGGGGCACAGGGATGGGGGAAGGTCTGCTCCCGCCACTGTGTACACTCCTGGGCAAGCATGGGGGGGGGGGGGGGGAGAGCACGGGGGGAGAGAGGGGCACATGCCCCCCAGATCTGTGTGTGGGGTGAGGGTGGGCTGCTGCTGTGGGCTTTGCCTCGAGTGCCAAACTTCACTGCTACAACACTGTCTATCACCACCACATCCTTCCCGAGTTCTCAGTTCTCTTGAGATGCAGAGAGAGCCCTCTCCCTAGCAATGGTAAGGCAAGCAATGAGCAGAGAACTCTGCTTCCTCTACAATAATTTCTTCGTGTTAATGTCTCCTTTTTCTCCCCTCACCCTCCCATGCCCTGGACTGTGCATTTTACGTAAACACAGAAGTGAGTCAAACTCAAACATGACGTTTCGGGCAACTGTTTCCCATAATAAGAGGGAAAAAGTGACATTTGATGAAAAAAATATGGGTGGCATGACCATTCTAAAATGCTTAAAATTCATTTCAACAGATTTACTTGCAAGTGCTAAGCAAAGTCGAGTCATGAAGGTACTGAGCACTCTTGCCCCAATCCACCAGGGCTTTTAAACTCATGCACAAATGTAGTTATTGACCTTAATGGGAGCTGTGGGTGCAGCATCCTTTTGTAAATTGGACAGGTGCCTAAATATAGCTTTCAGAGCCTAACATTTAGGCTTCTGTTTCTGAAAACGTTGATCTGCATTGCTAACCCATACTGACAAGGTTTGATCCTGGCTTTACTCGCAACTCTTAGTATAATTAGCAATGGAGCTGAAAGGGTGCCTTCATGCTATAGCTGCATCAACTTGTAAAATTCAATTTTCTACTGTGCGTCTGAGAATGTCTTTCAAACCATCCTACCTAGGCCAATGTCCCAGACATGAATGTGTATGTAATCACACTGCCTTCTAGTGGTCACGGTGAAAAAGTGGACTCCCTAGCTAAATCCAAAACATGTAAATCCATACCTCTGAAAAGTATTTCATTTCAGAGAGCAAGCCTCTCCTGCTGTGTTTTTACCTTGTTTATTTATTTGTGCACCTGAAAGCACTTTGGATACAGTTTTCAAAGGGAATTTGGGTAAATATGAGTAGCATTTTCAAGAGAACATTAGTGACTGAGAGCTCTATATTTCAGCGACTTTCCGATATGCTTTGATTTCTAAGTGCCCAAGCCACTTTTGAAAAGGCAACTTAGGCTTCTAAATCACTTTTTTCCTTTTGAATTTTTTTTCCTTGTTCTCCCAGACTTCTTTGGAAATCCTAGCCTTTGTGCACAGCTGGTCTCACTCCTTCACCCTGAAGATCTTGAGCCATGATAGGCAAATGGATTGCTGCCATTGACTCCAATAGGGGTTGCTTTAGACCCATACATTTCCCCTGTTGTTAATGTTAATCTTGCACACAGAAACGGGAAGAAAAATCTTTCCAGTATTGGAAATTGTGACACCATGACTCACCATTGGCAGGAGGAGCAAGGACCTAGTACAGGTCAATTTATTTTTCATTTTAAAATGAAATGTTTTAACGGGGCAGCTGCAAAGTTTAAGGAGCAAACTCTATACTGGAATCTACCAAATCAGTGCAAGCAGCAGTGATTACAATGCACCTAAAGAGACCTGCTCATTTCTATTTCCCAAACAGCTTTACAAAGGAGGCAGAATCATCCTCCCCATTGTATAGACAGGGTAACCTGAGGCACTGAGCAAGTAATTGAAGTATCCTGGGTGACCCAATAGAGCTAGGACTAGAACCCAGGTGTCCCAAGTGTCAGACCCTCCGTATTAAGCCTCACTGCTTCATATTTTCATTGAAACCAATGCCTGTGCTTGGATATGGTT
Source organism: Alligator mississippiensis (assembly GCF_030867095.1). NCBI lineage: Eukaryota > Metazoa > Chordata > Crocodylia > Alligatoridae > Alligator > Alligator mississippiensis. The sequence goes on from NC_081826.1 coordinate 147,890,494, forward strand.
ATCTTTCTCAATGTCATGGAATGAGACAAATGCCTTTGTAACCTGTGCTCACCATATGGGCAAAGGTCTCCTCTATTTTGGCAGCTTCAGAGCCACACATCAAATATTAAAATAAACCTATAAACCACACTCTCCACATTTAAACAAATACAAGTCAGTGCTATGTGAAAGATGATTAGCTGTATTGATCTCTTATTGCACAATATGATCAAATGCAGCAAAATGCGAATTTCTAACACCAACATGAAAGGGGTTGAAGTATCTGAGATTGGTGTCGTGTCCTGTGGTCACAAATGGCATTCAACATGTCATTTGGGCCCCTCACAATGACACAGACTGAAAGGCCACTGGGAGCAAGCCTTGAATGCCACCAGGAGGCAGCTTATACTAGAAATTTCCTGGGGCCACTTATAATATGCCTGTAAACATGCATACATCACAAAATAGGTCCAATCACAGTGGAACCTCACGGCATTAGCACAATGCAGAATAATACAGAATAATGCACTCTGAATAATAGACTTGTGTTCTTGCAACTTACCTGCAGGAAGAGCCCACATTTTTATAGATGGGTAAATGGAGTCCCAAGCAGGGATAGGAGAAGTTCAGTTTCTGGTAATCCATTGCGCTATCTTATCCTCTCTTACATACTAGGCTTTCATAGGTTACGTTTTACTCCTTTTCCAGTCCCATCCAGTTGTAGAGGTTGCTAGAGGGCATCAAGAAAGGTAAGTTGCTTGGGCCTTGTTCTATGCCACTAGAGGCGAGTGTGTAATAAACCTGAGACTTAGGAAAAGAGAGAAGCCTCCTTGGCACCCTCTCATAATTCTGTCCCACAGGACGGCAACACCTAGAAAACATGGCTGTCTATATACATGCTGTGGTGGGGAGGAAGGGCTACTTTAATTAGAGCATTCCTGGGCAGTTGCTCTAATTAAAATGGCTCACCCTCATGTTTATTAAACCTAATTAGAATGTGAACAACCACATCTATAGGCACCTCATAGGTCTGGACAGAGCCTGCTGGGCCACTGAGTCCAACCCCTGCATAGGTTTGGGGGCTGGAGACAGGCTTAGACTAGGAAGAGGTGCTGTTTCCTCCAGTGTTCAACAGACCTAGTGGAATCTTTTGCCCACCTCCCTTGTCTGCAGAGACGGTGTAACAGCCTGCCTGAGCCACAGAAGGGCTCCTCAGTTGGCATCAATTAGTTCAGGGTTATTGATTTCAATTTGCACCCTCTGCCAAACCAGTTCCTGCTGCACCATTTGGCTGTGCTCAGGACCAAACCTGACTACTGAAACTGATTCAGCAAGGCCCAGCTGTTCTGCTCTAAGAGCACAGCTGTCGCTTAGTCCATCTTGCAACAAGAAAGACCATTTTTAACTCCCAACCTGAAACATGGTATTGTAGGCTTTGGCCACCTCTGTCAGTGAGTCCTAATTTTCTGATGACCCAGATTAACCTTAGATCCATTAGACTTTATACAGGAACTAAACAAAAATAGAAAATTATCAAACTGCAAGAGTTTGTGGCAAACCATGGAGCAGTGAGCAGACTCTTGGGCATCCTGTCTTTACTGCCTGTGTGCAGTCTGGTGGTTAGGGTCTATCCATAAGGAATGATATTACACACTAATTGGGCATTTCTGCATGTGTACACACACTTTATATAGATACTCACAAAGCCTTTGCCACTAGTGAAAATCAGAAGCCAGGAAGTACAAATATATTGATATCTGCAATGTTATAATCAGTAGAAGGAAAAAGTCCCCAGACAAGAAAAGTCCTTGAGCATGTGCTTAATGTTAAGTGCAAGTGACTCGTGTGCTTCACTGCTTTGCTAGGTTGGTGCCAGAGTAAGTCCCCAAACAGCTCTGGGGCCTGGCCAAGTAAGCAGGTGCTCTACCAGCCAGCCTAACAAACCATCACATCTCACTATGGAGTAGGGCAGCTGTGCTTCCAAATCAGGGGCTGATGGGAGCTGACAAACCAAATCTGATAAATGCTAATCTAGATTGCCAAATGTACTGCATTTTTTGTGTTTTCTAATCTTTTCTGCTTACATCTCTTTACTTCTAGTTCACAGACCCCAACCAAACTGTTTAAATTTACATGGGGTCTCTTCACTGATATTTAGCTCAGCATGTATTTGTGCCTCCTTCAGGCCTCAGGAGGAAGGGCACTTGATGCCCAAAAACCTGTCCAGCAGTTCTCCCAGCTATACAGTTGATCCAATAAAAGATATCGCTAGAAAACCCTGCCTCTCGGATATTTCCTAAACTATCACAGCTACAACAACACTTCAACCTGAATATTAAAAAATTAATATCCATTGTTTATTTGAGCTTTTTTTAACAATGAGCGTTTTAATAAAAATTTAAATGAAACATTGGCTTTTACAATTTCCCCATCAGAAAGATTCATCAGAAATGACATTTTCCTCTTAAAATGTTCTGTCTATAAGTAAACCCCATTCTTGGCCAAAGTAATGTTTCATTTAAATGTCATCAAGCTTCTCCAAGCACAATCTTCATTTGCCAGTGTGGCTCACAGATACTAACCCTTGAGCCACTTGAACCAGGAGTTGCCTGAGTTCTCCCATAACCAGGCTGCCCCTGTCCACATTTCTCCATACTTGACGGGTGCTCTGGGCTCTGAGCTAACAGTAGGGTGAGTTGTGAAAACTCAAACCTTTTCAGTTTTGAAGGGAAAGTTTGGATGTGCAGTTTGGTGACTTGTAATCCTAGGACAAGAGAGCCATCTAGTGGGACAGTTGTACTCAGTAGTACTCAGTTGGTCTAATAAAAGATTTTACATCTACTCAAAGAACATTGCCTATCTAGTGGGACAGTCTTTTACATCATGTTTTGCCTACAAATTAAAACTCAAGGCTGACAATCCATTCCATTAATGTAAGCACATTTTTAGACCTGCCAAGGACACTTTCCTGATTTTTTATGCTCCTATTTTTATATCAACTATATTTACTGTTGCTAGAAAACGAACTGAAAAGACAAAATATGCACAGCTTCCCTGTGGGGCGTGGAAGACCCCAACAGAGGTGCCTCATCTGTTTTTACACTTATTCACCTAAAGCAACTGTATTTAGCTGGGAAACCCAGTTTAAATTGGCATAGATTAAGGGGGTCGAGGGGTTAACTTTCCCCATAACATGGACATGGGCCTCTTCCAGGATTTTTTGATTACATATTATCCAACTACTGCCTGTTGTTGCAATGGCTAGGCATTGGCAATGTCATTATCCCCCCTGCTTTTAGGTATATCACATTATAGTGTCTTGGTGGTGATTTGGGGGATCCTTTTGGTTAACAGTTGCCTGTGAATGCAAGTGACTGGGTTCAGGGTCCCAGGAGGCCCCCTCTAGACCTATGTTCCTATCTTAAATACTGTTGGTTTGGTGCTATCACTTGGTGCTTGCTAGTTTTAATAAGTTAGTATCTGTGTGAGAAACATCAGGCCTAGAATTTCTGTTTGTTTTATCTTAGCTCTTTGTATCCTGGGTTTGAGAGGTTTAAGTGCAGGTACCTGTGCTGCTCTGGAAGGGTACAAAGCAATGCTGGTTAACTTTGGCTTTACATTAATGAAGTTTTGGGGCACAAATTTCATGTCTACTGCAGAAGTGGCAGTAGTAAGGGAGGCATGACAGAGGGGTCTTCCTTCTGGCCTTCTACCTCATTGCCACTCAGCCCCCAACTCTGACCTTCTATGTCCCCCATGGGAGTGGAGATGCTGTAGGGAAGCACTGTTGGCTACAAATGTCCAACTCAGGATCCTTAAAAATTCTGGTTTATTAGGCGAAAGCACTGTAATTAAGTTAAATCATAAACCTTGGGGCTGGTCCCCACACACACACACATGCACACACACAGTAGTGAGCTACAAGAGTCAGGTATACCTATCGCACAGGTGCTAGAGTCTGCCATCGAGGCTTGTTTCAGCGTGGTGTTATTTTCCAGAAGGGGGTCGCCGGCTGGTCCTTTTGGCTGGACAGGTCGGGTGCTGGTCAAGTTGGAGATCAAGAGGGCGCCCCTGAGGGTCACTTTTCACTGCTTTTTATCTGTCCTTGGCAGACTTTGGTGACTCCCCAGTTTTCAGGTTTGCCCAATCCAGGGGTCATTGACCCTCGTGGGACTTCCCCCTCGGTGGCTACTGGATGGCATCTGTCAGCCCCAGGGGTCGTCTGCATGTACGTGCAGGTTTGGGAGTCCATTGATGAATTTTGAATAGGGCTTTGGGAGCGGTCGATCTGGAGATATTCATCCCAAAAGTTGGTCCCCAGCATTGATTAACTCAGACCAGGGCTTCTAGCCCTTGAACAGTGACTTTTAGAGATTTCCCAGTTGTTACATTGTCTTCTATTGATTTCTTGGTTGATCTGTGGTTTCCCTAGGTGTTAATTGATGTCTGCTACTGTGTTACACATTCAATCACTGATTCACTCGCTCTTTCAGGGGCCCGCCTGATACAGGGAAGTGGCAGTTTGATTCCTGCCCTTGTTAACATTGTTACTAAACGCATTTATAGTTGAAAGTTGAAAGGTGAGGAGTATAAAATATAAGCTACAAAAGTAATGCCATGGCACACAAATAGATAAAAATACCAAAATACAAGGGGAGATACAAAATGCACACATACAAATGTTAAAACACAATTCCTTATCTTAAAGTGAAAGAAAGAGGAAGGAAGAAAAGGTAGAAGAGGAAAAACATATTCAAGGAGGGGAGAGCAACTGCAGGCAAGAGGAAAAGGGGGCTTTCTGCTACAGCACGAATATGGTAAGAAATGAGCAGTGAAGAGTTGAAGACAGCAAGGGAGGGTACAGTGGTGCCTAAAGCACCCCACACCCTTCAAGAGCTGGCAGAGGGAAAAGGAGCTCTGCAGAGGTATAAACTCCCCAAGGTACCTCAGTGAATGCTCTCCTCTTCCAAGACCTACCCCGTCCTCTGCTGCACAACAGTACTGTCAAGACACTCCCACATTGTACATGAGCTTACAGCAATTTGAATATTATACCCAGTTCCTTTTCAGGGGGACAGTGTATCTGAGTGCTCCTTCTCCCCAGTAAACCTATATTTGCAGTAAACACTCCTGCCCCTGCTGTGGAAGGTCTGCATTCAAGACAAACTTGCTCTGCATGACTGCCGCTGGCCTTGCTGAGGCCCAGTGATTTTCAAACCAATTTGAACCTGCACAGAGCACTCTAAAATATTGGCTTCTCAAGATGAAGCTTTGCTTTTAGAGCAAAGCTCCCCAGAAATGTCCCCAGGTGGAACAGAATGCCTGAGGGGGCTGGCAACACTCACAGCTAGAAAAAGCAGCAGAGGGTAAGACTCCGATCATCAGCCCATGGGTGCTGTTTGGCCACCAGAAGCATCATGCCTTCCCGAGCTAAGCAACATGCTCCATCTATATCAGGGGTTGGCAACGTGTTATGCACAGTGCCAAAAACAGCTCAACCTCTACTTGGAAGATGTTGACATGCCAGAGACAGATGGTCGGGGAGCTGCAAGGGGCCCAATCCTTATGGCAGTGCAGCCCCTGTCCCTTGCCTGCTGTCTGCCCTGAGGCACGTGTGCACCTACTATCAACAAAGAGCTGGGCTGGGTCTCTGTGGAGCTCTGTACAGCTGTTTGCAGCCTCCTGAGCAGCCTGGGATACATGGCGGGTGGCAGAATCCTGCCTAGAGCCGGACTGGCTGTGGCAGGCAGTCAGGAGCCTGCAAGCAGCTGCACTAGCATCCATGGTACCCTGGTCCATCTCATTGCTGGCAGCAGGTGCACATGCACCTCTGGGCAGGTGGTGGGGGGAGTCACAAGGGATCCAATCTTTGTTGTGGCAGTGCAGCCCCAGCCTCTTCCTCACCATCAGCCCCAAGGCACAAGTGCCAAGAAAAATGCCTTCATGTACCATGCTCTAGCATGCATGCCACGGGTTGCCAATCCCTGATCTATGTGATTTTGTCTGCCCCCAGTGAGCAGAACCTTAGTACTACTTAGTTCATTGCTCAAAGTCAAGCCTGGTTTTAGATCCAAGTTTAATCTTGAATCACTTTTTAAATATTGATGTTGTTACTGCAGTCATTTAGTACTTGCATAACCAAGTACTAAATGACTGCATAGTAACTGGCATTATTGTGCAGTAGTGTCCTGGCACAGTTACCTAGTGATGCTTACTGCACAGTAGCTCATTACTATTGCACAGTAGCTCATAACTGTGTGGTAACATCATATCACAGGTCGTGCCTGGAGATGCTACTGCACAGTAGTAACAAGCTACTACACTGTAAACTTCTCATGTTGATGTGGCCAGTGAGATCAAATGCTATCAGATGACATCAGGAAAAGGTGGATTAGAGTCACTATTTGAGCCCCAGATGTGTGGCACAAATAAGGTGTTCTTTATAAGAACTACAGAATTTTACCATCAACCTGGCATGGGAGGAGAACAGTATCTTGGAAACCGCTGCAAAATCCTTCCTTATTGACCTCTAATTGGGACCATTAGCTCTTCCCTGGACTGTGATCAAACACAGTCAATTTCAAGATAAACCACCTGGATAAGACTTGAAAAATCAGCTGTTGGACAATAAACTCATCTCAGCCTCAGGTGGAGTGGTGCTGCTGCCTCACTATAATCCAGGCATCTAGCCCCAATTAGCAGGTATGTGAGCACCTCACAATCATTTGTGAATTTATCCTCAAGGCTATCCTGTGAGATATACAACATTAGCCCTCTTGTGCAGGTGAGGGCCTGGGGCCCACAATTAAGGGAAAGGTCCCACAGGGAGCCTATTGCCATAGCTAGTCACAGTGTTGTTCCCTGGCCCCTCGACTGTCCTTCCTACACAGTATCTTTGATGTGAACTTTGACGAAGGAAGCTGAGCCAATTCGTCATTTCTGTGCCATTCCTATGGTGCACTACCAGCATCCCAGTAGAATGGGTGAGTCACAGTTATCAAGCCAGGTAGCACTGAACTGAGCAAGTCATGCTATTCCAGGCACCCTGCCATCTGAACTGGAAGTAGTGCTGCTGCTGCCTTTGAGCACAGGTGGGCCTACGTCAATGGCTCTGCCTTGCAGGAAAGCACAGGGAGTGTTTCTGAGTAGTTTACAGACTCCACAGGGATCCTTTTTATGAGCTAGCTGCTCCATGATCAATACAACCAGAGTCTCTCTAATGCACATTTGTTAACATCCCAGCACAGGCTGACTGGAACATCACCCTGCACCAGGGAGAACAGCCTCCTCACACTGTGGAGTGCCATTGCCATGCTGACATGATGACCCAGGTGCCATGAGGCTGAAAGGCTGTGAAGTTGCACAGGAAGAACATGAACCTCTCTGGCACAGGGGTCCTTGCCTTCCCATGTCACACAGGTAATAGGGCTTCCCTGGAGTTTCAGAGACCAGAGCAGGGAGGCGGAGGCACTACATGCAAGATCCGCCACTTTGCGAAGCACACTGCTCTGCTGTGGTATTGGCTCTGAAATAGTATCATGCAGCAAGTGTCATTTTCTTATTCCTAAGAATATTCCTAATTTCCTAATTTCTTATTCCATTGTTCCTAACTGGGCGGCTTTATAAAGATCCTGAGATAAACTGAAGGAAGATGGCCATTCCAGCACAGCATCTAGAGATCCTTGTGGGAGAGCCAGCCAACAACAAGAGAGTTTAGGGGCTACCTAACAGAGATGATTGACTCATAAGTGATTCGCCAGCTGGTACCAGGCACTGAGTTTTGTTTGCAGAGAACAGGAGGGAAGCAGCAGGAATATTCCCCACTAGATGGCAGGCAGGAACCAGTGACAAGAGCTTCAGCAGCCTGACCATCTACTGCCAAACACCTCATGTTAAGCCTCATACCTGAGTGTTAGCCCAGTGATTCTCAACTGGAGTATCACAGCAACCTGGGATCCAGTGTGATCCTTTCAAGGGCACCACTTGTGGTGCTGCATGATATTAGCGCCGTTCGGTGAAATTTCAAATAGGAATCCATAGTACCAAAAGCATTCCAACCCTCTGTGGTCCGAGTTCTTTGCAACAGAGGAATTGTTCTGTTCTTTTCTCATAGTCATAAAACAAGTGAAAGTTAAGCTATTAAATACATTTGTTTTTTGAAAACGGGTGCTGCTAAATTCAGAAAAGTTATGAAGGGTCTTAAAAAGGTTGCGAATTCTCATCCCTTCCATCCACACCCAGAACCTTCCCACCTGAGTGTGGTGATGCTTATGCCCCAGGAAACCAGTGTATCTGGGGATACAGGCTGAAGTTCCATCTTCAGTCAGGCTGGCAACCCTCCCCTTTGCAGTGAGGATACAGGCTAAGTCACTTGAGTGCTGCTAATTCTCCAGTGCCTTCCCACAATTCTCTTAGGACAAGGGCTGGCAACCTATGGCCTACAGGCTGGATCTAAACATTTTATTCAAATCTGGAGGACTTCAGCAGGATCTTGTTGGCAGAGGGCTTCCCCCTAGGTGGTGGAGGGAAGTGGCAGCAGGGAGAAGTGGCAGCAGCACACTACAGGGAGGAGTCATGACTGTGCCTCCGGCTCCGGCTCTAGCAGCGTGGCCGGAGAAGTGGTCAACTCTTGGAGATACACTTCATTAAAGCAGCCCTTCACTGCAAAATCTTGCCAATCTATTTGTAAGGACAACAAGTTGTCCCCAGATTTGTAAGGAAAGAAACACAGTGGCTTAACTTAGTGCAGTGTTAAGAAGCACTGTCCCCAGCATTGTACACATGAGGAATACAACAGCAGTGAACGCACAGCCTGGGTGTGATTTGTATCCTGGCCACTCACACCTGGGCTAAATTTAACCTGGTGATCAGACCCAGATGCTAATCACTTGAGGTCAATCTGAGCCCTGAGCAATAGGAGTGTTTAGCACTAGCAAATCAGAATGGCAGCCCAGAACAAGATGCCAGGTACTAGAGAGCACAATACAGAAGAGTAAATCTTTTCTGTGCAGTGTGAACACTGACTGCAAAGTATCACAGCAAAGAACAATATAGGAACATGCCACAATAGATGCTATTCATCCGCTACTGTGGTACATACACAGACTTATACACAGACCCACACATGTGCAAACAGAGAATCAAGCTATTATTGGCATGGTGCGGGAGTGGAGTTTAACAGCACTTACCAAACATATTAAACAGCACACAACTGTTCTGGATATAAATTTATTTAGGGTGAGATTAGAAATTAAAGTTAAACTTTGCTAAGGGCAGTTAAAATGTGAAGGATCACGCGTTCACACTCATTAACAAGTGCTAAGTGCCCCCAGCTGTAATTTGAAATAAGGGTTGTCTCTGAGCTGTGCTAATCAGCTCAGTTTAGCCTAACCTTGAATTGTTCATGGAAGAGCAAACAACCAATTCACAATCCTCCAGTATCCCTGGAGGTAGAGCTCCCAGGTAAACTAGCTCTCCTCCTGGACTCTGATGCTCCCTGCCTCCCCTCCCCCCCCAACCTGGATAGCCTGGACAGAGGAGCAGCAACTGATGAGTGAGAAGGGTTGCTGCTGGGTTGCAAGGATAGGGGGCTGCACACATAGTATAATACACACACACTCCAGAACACAAACAGCACAACACACACACAGTCAGGGGTGAATCCAGGACAGGTGCAGTAGTGCAGTTGCAATCCCCTGTAATTCCTGGTCCACTCAAAACTCAAAACCAACTGCCTGAAATTGGCAGCTGCATTTCTATTCAGGCAGCAGTGAGGAAATCATTTCACTTCATAGCTCATTGTAATTTACTTGATTCTTTCTAAACTCCTAAACTCACAGGTGTTAACTACCCTCTCTCCTTTCTTAATGGTTTTGATGTTCCACTCATCAAGCTATTCTTTCTTCTGCAATTCTGCTACTAGCTGCTTCTCTTAATTTGTCTCCTGCACCTGCAGACTGTTTTTAACTCTACCTAAAAGCATCAATTCAAGTGTGGAAACATTAACTCAGGTGAACCTCAATTCAGGTGTAGAAATAACTTTCAGTGAAGCATTGGATGCACCGTCAAGATGTTCAAGAAGACTAGATTTTGTTTCATAAGCCTGAAATACATGTACATCAGGACTGAAGAAATAAAATCTTTTGTTTATTTTCTGTTTAATTTGTTGTGGTTTTTACACATAATATATGCCAGTGGTGCTCAGCCTTTTAGCTGGTGTGCTGGATAAGCAGTCCCCAAGTTGTATGTAGTCCAGATCTAGCTGATGCTCCCAATCCAGCATGGGGCGGTCATGGCACCGCTCTATCTAGCCATGCGGAGTGGGGCAGGGGACATCCTGGCTCCAAACTGGTCCTGTAAGGGGGAAGGAAGGGCTGTGGCCCAGCCCAATGGGGAATGGAGTGTGGCCCAACCCCAACCCAGCCCCACAGGGGGAGAGGGCATGGTCTAGCCCCAACTTGGTCCTGTGGAGGGGAGGGAGCATGGCCCAGCCTTGTAGGGGAAAGGGCATGACCCAGACCCAATCCAGCCCCATGGAGAGGAGGGGGCATGGCCCAGCCCCAACCCAGCTCTGCAGAGGGAGGGGAGGGTGTGTCATTCAGCCCCACAGGGGAAAAGAGGCATGACCGAGCCCATCCATCTGTGTGGATGGGGGGAGGAGATATGACCTGGCCCCAACCTGCTGCACAGGGCTAAGGAAGGGTGGTCATATTTATTGCCACTGCTCCCTTGCCACCAAATTTCCTGATCTATGAGGAGCCCTGTGGGCCGGATACCTATGGCTCTGCAGGCTGCATTTGGCCCGCAAGGCACCTCCAATATATGCCATAACAAATTAACACGTTCCAATAAAGTTATATTTGTTTTTGCTTTGATCTAAAACTGAATAATACAACCCCAGGCCCCTAGCATATTAATAAAGTTTCTTGCTGCTTTCTATCTGGAGAAAAATGTGTGTTGTCTTATATGTGATGATGCACCACACCATTTGCACCCCCCTCTTCAAAATCCTAAACCTAATTACGCACACAGCACAACCTACACACGGAGCACAACAACACACTCACACAGTGCAACACAATACACACACATTCACAAAGCACAGCACAATGCAAAAACACCTCACAGCACATCTGACACTCACATAGCACAATACAACACAACACACACTCATACAAACAATACACATATACAGCACAACACAACACATACAAGCAGAGGCAGGGAGGGGATGATGTTCACATTGGGAGCCTCTGGCTGCTGCCTAGTGGTGACGTGAGGGCTTTCTATCTGCTCTTGTGCTCAGTGTGCCCCCATGCAATCAGGGATAGCCCCTCACCTGTTGCTCCCACGCTTCAGCTGTGCTGCTCATTGCTGGCCAAAGTCAAGTCTGGGGACTGGGGGAGCACGAGTCGCTGAGGGCTCTGTGTTTGTGCTTGTGTGTGTGTGTGTGTGAATGCACATGTGCTGTGCTCTGTGTGTGTGTGTGTGCACATGCTGGGACCGTGTGCTGGAGTGAGGTGCTGTGGCAAGGTGCTGTGTGTGCCTGTATACTGTGCATTAGAGGGCACAGCATACACATCTATGCTTGGAGTTGGAGTGTTTGTGTTTCTACTAGAGAGCCAGTAAGCGTGGCAGGCACAGAACAAACTAGTTGGTAGTTCCTAGTCATGCCCCTGCTCACCAGCCCTCTGGCAGCAGCTCAGATCTGTGCGTGTTACAGAGGGTGTTAACCCTGAACATGACACTGCTTCCAGCACATGCTATCTTTAACAATGACATAACATTCCTTAAAGTTAGCAGATGCTAATTGTAAGTTGTAGGCATGCCCTTAGTCTTCCATAACTGGCTCCTGCACCCAGGACTTCAATGAAAGCTTTTCTATTGACCCCAATGGGCTGCGGATCAGACTATAAAAAAAGAGCTGTCTGAGTCCCCTACAAATTATTCACTGTGACCAAAATCATAACAGACTGTCACAGACTCTGGGACAAAGGTTTTCTCTCTGTGAGCTCAGTCTCTTCCCCTTAGGCTTGCAGAATAATTCCACTACTCCCACACCAAGGAGGGAATCCCCTCCTCCCCCCCCAGTATGGGTACCAGTCTAATATTAAAGCACTATCAAGTCCTGCTTTCACGCTTACAGAAAATGCTTAAATGCTTGCATTTGTCATAATAACTCCAGTCAGGAACTGATGAACTGTAACTAAAGCTGTTAAATCAACAACTGAGCCAAGATCTAGTGATAACTTACTCATGTTGGGTCCCTTGGGTGAGGGCTCAAGCTCTGAGTTAATCACTCCCTGACTCCAGGTACCAAATCAATGAGGAAGCACAGTCTGGCATGGAAGTAGTTAAAGCTTATCACAGTCACACCCTGTGCTGCTGGCCTTGACCAAAAGCCCAGAGAAATCAATGGTTTTTATTTTCTGTCTAATCATGCATCACACACAACCAGTATGTTAAAGACATGTGGTCGGGGTTACAGAGTCAAGCAATCAGAGGTTAGAAACTGCCAGGACAAAGGTAGTCTGTGCAGCCTTCATTCATTTTTTGACTATGACAGGCTTGGATTGCATTAGTGCATATTAGCTCCTCTGTGAGACCTTCTCTCATTCAGTGCACAGAACAGATAGCTGACAGTGAGCAATATCAATGTTTTGTTTTATCCTTGTTGTCCAACATGTGACCCTGGGCCTTATTTCCTGCACTTGATTCAAACCCCACTCGAAACACAGAAATATTAATTACCTTTGGGGCTTTTCTCTGGTTCTCATCTTGAGGGTAACTGACTGCTTCACAACCATGAATTAATCTATTTTCCCGCACTGCTATGAGATGAGAGCTCAGGAATATCACCATCATACAGACAATGAGTTGAAACATGGAGCGATTAAGAGGAACATCATCCCTCAAGCTGGGGTAGGTGTGAGCTCTCAAAAGTATTTCACATCCCAGAGCAGATTTTGTGTTCCATACACAGTCTGACTGACTACAGTTGCAGTTATAAGTGCTCAGCATTGCTGCAGATCAGTCCCCAGGGTCACAAGTCAGGTACGCACAAAATTAGGAGCACACACACTGAACACCCATTTGGGGAGAGTCTGATGTAAGAGACATGACCAGAATCACACAGGAATTTGATGGCAGAGGCAGGATTAGACTCCAGTTCTCCATGGAGACCTTGAACTGCCTTGACCACGAGAGCAACTTTTTGCTTCCTGTACTTGTCTCCCTGATTTGCTACCCATAGGAGCAAATGCAGAGAGGTGCAGTGCACACCCCCACTTCTACTGTGTAGTTCAGTGAGCTCTCTGAAAGACATGCTGGTGGCTCCACTTTCCCACAGTCTCAGACATGTTTAGTCCCCTGTGGGGTCCAGGCAGCTGGAATTCCCATTTTACAAGATGTTTTGGGCATGGATAGAGAGGGATATAGTGGAAGTGTTTGAGGAAATAACAGAAACAGGAGAAGCAGGGAAAGCTTTTACAAAAAGCATTGTGATCTTACTCTTCAAGGAAGGGGAGAAGGACCTCCTGAAAAACTGGAGACTGATTATGTAGCAGAAAGCCCCCTTTTCCTCTAATGTAGCAGAAAGCCCCCTTTTCCTCTTGCCTGCATTTGCTCTCCCCTCTTTGGATATGTTTCTCTTTTTCTACCTTTTCTTCCTTCCTCTCTCTTTCACTTTAAGATAAGGAATTGTATTTTAAAATTTGTATGTGTGCATTTTGTATCTCCCCTTGTAGTTTGGTATTTTTATCTATTTGTGTGCCATGGCATTTGTAGCTTATATTTTATACTCCTCACCTTTCAACTTGCAACTAAATGTGTTTTAGTAAGTTATACATTGTAACATTGTTAACAAGGGCAGGAATCAAACTGCCCTTCCCTGTATCAGGCTGGCCTCTGAAAGAGTGAGTGAATCAGTGATTGAATGTGTAACATGGAAGCAGGCAGCAATTATCACCTGGAAGCTGAACTCAATAGAAGACAATATAACAACCGGGAAATCTCTAAACCTCACTGATCAAGGGCTAGAAGCCCTGGCCTGACTTAACACCAGAGACCAACTTTTGGGCTGAATATCTCCAGATCGACCACTCCCAGAGCCCTATTCTAAATTCATCAACAGACTCCCAAACCTGCACATACATGCGGATGACCCCTGGGGCTGACAGATGCTGTCCAGTAGCCACCGAGGGGGGGGGGGAAGTCCCACGAGGGTCAATGACCCCTGGATTGGGCAAACCAGAAAACTGGGGAGTCACCAAAGTCTGCCAAGGACAGATAAAAGGCAGTGAAAAGTGACCCTCAGTGGCACCCTCTTGATCTCCAACTCGACCAGACCTGTCCAGCCAGAAGGACCAGCCGGCGACCCCCTTCTGGAAGATAACACCACACTGAAAGAAGCCTCAACGACAGACTCCAGCGCTTGTAGGATAGGTATACCTGACTCTGTAGCCTGCTACTGTGTGTGTGTGTATGTGTGTGCATGTGTGTGTGTGGACCAGCCCCAAGGTTTATGATTACAGTGTTTCAATCCGCCTAATAAACTAGAATTTTAAGGATCCCGAGTTGGACATTTGTAGCCAACAATTATACTCCTTAATATAGACTATAAGTTAGTGGGCAAGACACTGGCTTTGAGGATGATGAAAAATCTCCAGAAGATCATACATGAAGACCAAGTATGAGCAGAATCAGTTAGAAGGATCTCCAGAACAATCAGAGTGATCAGAGATATACTGTCCCACGTCCAAGAGAGGAAAACAAACAGAGTTATAGCACACCTAGATTAAGAAAAAGTATATGACAGATCATGATTACATATTTGAGGTGCTAGGAAAAATGGGGTTCCCAGAGAAATTTATATGTTGGATAAGGTTATTGTATAGAGAAATGGAGAGTCAAGTCGAAATTCATGGGCACCTAAGCAGGACCTTTAAAATCCATACGGGGTTAGATAAGGGTGCCCCCTGTCGCCACTACTGTTTGTGTATACCGTGGAACTATCAGCACAAAAAATAAGAAAAGACAAGGTCAGAAGCAGAGTAAAGATACCAGGAGGGGGAGAGGTAAAATGTGTACTATACATGGATGATATAAAAGTGGTCGTTAGAGATAGACTTTCAATGGAAAGGGTGCTAAAGCATATATCAAAATATGGAGAATTGATGGAGGCTAAACTAAATACATCAAAAAGCACAATAATGGCAATGGGGAACTGGAAGGACTTGGAGAAGTTGAGCCTTCAAATGAGAGAGAGAGAGAAATCAGAGTGCTAGGGATCCCAATGGACTCCGAAGGGAAAGGTAATACAGCATGGGAAAATCTGACAGCACAGCTACAGCAAATACTTTGGTTATGGCCCAGAAGGATACTGTCCTGTTCCAGAAAAGTGGTGGCAGTTAAGGCTGTGCTACTGCTGATCATTCTAGACACAGGAATTCTTTTTGCACTGAAGTGGTGGCAGATAGCAAAAGTACAGAGGGGAATATGTGTGCTCTTCTGGGATCCAAAAGAGAAAGATAGGCTAGATCAGCACTGTACAAAGCAAGACATATGTGGGGATGGGGGCTTCCAGACTTGGGATTGTTTGTCTATGCAAAATATGTAAGCACAATATGCAAGGCAATAACAAAGGGAAAAGGGAAAGCAACACATGTCCCCTGATTTCACACAGCTGTAAGTTTGAGGAAATGGGGAGTATATTCATTACATCAGGACATCAGGATGGAAGGATTCATGCAGAGGTATAAAACAGGGAAGGTAGAACTGGAGGTCCTGAAGGATCATAAGAAACTGATGAAATCAGTAAGGGAGAGAAACAGGATGGTGTTGGTGGGAACCTTCACAGAAGGACAGGTGAAGGTGGCAGGTAAACAATTAAAAGGGGAATATGCTGACCTAGCATCAATTGTTGTAAGAAATATCTTGCTAGTGAGAGAAGTACAACACAGATAGGACTTGACAAATTCATCAAGGTGCCCAAGGGAGAGGTGCAGGGAAGAAGGAACAGTGGGGTGTGTATTTTGGGAAGGTACATATGCAAAGGGGGTATGGGAAAAGGTTTGTCACTTTCTGAGTTTCATCAGAATAAAAGTGTCATTAGCGTAGGAGATGGTAGTATATGGACTCATACCAAAGGAACCAGAGGAAATGTTATTAAGGACTTTATTAGCATGTGTTAAAACCAGTTTATGGAAAGTAAGAAACCTGGGTGTTTAAGGGGTTAGATTTCACTGAAAGAGAGTTCCTGAAGCTGGGGTTGCATGAATTGAAATACTACCTTGAATAGGACAAGGAAGAGGTCAGATTGAAAGAGGGAGAAGTGGAGGGAAAAGGACTGGACACACTTGTTTCTCTAAGCCAACAAAGAGGACTGATGAGAGGGGTGGAGAGTTTCAGGTGGCTACTGAGATAAGTTTTCTATGGGGTTCTCTATGAGGAAAAATGTTTCTGTAAGGGTTTTTTTGTGGGAAGTTTATGTAAGTTGTTTAAGGGTTTAATATACGTAGTTGTATGTTTTTGATATGTAGTTGTTTCTGTGATATGAAGTCTTGGTAAAACAAGGATGCTCAATATGTGTAGCTTTGCAGGTGTAGGGTGATAAGTGTGTTTTTAATAAAATGTGTAAAAGGTTAAAAAAAGAGAGAGAAAAGTTTTGCCAACCATATGTAATGTAACATTTTTAACACCAAGAGAAGGTGTTGGAACTTGCTCCAGCCTCCCCAGTGCAGGCGTAGTATTGCAGTACCTCCAGGCCTGGTTCCCTCCTGGTACCCCATTCCTTGATGGGGGAACACTTGCCCATTTTTTTAAGGGCCACCAACAAAACAAGATTCATACTGGCATGTTTGCTCAATAAGGGCCATATTTTTCATAGTCATATGCAGTGTTGACTGTATTTGATGATATTCATAGTTGGTTTCTATTACTGAGCACATGCTGCTTTTAGCAAATGTTTTTAGTAAGATTTTTTTGTACACAAATGTAAAATGAGGGTTTTTTTACCTCATGCTGATTGGTGGAAGGCTTGTCTTATATTTGAGTAAAATCTGTATATATATATATATCCTCTCTCAGTTCTCCTCTTTCTTATTTTCTCATATTTCTCTACCTGCCCTATTACTCCTCCTTACAGATATGTCTGTACCTAAAAATAGGGATGAACTTAAGTAAGACCTAAAGCTAGCTGGATTCTTATAAACCAATAATACAGTTCATTGTAAAATGCACAATAAAAACAATTAGCATATATTTTAGCCTCTCTTATGTATGATAAAGGTTTTAAGTAAAGGTAAGGTCACATTATAAATGATTATCATAATTGGGTGAATTGGTTATATATATTTTATTAATATGACCCCAGATTTAATAAAAATCTTATCAGAGGGGGAAAAGTTCCTACCCCTCCATGCTTTTCTTAGACAGTAAAATTCTTTGAAATGTCAGATGCCACCTACAGTGGAAGGAAATAAGTTGTAATTAAGTAGATCAGTAAGTGGGTTTTCTTTGCAATATCCCATCCCACCTCAGAATCAGGTTCACCATGAACATATTTATACCATACTGCAAGAGCTTTTGGGAGAGAGGGGCTGGGAAAAATCACATACCCCACTCTCCCATTTGCAACAGCCAAATGCAGAAATGTGGCAGTTAAACCAACCTAGGGTCCCCACTCTTGAGAGCTTTATGTCCAAAATGCTTGAAAGTGGCTATGAGTGATCCCCAATCCCAGGTTTGGACAGGCAGGGTGTGCTCAAGAGCATGCTACCCTCAAAGAGTGCTGAGGATACAGCATAAACATACCCTATGATGACAGCAGGGCCTTTTTGGAACTAATTTCCCTTGCAACCAGATTAAGTGACATATGTGAAATGTGTCCTCTTCAACTTGAGGTGTCCTCCTCAAGTTGGTGATGACTTATGAGATACCTGGAGGCTGTGGCAGCACAGTAGGAGGCGCTACACACAGATCCACCCACCTCACTGTGCCAGGTCCAAAACCACACTTTGGGAGTCTCTCCTGGTAAGCCTATGGCCTTCCTGGAGAACACTTGCAAGCCTGAGGTGACGCTTCCACCACCCGGGCACTGGTCTCTGTTAGGGTTCTGTACAGCCTGGGGTACACAGTCCCTGCAAGACTTGGGGGTACTTTGCCCACTGGTAATATTTCTGGGTGCTTCTTTTCGCCTGAAGCCTCCCAGGGTAACCTCAGGTACAACTGAGGGAAACAATAAATAGTCAAGCTCTGCAGGGAGCAGAAAGGCCCCTTCTGAGCTCCTTCCACAGTGAAACAGCCAGCCACACTGTAACCCAATACCTTTATTGATCAGGGGGAGAAAGTGCAGGGGAAGTAGAACAAAGGAGTTCTAAACACTTTGAGCAAACCACAAGAAGTTGAGCCTTCATAAATAGTGGGTTTGGGGACCCTTTTAGGACATGGCTATATTACTTAGTTCTAATCTACTAGCTAGTTTCCAGGTTTTCACTCACTGATTCATCCAGAGATTCTCTGGAGGCTGTTGCTTTAGTGTTCCAAAAACAACACTGAAGGAAAAAACCCTCTCCCCTCCCCTCAGGAATTTTTCTAGCCCGGTCACCTGGGTGATCAGGTTGAACCAAATAGCAAGCAAGTGAAAGAGAAAGGAGTGTAGCTGGACTGACCCAAGCAGGGACAGACAGAGGGGGATTTATTCACAGAGGCATCTTTTTAACTAACTCAGGCCAAATGACCAGATTCCAATCCCTGCTCCAAAACTGGATATTGCTTGCTGCTGAAGTGAGTGTAAAACAAAACACACCCCTATTCAGGCTAAGTTCCATGCCCCTAGCATGTGGTGAACTGACATGTGGCTCATTTTGCATGAATAGACCCATTTTTCATAGGCATGAAGTAAGTATGTGCTTATATCTCTTCAAGATCAAAGTTATGCAGTAAGGGATTAGAAATATTTACACACATGTTTCTAATTTACCTGCTTAGTGACCTGGGAAAAGTATTTTCCTTCAGTTTCCATTTTCCAATTTGCAAAGTATTTACTGCTTCTGACTAAGGCTTAAGGTTTGTTCTTATGCATGGTGCAGATGAAAGATGGCATTAGAAACACATTTGTTGTTTAACTAAAATTAATTAAGTGATATTCCCCATGGCCCTTTATTGGTTTAGCTGTAGAGCAGATCTGAGAATTTTATAAGTTTTATTAACCAAATTACTGTATCATATTAGGAATTACAATATGCAAAATGAGGATGATTGCAAGATAGTGTTTAGAATATTGCAAAGATATAATTGATCCTCAAGTACCTTATAAGAAAGCAAATCAGTAAACTATCTTGTCACAGTGGTAAATATATGCTTGACAGATAATGTCAATATTGAGCTGTGCCTTCCTTTTAAGTGAATGTGCCAATCAAATTATGGGACTGTCAGTCATTTTGAATTCCAGAGTTAATTTTTTTTCCTTTAATTGCTGAAAATTAATTTAGTTTGAAGTTTCCTCTCATGGGATGATAATTCATAGCAATACCTTTTTATTCATAATCATAAATATATCCCATTCTACAATCCAATTACACATATAAACCACCTTTGCTCAACATAAGCACAGATCAGCATACTCTCTGGGAGGTATTGACACTGGAGTTTATCAAGCCATTGTCCAATAAATGAGATGACATGCACAAGACTTAACTACATATCAGCTAAAACTGGCATGCAGTGAATTCCCCAGCTCAGCTTGACAGTAATTGATTGCAGAGTTACCAGTAAGTAACCACCTGAGCTTGATTTCATTCAAAGAGAGTTTACAGCTATGATGTTGTTTTCAAGTTTCTATCTGAAACATCCCTTAACAAGGACTTTAAGAAAGACTTAGTAGTGCTTTCAGGTACAGGTATGCGAAGTGGGGCCCTATTCGATTCGGATTTGGATTCAGGCCGAATCAGGGACAGTGATTCAATTAGTTGATTCAGATCACTGTTCCTGATTCAATTCGGCCAAATCTGAATCTGAAAATTCAATGCTGATTCAGAGAATCAGCAATTCGGACATAGACACAGCTTTAAAAGTTTTTTCTACATACCTCAAGGTACCAGCATGGCTCATGATCGCTGCGATACTGGGGCACATGGAGCATCCCATAGGAGTGCAGGGGGGACCTCTACGTGCTCAGCGGCAAACTCGGAAGTGGACCAGAAGTACTTCCGGGCCACTTCCGGATCTGCCTCCACACCCCCCTCAGCTCAGCAACCAGCCACAGGGGGACCCCCCCCAGACCCAGGAGGCACCAGTCACTGAGCCAGGGGAGCATGAGGGGGGCCCCCAGAACACTCCCTGGCAGACCCAGAACTGGACTGGAAGTGCTTCTGATCCACTTCCAGGTCTGCTGCCAAGCGCACTGGGAGCCCCCCGCACTTCTGTGGGACATTCCATGCACCCCAGCATCACAGCACTCATGAGCCGCTTATTACCTAGAGGTATGTAGAAAAAACATTTAAAGCTGTCTCTAGGCCCGAATCTTTGAATCTTTCCGAATCTCTCCAAATTGATTCAGAGGGTTCCGATTCAATTTGGAGAGATTAAAGGGTCCTTTGATTCGATTTGGATGCAGAGATTCGGCAACTGAATTGGGCCGAATCTCTGCTGAATTCAATCAGGGACTGCAGCTTCACACAGCCCTACTTTCAGCTGCTTAGTGTTCCCATGTCACAAGCTGGGGTCCTGAATGCCTCTCCTTCTCTCTCTCTCTTTCATTTGTTGGATGGTAAAGCCATACTCTGGCTTCTTGTAAACCAATAAATTTTGTTCCAGTTCCTGTCATAGCTGGTGTGTCTACACATGCATTAATGTGCCATAGTTACTGTGCATTAAGTTTAGTACCTGTAATAACAGGTACTAACTCAGCGCACAGTAACTGGCACTACTGTGCAGTAGTGCTAATACAAGCCTTTTTAATGGTAATGCACAACAGACTAATTATACTGCGCATTAGCACATTAGCACAGCTTTTCCCATGACATGCTAATTCGCAATAAAATTAGTCTACTGCACATTTAACATCTCATGTAGACATGCCCAGCAACTCCCCTCAAAGTTCTTTGAGGCATTAGCGTGGGTTCTGCTCTAGGTCACTTTGACATAGTCCCATGGGTGTTCTCTTCAGTTGTTGGAAAAAATGTCACTGTGGAAAAATTAACCATTCCTGTCAACATTTCCATCTATTTTCAGCATGGCTATGAATCCTGTTAGCAGATACTTGTTTCATATGAGTAAACATGGATGCAAAGGGGCCTTCTGATTAGTAACCTTTAATAGACATGCAATGGATATAAAACTGCCCCTGTATCTGAGTCAGCATATAAGCTTTTATGACTGGTGGCTCCTGAGTTGGGGGGGAGGGGCACAATTTGTGGGCGGGCCCAAGGGCGGTCCAAAAGCCCCATATCCACTACTATACTTCTGGGCCATGGCTTAGTGCCCCCCCGCCCCAATATGCCGCCAGTCAATGCAGCAAAAAATCTGCCCTGTGCTAAACGGTGCTGAGCTGGGGGCCCGTCTCAGGGGGCCACATGCCTCCCTATGTCCCCCCTACCAGTTGCCTGTGATTGGTGGTGAGGGAGCGCAGAACAGTACTTTTGGCACCAGAGAGGGGCAGCCGGCCAGAGACCACAGCATCCAAGGAGGGAAAATACTGGGGGACTCTCCTGTCTGTGCCAGCCTGCAACAAACTGCTGTGAAGGGGTGCACAACAATGAGCACAAATGGCCAGAGAAACACCAATGAATATGAGGACTGCTGACAGAATGCCAAGGCGGCTCACCTGAAGAAGGATTGAAGCCCTGAGCTGAAGTAGGTACTGGGGGAAACAGGTGGTGTATGGCATGGAAGCCCCAGCCTTCTGTGAGCAAGGAAGTAGAGCCAGCTGGGCATGAATTCAGCTCTTAAGTTGATTTTCTGATTGGGATGGCTAAATTACTTGATAGAGGGGGATAAAACCCAAATGAATGTTTGGATTTAAGTTGATTTTCTGGTTGGGACCACTAATGAATTGATAGAAGGGGACAAACCCTGAATGAAGGAAAGGACTTCTGCTGATGCACCTTCTGAGAGAGTTAAGGAATTAAGGGAATTGATTTAAGTTGATTTACTTCTGAAGGCTGTTAGTCAATTAATAGAAGGGGATGAACCCTGAACGAGTGGCAGGCTGAATAGGATTGAGCCACTCATAGACTTCTACTGAATTGGTTACAAGGGCCTAACCAGGGTCCCGCTGGCATAGGAAAGACTGCCATACTTGTGACAAGGGGTCATGGCCCAAAAGAAGAAATCAGATAACATCTAGGATGTGGTACAGGTAGGGCTTAAAGGGAAGCAAAGCCCCATGAAAAAATCCTTCTGAGGGACAGGCCTAGCCCTATCAGCCAGCATAACCAGCTCCCAACTTTAAAGAAGATCAAAGATGTGGCAGGTGAGAAAGATAACACCGGAGAGTGGTTGTGATAGAGTCGATCCCCATTCTGACGTCACCCTCCAGTAAAACATCGGGCCAGAGCAAGCCTAGACCATACAGCCCCTGTCCCCAACATATGTCTATACCATGCCTATACCTTTCAAATAGATCTCAAGAACCCATACCAGAGGAAGTGCAAAGCAACTTTAGAAGCTGCCAGGCATCTCTTGCATTAAGCTTCTACTCGTGGCCAAATAAGCAATGACCTGAAGGGCTAAGCCAGTGCTTCTGCTACTTGAAGAACATTATGGTAGTTCCAGAATTAAAGTGGCCTGTGTAATCTTAATTCTGTACATGCATTGTGATCTGATCTTTATGTGGTCTGGTTTTCCCCACAGGTTCCCTGCTCCATTCAGTGAGCAAGATAAACTGAGTTCAGCGTAGCTGTGTAGTGAACCTAACCATGTTTTATACAGGGGCCCTGGTTCAGAGTCGGAAGATATGTGGTGAATGAGGGATATGCAGGGATGGAGAAGATGGTCAGATGGTTAAGCCAGTTGTATGTAAATTGGAATATCAACATTCTATACTTGGCTTCGCCAAAAACTTCCCATATGGTGCTAGGCAAGTTTTTACAACCAGAAACTTACAGGGGTTCTTCATTTCCTGGATGCCTGCTGGACACTGTATCAAAACATTTAAAAGTCCGTAAGGGAATTAATAACATATATTCAGTGCAAGGTTGGAGTGGCATGCATCAACGAAAGCAGGGAATCATGTATTGAGTGATGAGTTTAAAAGAAACATCAATCAGCTCCCTCATTCACTGAGAGCTACCAGTCCTGTGCACTGAATGGTCAGGGTCCCTCTGGAAAACAGCATGTGCTTGCTGCCCATAGGCAAAGGTTACCCAGGCAACCAACTTCATTTAATTTCTGGGCATTTGACTTGGCAACATTTAATCATGTTCTTCTGATAAAGTTCTGATAGAGAGTAATATTTACATTTATGAGCAGCTTTAATTGTGCACAAAGTACTCTGACAGATAGTGCATTGTACTCAGAATAGGAAACCACTGTGAGGCAGGGATGTTCTTTTCATCTAGTATATGTAGTATCTAACACATTAAGGCCTTAAACCCTGGCCAGAGCGTTTAAGCTCTACTGCCCCAGGGTTAGAAGCACTGCAGGACATTTGCCCTTCCCAGCTTCCTCTCTTGTATTGCAGATCTATCTGTGCTGTGGCTGCTATCACTTGATCTATGTGACATCTCTCCATTTATTCTGCTGGGGCAATCACATACTAGCCCTAATGAGTGGCTGGGGAAAGACCTATTCTATAAGAATAAGGTAAACTTGTTGCTTCCACTCCTGTAATGTTGTTTAATTGGTCAATGATGTAACTGCAATTTTATTTGGGGGGTAAAAAAAAGAGAAATATTAATAGTAGAGGTACACTGATACATTGGTCCCATATCAGATCAGCATCAATATAAGGAAAATTGACTGTATTGGCAATTGGCTTTTTTTGGCTGATGCGGCCAATAATGTGGCCAATAAATGCTCCATGCATGCGTGCAACTGCAGCACAGCACGCAGGCAGCCAGGAGCACAGCCCAGCAGCATAGAGAGCAGCTGGGCCCAGCTGGTAAGTCTGTTGTGAGGGAGGAGGCAGGGGGAGGGAAGAGGTGGGGGGCAGATTGAGGCCCCTGTGGTGAGGGAGGGAGTGGGGCTGGGGCGGGGGCGGGGGCGGGGGCACGGGCAGGCATTGCACAGGCAGGGCAGGATGAGGGACAGAGCCATGAGTGGCTTATCTGGGGAGGTGCAGGGGGGTGGCCAGTTTCATCACCAGCATTTCCAGGCTTGGCGACTGGCTGCTGGGGGACCCCCCCCTTACCCCCCCACTCAGCAATCAGCCGCCGACAGGGAGTGGGATGCAAATGTAAGTATTGGTCCCCCAGCACCGGAGACCCACGCTATGCCACTGCGTCCAAACAACGTTATAAGTGAACATTGTGCGACATTAAATGAGTATGTTCTCTAATAGATCAGCTACATAATAATGAAACAATGTTAACCTGGACATTGTTAAGTGAGGAATACCTCTATATGCCTTCACATCACCAATATAGAATATTCAGAATGTTTTAGCCTATAGAATGGATGTATTTTAATGTATAAGGTAGATTGTATGTCTTAATAAAATATACAAAGGATTTGTTAAACATACATAAACTTTTTTTTTAAATAACTCTTGAAAAGATGTATAATGTACTGATTAAATGCCTAAAATACTAGGGGAAAATCATTTAAAACTTGCATGTGCTTTTAAGTATTCCAGAAACTTGTTATAAATGAACATTCATTTTATCTCATAATTGTACCCTGGAGAGTTTTGTGATGATATGCATGCAATTTTTTGGCATAATAAAGCACGCGGTGCATAATTTACGGAACAATACATAACATTGAATATTTACAACTTCTGAGCTGTTGTTGGCCAGGAAACCTCATTTTTCTCTGATTACTGATGCTAATTTATGTTTCCAGTGGATGTACACCTATATGGCTCCCATTTATAAATTCTTATATATGAAGTTGCCAAGCAACCTATCTGGATTCTATGTGTAAGGAAATACTGCAATATCTCAAATACCAAAGTGTGTGCTATTAATAAATGCTGGGAGGTGGGGGTTGTAATCAGCACCTCTAATAATGTGGTGCCCCAGGGGACCTAGCCTCCACCTTCCTCCTCTCTCTTTCCTCTCTCCCTCTTTCTCTTTTCTCCCTCCCTTTTTCTTTCCCGCTTCCTTTCTCTCTTCCCTCCCCCCCACCATGAGGTCATGTGCATGTGAAAAGGACAAACAAGTAAACCTCTAACAATGTAAATTCATCTTAATATGGCTCCATTTAAAATTAAATAATGAAGCCTATATACTATTTATGGAGTGATTGAAGGGAAACGTGAAATGTAGAATTGTATGAATCTATTCTAGGAAAAAAGCTTTGAGGTGTATGCATGCCTCACTTCATTTGCATTTGCATTCTTACTGTTTCAGACCAACATGGCTACCAAATAGATGCCTTAATTCACAAACTTTAAAATGTAAATACATAGTGGGAAATGATGCATGCTCATGTCACTAGTGACAGACATGCAAGTGTGCTCCTTTCCAACCTTACTTGCAAGAGTGATCCTTGACGACTTCAGCTAGGCTTCTTTTTAAAAGGAGGATTACTTTTGAACGGTGATATATGTACATGAGCACCAAGTTAATGGCAACTTTCAATTAAGAAGCTCAGTGAGGATGAGTCTCTTGGGGCAGGGTGGCAAGCACGAAATGGTGTGAGAGTTTGCCTTCTCTTTTGATCTTTTATGGTCATCTGTGCCTCCTCTCTCTCAGTTTGATTCTTACACATTCCGGGTGAGATCCCTGGGTTTGTCTTGCAGGGTGGTGAGTAGCGGGGACAGGAGTGTAAGAGCTTGGCCAATAAGCCATGCAGGGGAGGTACGTGGAGCTGTTTGGTTGAGGAAGGTCGCTGTGTGTGTAGAGGCGAGGAGAGAGGGGTGGAGGTGGAGGTCCAGCCGCTCGCTGCCCTCCTGCCCGCTGCCGCCGCGGGTCCGGGGCACGCAGGATCGGGGCGGGCTGGTTTGCCCCGGGCCCCGCACCCTGCCCGGGTCGGCTTTGGAGGGGGGGTGTCACCCAGCGACTCTCAGGCAGGGTGTCACAGGGACCCTAGTGGCCGGAGAGGCGCTGGCAGGGAGCCCGGAGCTGTCGGGCGGCGGCTTCTAAGAGCGGCCCGGTGCCAAGTGGCGTCCCGCGGCGGGGGTCGAGAGCCGGAGCCGGAGCCGGCAGGGACGGCGCGGGCGGGGCGGGGCCACAGCTGTCAAAAGGCAGCGGCCGGCGGGGCGGCCCCAGTCTGCACCATGCCGCTGGCTGTGGCGCTGGTGCTGGCGCTGGCGCTGGCGGGGCGGGCGGGCGCGGAGTGTGGGCCGTGCGAGCCGGGCGGCTGCCCCCCGGCGCGGTGCGCGGCGCCCGAGCTGGCGGCGCGGGACGAGTGCGGCTGCTGCCCGCTGTGCCTGGGCGCCGAGGGGGAGCGCTGCGGCGGGCGGGCGGGCGGCGGCGCGCGGGGCCCGCGCTGCGGCCCGGGGCTGGTGTGCGTGAGCCGGGCGGGCGGGCCGGGCGCCGCGGCGCCGCTGGAGGGCACGGGCGTGTGCGTGTGCAAGGAGGACGGTGCCGTGTGCGGCTCGGACGGGCGCTCCTACCGCAGCGTCTGCGCCCTGCGCCTGCACAGCTGGGCCGCCCGCCCGCGCCTGCACAAGGCGCACGACGGCGAGTGCAAGCTGGGTGAGTCCGGCGGCGCGGGGCGCGGCGGGGACTGAGGGAGGCCGGGCAACCCCTCCTGGCCCTAGCCAAGCTGGCAATCTGCCTAGCCGCGGGGGAGGCTCTGACCTGGACTGAGGACTGCGGGACCCTTTTCCTGCCCCTCCTCTGGTCACGTCTCCAGGCAGAGTTTCATTGGGCAGTGCCCACTGGCCCCTTGGACTCGTTCAAGGGTCCGTGGGTGCTGTCCACTGTGCTCCACTGCAAGTGGTCCCCCCTGTCGGGGCACTGGTTTTGAAGCTTCACTCCCATCCCTGTTTCGTCTTTTTATTTGTCCCATGAATTCAGTGAACACATACCCAGTAGCCCCTGTGTCACCCAGTGGCGGAGCGGGGATGCTGAAAGGGAGAGTGAGCTGGGTGTGCCCAGGGGTTTTTTCTTTCCCCACAGTTCCTCCCCCCCTTGCAGCCTCCAGCATTTGAGGTCTAGGAAGTTGCAATTTAGATGTGGTCTCCCTAAATCCCATGCTCAATAACTAACATGGGCCAGTGCATGCCTTCAGATCGGCCCCCACAGCAGTCCATAGAGGGTACTGGGGTTTGCGGGTGTCTGCCAGCTGCTGCACTGGAAGTGTGGTCAGTTCAAGTGTGCAGGCAGATGTTTGCAGGGGGAAACAGAGTCGGAGTCACGTTTGCACCTGCAGAGAAGGAGCCGAGCAGAGGCTGGAGGTTGGGGAGGGGGTATCTGGTCATGTCTGGACAGTTCCTCATGGGGGTGATGTGGGGAGGGTGCTTTGCCCATGTAATAACTGCCCGTGCTGCAGAGATAAAGCACTGTGTAAGCATTGCAGTAGCTGGCCTGCTTGCTCCTAGGTCTTGACACATTCTCTTCTTTCCTGCTCACCTGAGTGGCCTTTTTGGACATCTACAGTGTATTTTTGGTACTTGTACATTCAGAGGTACTCTGTCTCTGGATGCATAGCCACACACATGTGGCTGACTATGTATACTGTATATCCAGACTGGCAGCAGCAAAGCATAGAATGAACCCTCCCATCATTTCCCCACAGAAGGAGCTGAGGAGGCCAGAGGTCCTGAATCCTGCATGCCTCACACCTAGAAGGGGGTTTTGAACTTAGGCCTTTTTGACTTTCCAGTCCAGCACTCAAACTCCCATACAGCAAGTCCACCATCCTTCAGCTCCTTCTCTGGAAATTCTTTTGAAGTCAGTACTGGGTGGCCATGAGCAGAGCCCAGAGGAAGAGAGCAAGCCAGAAGATGTGTGATTCTGTAAGCAGTGGCAACGCATAGAGCATGCACGGGGGTAAACATGCACCCCCTGTCAGGCTGCGCTCCCAGTTTAGGCGATGGGCAGGGGGGCAGGCAGGAGGACCGGTGACCCGCCATGAGCTCCGGCCAGGGAGCGAGGCTACCAGCAAAAACCGCCGCACCGCTTCTAGAAGTGCCCCGCTGACCGGGGGGGGGCACTTGCCCCCCCTGACTCAAGAGGCATCAGCCACCCATGTCTGTAAGGCACCTGCCAGCCTGGAAAGTGAGGCATGAATTCTGGTTAGGGCCTTTGTTCCCAGTGAAGCAGTAGCTTCCGCCTGCCCTGCCCTCCATCTTTCTTTTTCAAAACTATGTCAGTGGCTCTGGTTCAGAGGGAACACTGTAGAAGGCAATGAGCAATGCATGACCTGTGGAGTGGTGGTTGGACTGCTGTGCTATGTTTAAGAAGCAAAAATTAGTCCTGGCTCAAAACCCCTAAGACCTCCAGCATTTCAGATAAGTGTTCAAACCTGATTTGTGATTAGAGTGTTGAGCTGGGAAATAAAAGAGGCTCTGGTTCACTTCCCATGGGCAATAGGCTCCCAGGACTTCCAACATCCTGGGGAAGAAGAAAAGACTGCTCTTGGGGGAGACCAAGGGGGTGTACAGCTAAGAGTGGGTAGCCCTGGGACAGAGCTCCACCATGCTGACCATAGGAGCAGTAAAACCACTAGGCAGTGCTTCTGGCTCCAGCCTCATTATCCCATGGATAGTGGGCTCAACTCAATCCTCAGAGCTGTCGGGTGTGTGTTCTCCCATGTCCAGAGTCCTCTAAGTTCCTGCACAGAGTACTGCACAGAAGTACTCCAGCTGCTATTTTGGCTGGAGCATACCCCCAGGTCAGGGACCCTGCTATCCAGCCACTCTTATTCTCCAGGTAGTCTTAGCCAGCTGTGGGTTTCCACCTCCCACCTCAGTAACTTGAGAGCAATATGCCACAGCACCCCATGATCTCACGAGTTTCCAACGCTCACAAGCCATGCACCTGGTGAAATGGGTTCACTCACTTTTGATATTTTCCCTGAAAGAAATGCTTGATTTCCAAGCTGGCTGGACACACACACACACACAGAAGAAATGGTGTGTCTGCCAAACTGGGTTAAGTGTTGCATGTTGTGGGCTTGGCTCTGAAAAGGGCTGAGCAGTCATGACCCAAACCAGCAAGGCACTTGGGCATATCCTCAACTTTGAGCTTACAAGATGAGACCATTAAAGTTAAGCATATTTTTAAAGTTAAGCATGAGCTGAAGTGCTTTTCTGAACTGTGCGAACTGAGGGAGTAATACAGAAAAGGCCATTTGAGAGGATCAGGTAGTCAAACACTGAATGAGTTCATTTTAGAAGTAAGCAGTTTCATCTGTGACAAAGTCATAATCCAAACATGTCAAGGTCTGTAGAAATCTTTCAGTGCTAATTCTTTTGCTTGGTGAGTGATATTCCTAAACAATAACTTTTCTGAGTTTCTTTTCTTAAAATTATAAGATGCTTGTAGATGAGGGCACTTTCAAAATGTTCCTCTCCAGACACACATGGGTAAGTTCTGTCTTGAGTATTCAGCTTACCCTTCCAATGAACTAATAACTCAGTGCAACTAAGTCCTTTTAGAGGCAAACATTTTCTAATCTGCAAGTGTTTCACAAACATTAGCTAGAGCATTTCAGAACATGATTCCAAATTATATGTAATTACTTCTGATACTGAAAAAAATGGCACTCTGCTTTTTATTATAGGACCGTGGCTCATACAGCTAACACTGTCAGTGCTTATATAATTAATCTGAATTTTCAGAATAATTAACTTGATAATAAAAATTCATGTAGGGCTAAAATTTAACACACAAATACTCGGCACATTAAAAACAAAATAAAAATAAGGGATGAAAATGAATGCCCCCACCACCACTGATCATTCCAGAAGTTCCTTGTATAGTAAAAACACGCCACCACCCTCCAAAAGACTGTGACATTTAGTGACTTTTTTATCATTGATTCATAAGTGGAAGCTCTGATTATTTATTTTTAATAAACTGTGATTAGCAACTAATCGGTTGGAGCTGTAGTCACATCTGGTAGTTCAAAAAGTAGTTTGTACTGGCCAGGAGAGGATTTTGTTCCTTAAAACCTGGCATATAGAAATCTTTTCTGCACAGATTCTTAATGCATAGTTAGCATTTTGAGTAGATACACAGTTAAACTTCCATTAAATTAAGCCCCTAGATAATTCTACCCTCTGTTGTTTTCCCAGAACACTGAATATAGCCCCATCCTCCGTGATCCAAATCTTAAACCCAGAACAAAGCCAAAAGCACGGGGGATCTCTGACAGACATTGACTCTCCTCTGCCCCCTCATAGCCCCACTAGCACTGCTACCCAGCTGCTCCCACAGCCTCAGTTCTGCATTTTCCCTGGGGACCATTGTACTTCGTCCCTACTGTGCAATTACAGACACACTGGGCATTACCCCAGCCTGGCTCCCCCCAAAAACCCTCCCCCAGTGCTCAGGAAGTAGCATTTGAGCTCATTTGGGAGGCTTCCTCCTAGATCTGCTGCATGCTGGACATTCTGCCCTGCAAGGGGACAGAGGAGGGCATGGGGTACAGATTTTGCTCCTTATTGTGGTCTGTGTGGAGCCAAAGGGGTCTGCCTGAAAGCTTAAAACATGACCTTCAGAGGAGTGCAGTAGTCATCTGTCTGTGCTGTCCTGATGACAGGACACAAGCCAGGTAGTTCCAAGCATCTTGTACTCAGTCCCATCAAACTGGTCCAACAACAGCATGACTTGAAGAAGGGCTGTCAGCTTTCATGTTTTCTTCCCTTTGCCAGTCACCTCCCCTCCACAATGTTATTTAACTATTAGTGCTAGTTAATATTTTATTGCATCTTCTTCCTTTTGTTCCGGTAATGATAAAAATGCAGCCAAAGAGGGGTACATTTATGTATAAGTAAGTACCTCATTATATCGTAACCCAGGGGCACTAATTTATTCAGCTGTAATCAGTGGGGTAATTTTTAACAGTTCCCTGTGGGACCCAGGCTGCGTGCAGGCTGGGCAGGCCTGGAGAACAGCTGCTTCCTTTACTATTTGTAATCAAACCATTCCTCCTCATTTGTTTATTTTTTAATGAGCATCTCTGAAGCCTGTAGGGGGAAAAGAGCTCCTGAATTAAACGTGGTTTCCAGTTTCATTGTGTCTAGCATCCCATATATAGCATAGATATATTTCAGAGACAAAATGGCATACCTGGAGGTCTGTTTAAAGTGTACAATCGCCACTCTGGCTTTTAAATATCCAAACTGGTATAATGGAACATGGGCTTACTGACAGCTTTGAATGATGGGGATATATGAACAGAGCTTACAGAATTCTGCTGCCTGCCTTTTCATCAACTCTAATTTCTAACAAATGCATTTATTAAAAGACTTTATACCATTTTCCAGAGACAGGCCTGGTTTCTACAATCCCACAGGAGGCTGAGCTTCTAAAGCAAGAGAATCTCCCATGCTATGGGCTTTTTGAATGGCTCTTAGAATCCTTTGAGCCACTGACACCCCAAGTGTTCTTTACAATGCTCTGCATATATCAAGAAATAAATTCCTGATCTCCTTTCATCTCCACCACCGCTTTTCACACTCCCTTTAATCCTTTCGCTGACTCAACCAATAAGAGATTAGGCAAAAGCTGTGCTAAATTCAGTGCCAGGGCAAACACAATTCAATATTCATAACTTAGACTTGTGTTGGTTAGTTTCAATGAGCTTGGCTTTGTCTCCTCTTTTTCCTCATTATCTGTTTTTATGACTCTAATATACTATAACAGGTTTCAGTCATGCTCACTATGGTTAAAGTTGCAAATAAGTTCCCATTAAAACATCCTGTTACAGACACTTAAAGGTAGGCATTTTTCATGTTTGGAGCACTCCTGGAAGTGAATATTTTATCTTGCTTTTTTTTTTAGAACTATTTGAGATAAATATGTTTAGTCGCTTTTTAATTGTATAGAGGGCAGAACACAATTGGTCTTTGCAAAACATGGAAATAGTACGGTATATGCTTTTTTTCCCTAATAGCACTACAGAAATGATGAGGTTAGCACTAACATCGTATCTTAACATTCAGGCATTTGGCATTATTTAATTAAAATTATTTGGCTATTTTAATCTTTGGTTTAAGTCAGAGTGAGACTTCATAAAACTAATTTAAAAATCTGTTAGAATGCTAGGTTAATATGCATAATGGACTCAATGACTGCTGGATTTTTAACATGTACCAGTACTGGTGGGATATTTTATCCAAATTTTACCAAACCATGAGCACCAAAAACCAAATGAAGTCCTGAAGACTTTTAAAAGAAGGTAATGCACCTTTATTCATACAAATAGTCCTATTGATTTTAGGGAACTACTCCAAGCTTAACATTTAGCCTGTCTGTGCATAAGGCTCTGCAGTATTTGAGCTTATGTTGTATTTTTGTCACAAACTTTTTGTGGTCTAAAATCTTTTTTGTCACTTAAAAATTAACTTGAGAGAGGCATACTTTTCAAAAATAAGGTATTTTGATACTAGAATTATGTATTTCAGGGTGAGTTTGAGAATTAAAAAGCATCTCTGGGACTTGAAAGCATAATTCTCACTACCTTCCAGCTGCACAAAGGAATAGAGTTTGATCAGAGCCTTTCAGCTTTCTTTTCTCATGGAGTTCTTCCTATTAGAGGTGATGCAGGTTGTGAATACAGCATGAGATATTGCTTATTGTTGTAGTGTGTGTTTGCATATGGCTCGCATACTGAAGATGTTAATGATGAGTCTACGGACTTGTCCTTTCAGCATAGACAGCCATTTTAAGGATGAAGCTTCATAGGAGAAAAACGTTGATGCAAAATCAGAAATCATACTATCCCATTAGAAAAGTACAAAACATCCAGTAAAAACTAAAATAATAAAATACACACAGTTAGGCATGCACCAAGCATGGAAAAATATCTCCTTTAATACAATAATGGCTACAGACTGTACATGCCAAAGCAGCTGTCTTTGCTTGGCTCCAACTGTGATCCCTTTTTTACTAGTATTATATGTCCCCTAAAAGCCATGGAGGCTGATCTTGCAGAATGGATATTCAACCAAGGCCTTGGGCTCTGAAATACGATGAGAGTTTGGAAGTATGGGTTGGATGAGTAGACTGTAAGGTGGATAGAAAACTGGATCAATTGTTGAGCTCAAAGGGTAGTAGTCAATGGATCAAGTTCTCGTTTACAGCCAGTATCAAGTGGAGTGCCCCAGGGGTCAGTCCTAGGGCCAGTTTTGTTCAATATCTTCACCAATGATATGAAAGCTGGGATGAAGCGCACCCTCTGCAAGTTTGTGGATGACACCAAGCTCAAGGGAGTAGTAGATACGCTGGAGGGTAGGGCTAGGATTCAGAGAGACCTCAATAAATTGGATGATTGAACCAAAAGAAACTTCATGAGGTTCAATAAGGATAAGTGCAAATTCCTTCACTTAGGACAGAGCAATCCCATACACTGGTATAAGCTGGGGACTGACTGGCTAAGCAGAAGCTCTGCAGGAAAGGACTTGGGAGTTACAGTGGACCGTAAGCTAAATACGAGCCAGCAGTATGCTCTTGTTGTGAAAAAAACTAACAGCATACTGAGTTGCTTTAGATTGAGTGTTGTCAGCAGATAGAGAGAAGTGATTCTTCCCCTCTATTCAGCACCGGTGAGGCCACATCTGGAGTACTGTGTCCAGTTTTGGGCCCCCCACTACAGAAAGGTTGTAGACAAATTGAAGAGAGCCCAACAGAAAGCAATGAAAATGGTTAGGGGACTGGGGAACATGACTTAAGAGGAGAGGCTGAAGGAACTGGGTTTATTTAGTCTGGAGAAGACTGAGGTGGGATTTAATAGCAGCTTTCAACTACCTGAATGGGGTTCCAAAGTGGATGGAGCTGGACTGTTCTCAGTGGTGGCAGATGACAGAACAAGGAGCAATGGTCTCAAGATGCAGCAAAGGAAGTTTAGGTTAGATACCAGGAAAAACTTTCTCACTGGGAGGGTAGTAAAGCAGTGGAACAGGTTGCCCAGAGAGGTGGTGGAATCTCCATCCTTGGAGGTTTTCAAGATGCAGCTAGACAAAGCCTTGGCTGGGATGATGTAGTTGGGGATGGTCCTGCCAGTGCCGTAGCAAGGGCGGGGGCCAAGCTGGGCAACTGCCCCAGGTGCCAACACAAAGGGGCACCAATAGGCAGGGTGGGGCACAGGATGGAGCTGCAAGTGGCTCATTTGGGGGTGTATGCAATTATAGGGGGGTGCCCCCCCCCAGATTTGTGCACTGGATAAGGGTAGCCTGCCACTGCAGACTTTGCCCCGGGCACCAAACTTCGCTGCTATGGCACTGGGTCCTGCTTTGAGCAGGGGGTTGGACTAGATGACCTCCTAAGGTCCCTTCCAACCCTAATTTTCAGATTCTATGATTTCTAAATGAGAAGGGCCATCCTATGATTTAGCACCAGCAGCTGAGTGATTAGGACACTCACAGGAAACAAGAGTTATGTGTTCTGTGCCTATGATTCTCAAAAAAGTTTCCACAGCATCATAGGTCGCCACAAGGTGTCATATATAATATTAGCCCCGCTAGGTGTGCAAACACATACACTCATTTCACAAGATAAACCCAGATACTTCAACTAGGAATTCAAAGTGTCAAAAGCATTCTGTCCCGTTGTGGTCTTTTATAGTCAAGAAACAATTGGAAACTAAGAGCTGGCTTTTTCCAAAAGGATGCCTTGAATCTAAGAAAGTTGAAAGCCACTGCTTTAAACACTTCTGTTTCAGAAGAAGATTCAACCTGCATGTCTCTGACTTCTGGTCTGCTGCTTAAACTACCAAGCCACACAGGTCAGGCACTAGCCAACACCCTCTCCAGTCCTCCTGTAATGCAAGAAGTCACTCTGGCATCTAACACACACAAATCATAGGTTTTTCCCAGGTAGAATTCCTTAATGTATTTTTGCCCAGTCTACACACATTCAGAGCCATGTACTTGACTGACGTACGCTCAGCCTACTGAACAACTGCCAAAAATGACCATTCTGCAGCTGGAAAATGCCATTTAGGTGTGTAAAGTACAACGGGATTCTGCCCATTCATTTTTGGGGTCCAGAGAACCCTTAGATTTTGGTGCATATGGCCCTCAGTGTTTGTGAAGTTAGGGCATATTGGTTACCTGGTGGTAGTAGCCCACAGACTGTTTATTAACCTGTTCTCCACAAAACAGGTCTCAGTGGGTGTATTCACACATGACACTGCATCAGTGTAGCAATGTGCTATGGCAACGTAGCGCCCATGGGCAAAAAATGTGACGCCACAGCTATGTCACCATAGTGACACATTGTCTTGTTATAGTGCATCGCTGCAGCAATGTAATGCCTAAAAATAACTGTGTGCGGTGCATACAGTGCAGTACAGGCTGTTACTGCACCATCTTTTAGTACTTCTAAAAGGAAGTATTGAATGACAATGCAGTAACAACGGCGCCATAAGGGCACATGCGGACACCCCCAGTCTGTCTATCCATTCCACAGTTTTGCACTAGCATATGTGTCACATGCTTTAATTCAATTGTCAAAGTAGAGAGTTGTGTGTGTGGCTGTTGCCTGGGCTGGTTTGGGGTTTTGTTGGTGGAAGACAGAAAGCAGGGTGCTGTGACTGTCACCTTGATGAACCTTTTTCCCCATGGCCAGAGTGGAAAGGCTGGCAGTGTTCCCCACTGTGGCGGTTGAGTGGTAGGCCGGGCTGTGGCCAGTAGCCCCGAAACGGCAGGCGGGTACTTTTACCGATGGAGCGGAATTAGGCACTGAAGCGTACTGGTTGAACAAAGAGATTGTTTACTTACGCCATCGGTGTATACAGCGTAGGAAGAGTTGACTAGCTTAGTTGCAGTTACAGATGTAGAAAAGACACTCTCAAAGATGCGAGAGAAACGAGATGAGACGAGAAGAAATTTCTGTAACCGGCTTACAGCAGTACCGGGGTCGGGGGTACGTCAGGAGGGTCTTGTGACGGGGAGTCGTTGGTGGGTAATCAGTCCGCCAAATTCACTCCGAGATGTGCGCGGAGTTCTCCAACTTGGGCGGAAACTGCTTTAACTTTTATATGACTAACAAGCCAATCACTAGTCGCCAAATATGAATAATTTAGAACCGGCCAATGGTGGTGTGCGTGTTTGCATAAAGCTGGCAGGAACTTTTCACTGCACCGGGGTTTTCTACCGTGGCAGAAAATTCCACTGTGGCAGGAAACCCCACAGCGTTATGGACATCAAATCAGTGAAACCTTCCACTGTGACATAGGCGCTCAACTCATTTGGTTATGACACCCACATTAGTCAGGCCCAGGATTAACGTAATCTCTTATGACTGGAACCCTTCAGCTGAGAATGTCTTATCTCTAACTCTCACATGCTTCATCTTAGACTTTATGAGCTGCATTTTCCCAGAGGCACTGAGTTCTCTTGGCAGTTTAAAGATAGGAACACACCCTGTGTGATGGAGTTGGGACTGACACTGGAGACTCTGTGGAGCCAGCAGAGAGCTCACAGTGGCCTAGGCCAGGGAGCAGATGGACAGCCACAGTATCTTTATCAGCTGATGCCTTTCTATATTTCAAAGTTGGCTTCTGATACAACAAATGGAAGATTTGGGGTGGGGGTAGCGGATATAGAAGTAGATGGCAACTTGGGCAGTAGCATACGTTAGATGATTGAATATAAGATCCTGAGGAATGGAAGGATGGAGAGCAGCAGTGTAAGGACCCTGGACTTCAGAAAAGCAGACTTCGACTCACTCAGGGAATTGAAGGGCAGGATCCCCTGGGAGACTACTCTGAGGGGGAAAGGAGTCCAGGAGAGCTGGTCATATTCAGGATCTTCTATTCAATCATCTAATGTATGCTAGTGCCCAAATTGCCATCTACTTCTACATCCCCCTCCCCACTCCGCCAATTCTTATGTTTGTTGTATCAGAAGCCAAATTTGAAATATAGAAAGGCGTCAGCTGATAAAAATAGTGTCACTGTCCATCTGCTCCCAGGCGTAGGCCACTGTGAACTCTTTGCCGTGGGCAGAGAGCTCATGTGGACATTGGTGTCAGAAGCAGACTGGGCAAGTTCGCCGATGACACCAAACTTTGAGGTAAAGCGTCCGCACCTGAGGATAGGCTGGTGATCCAGGCCAACCTTGGCAGGCTCAGAAAATGGGCGGATAAAAACCTGATGACATTCAATACAGAAAAATGCAAGGTACTCCACCTTCGGGGGAAAAAAAACGTATCACACTTATAGGCTCAGCAGTGCTATGCTCACTAGCACCATGGCCGAAAGGGACTTGGGGGCATGATTGACCATAAGATGAACATGAGCCACCAATGTGATGTCACAGCTGGTAAAGCAAACAACACTCTGGCTTGCATCCATAGATGCTTCTCAAGCAAATCTCGGGATATCATCCTCCCACTGTACTCAGCCTTGGTTAGGCCGCAGCTGGAGTACTGCACCCAATTCTGGACTCCACAATTTAAAAAGGATGTGGACAAGCTTGAGAGAGTCCAGAAGAGAGCCATGCACATGATAAGAAGGCAAGAGAACAGGCCTTATGAGGAGAGGCTGAGAGCCATGCGACTCTTCAGCCTGGAGAAGCGCAGGCTCAGGGGTGACTTAGTGGCTGCCTATAAGTATATAAGGGGTGTACGTCAGAATCTGGAGGAACACCTATTCACCAGAGCACCCCATGGAATGACAAGGTCAAATGGTCACAAACTCCTCCAAGACCGTTTTAGGCTGGACATAAGGAAAAAAACTTCTTTTCTGTCTGAGCCCCCAAGGTGTGGAATAGACTGCCTCCAGAGGTGGTGCAAGCACCTATTCTGAACTCTTTTAAGAAACATTTGGATGCCTATCTTGCTGGGATCCTTTGACCCTAGCTGACTTCCTGCCCCTGGGGCAGGGGGCTGGACTCGATGATCTTCTGGGGTCCCTTCCAGCCCTAATGTCTATGGAATCTATTAAATATTTTAAAGAAAACTTATTGAAGGCATAGGAACAAACCATCATGATGTGCAAGAAGACTAGCAAGTATGGCAGAAGAGCAACTTGGCTTAGCAGGGAACTCTTCAGTGAGCTAAAACACAAAGAAAGCTTACAAGAAGTGGAAATTTGGACAAGTGACTAGGGAGGAGTAGAATAATATTACTCAGGCATGCCAGGATGAAATCAGGAGGTCAAAACACAACTGGAGTGGCAGCTAGCAAGGAACATGAAGAGTAACAAGATGGGTTTCTAGAAGTATGTCAGCAACAAGAAGATCAGGGAAAGAGTGGGTCCCTCACTGATTGTGGGAAGCAACCTAATGACAGATGATGTGGAAAAGGCTGAAGTATTCAATGCCTTTTTTACCTCAGTCTTCACAGGGAAGGTCATCTCCCAGACTACTGAGCCTGGCAGCACAGTTTGGGGAAACAGTAAGCAGCCAACAGTGGCAAAAGAACAAGTTAAGGACCACTTAGAAAAGTTGGATGTGTACAAGTCCATGGGGCTTCCTCAGCAATCACCCAAGAGTGCTGAGGAAATTGGCCAATGTGATTGGGGAGCCACTGGCCATTATCTTTGAAAACTCCTGGTGATCAGGAGAGGTCCCAGGTGATTGGAAAAGGGCAAATATAGTGTCCATCTTTAAGAAAGGGAAGAAGGAGAATCCAGGCAACTACAAACCAGTTAGCTTCATCTCAGTCTCTGGAAAAATCATGGAGCAGGTCCTCAAGGAATCCATTTCTAAGCACTTGGAGAAGAAGGAAGTGATTAGGAACAGTCAGCATCGATTCACCAAGGGCAAGTCATGCCTGACCAACCTGGTTTCTTTCTATGATGATATGAGTGACTCTATGGATGCACGGAGAGAGGGAGATGTGATATACCTTGACTTCTAACACGGCTTTCACAACATTCTCACAAACAAGCCGAGGAAGTACAGGCTGGATAAATAGACTGTGAGGTGGATAGAAAAGTGCCTGGATCATCACTCTCAGAGGGTAGTAATCAGTGGCTTGCTTTCTAGTTGGCAGCCAGTATCAAGTGGAAAGCCCTAGGTTTGGTCCTGAGGCCAGTTTTGTTCAATGTCTTCATCAACGATTTGGAAGATGGTGTATTGTGTACCTTCAGCAAGTTTGTGAATGACACCAAGCTGGAGAGAATAGTAGATACACTGGAGTAAGGCTACGATTCAGAGACCTAGACAAATTGAAGGATAGGACCAAACAATCTCATGAAGTTCAATAAGGACAAGTGCTAAACTCTGCATTTAAGATTAAATAATCCCATGCACCAGTAGAGGCTGGGAACTGACTGGCTAAGCAGCAGTTCTATAGAAAAGGACTAGGGGGTTACAGTGGACAATAAACTGAATATGAGCCAGCAGTGTGCCCTTGTAGCAAAGAAGGGTAATAGCATACTGGGCTGCATTAGTAGGAGTGTTGCCAGCAGATCAAAGGAAGTGATTCTTCCCCTCTATTCAGCAATGGTGAGGCCTCATCTGCAGTTCTGTGTCCAGTTTTGAGCCACCCACTACAGACAAGACGTGGACAAATTGGAGAGAGTCCAGTAGAGGGCAATGAAAATGATTAGAGGGGTGAGGCACATGATTTATGAAGAGAGGCTAAGGGAACTGGGTTTATTTAGCCTGGGAAAGAGAAGATTGAGCACAGATTTAATCACAGCCTTCAACTACCTGAAGGGTGATTCCAAAGAGAATGGAGCTAGACTATACTCAGTGGTGGTAGGTGACAGAACAAGGAACAATGGTCTCAAGTTGCAGCAAGGGAAGTTTTGGTTGGATATCAGGAAAAACTTTCTCACTAGGAGGTTAGCAAAGCACTAGAACAGGTTACCCAGAGAGGTTGTGGAATTTCCATCCTTGGAGGTTTTTAAGATGAGGGTAAACAAAGCTTTGACTGGGATGATCTAATTGGGACTGGTCCTGCTTTGAGCAGAGGGCTGAACTGGGTGACCTCCGGAGGTCCCTTCCCACCCTGGTTTTCTGTGATTCTATGGAATGGTACCAGTCCAGCCAACATGTGAGTCCACTTGGCCAGGCTTTGGCCTAAGAGAAAAATAATGACTTTTCCTAGAGAATCAGAGATGAAAAAGGGGTTTTTGCTACTATTGCCACCTGGTCCTATAAATTCATGGATGAGAGCCAAACAGGACCCTCAGCCATGTAGTATGTTGTTGAACATATGCTGTATGCTGTGGTGGAAAAAGAAAACAGCATTCCAGCTCTTGAAAGCAACGCCATTGCAGTCTTGCCCAAGTGAGTAGAGCCAGCCGCACTTCTCCTGGGAGCTGTTCTCTTGTCAGTATTGTGATAATAATTGCATTACTGAAGTTTTAATTCTGGATTGCTAGACACTTTCAGCAAGTCTGACAGCTCAGCCACTGTATGAAGTCATCCTAAGGCAAGGATTAATGGAATTCAAATAGACTGCTGCAAGTGCACACTAGATTCTTGTTTGGCAACCTCAGCAGGAGTTTTGAGCCAAACAAAATTAGGAAGCATTTTGGATGCTAAACTAATCGAAACTGGAGGCTGCCCCAGTAAACTCTGTAAATAGTGGACCTTTCAGTTAAAGCTGTTGCTGCAAGAGTTTAACGTAAATTAAAAACCAAAGTCTCTCCAGCCACAGGCTGTTGTGCTGTCGTATTCAGATTTGCAGTGTGTTACTAAGTAACTCAGAGGACTTGAATACCACTCTGTAAATGAGACAAAGAGGAGGCCTTCACGCATGAGTGCGATTCAAATGCAATTCGGCTTCCAGTGCAGCCTCACAGTTAGCTGAATTAAGCTATTTAATGTTTGGCATTAGAACTTTAATTTCAATACTGATTAGCATAGATCATTAGCATTATCCGTATCTGTGTGGCTGATTAGGTACAAATCTGGTTATGTTTCCAGATTGTATATAGTACACAAAGATGGATTGTTACAGATATCTTGAACTTCACAAAACTATTAGGTTTCCCATTATCTTTTTTAATTAAAATGGTTTATCATGAAACAATCATCAACATATCAGCAGATTGTAACCACTGCTGCTATTAACATAAAAATCCCTATTGAAACATCAGTCGGAGGCCTTGCCAAACAACTCTTGCATATGCTCAAAGACATCACAGTTTCTGAATATTTTCCATTCTGGCTGTCAAAGAATGAATGTCTTGGCATTCAGCAAGATGTTTCCTACCACCCCAGCCCAATTAAATGCTTTTCTCAGCTGCCATTTGCAACTCTTATTCTGTTCTCAAGGGCAAGTACACAACTGCCATAGGCTTTGAACATTTTCAGTTGCTTTGTCTATGTATGGCATTTTCCATGGTATTATTCACTCTAGTCCCTGAGCAGTGGGACCAGGTTATACATGCACTTCAGGAGCAAGGGACTACCTCTTACTTTGTTTGGATGGGGCAGAGGCAGAGATTAAAGCTAGGTCTCTCACCAAAGTCTTTATTCTTAAAATCACCCTCAGTCACTCTCTCTCATACTTTTAATGGTGGGTGCCCAGCAGAGACCACCCGCTGTGGTTTTATTGAGTGGATGGACAACAAAATGACAGATGAAGTTCAGTGTTGTTAAGTACCAAGTGATGCACATGTGAAAGAATAACCTAAGATGCACATATACAGTGATGGGCTTTGAATTAGCTGCTACTTGCTCAGGAAAGGATCTTGGAATTATTGTGGATAGTTCTCTGAACACATCAGGTCAGTGCTTAGGCACTGTCAAAAAGGCATATAGGACGTTAGGAATTATTAAGAGGGAAAATGAAAGCAAAGCAGACAACATCATTATGACATTGTATAAACCAGTGTTTCTCAACCTTTTCAGACTTAAGGCATCCCTTGATAAACTCAAGGCACCCTTTGGAAAATACCGGTTCTTAATTTTCACTCATTTTTGACCAAAGAACTCAAAGATTACCACAGGTCAGAATGTTTATGACTCTATGGATTCCTATTACAAATCTCTGGGTTTATTTTGTAAATCATGTGTAGGTGTTTGCACCTAACAGTGCTAATATTGTGCAGCATCCCATGGCACCCCCAAAAAGGATTGTGTTGCATCCCAGGGTGCTATGGCCCTCTGGTTGAGAATCACTGGTCTAACCCATCTCAGCCAAGTGTTTGTCTAAACTGCTGTTAAAACTTTCCAAGGATGGAGATTCCACAATTTTTCTGGGTAGCCTATTCCTATATTTAACCACCTTGCTGCAATTGAAGACCACTGTTCTTTGTCCTGTCACCTGCAGCCACAGAGAATAATCTATCTTCATTCTTTTTATAACCAACCTTCAGGTATTTGAAGATTACTGTCAAATCCTCCTCAGTCTTCTCTTCTGCTAACTAAATAATTCTAATTCTTTCAGCTTTTCCTCGTAAGTCACATTTCCCAGACTGCTAATCATTTTTTAAATCACTTCCCTGACTTGCAAGTGATGCTCCAATTAATAAAGCCTAGTATTTTCTTGGCCTATTTTGTAATAAGAGCGCACTGTTGGCTCATTTTCAGCTTATGGTCCTCTGTAACCCCCATGTCCTTTTCTGCAGTACCACAATCTAGCCAGTCATTCCCCAGTCTGAATGAATGCAAAGCAGTTGTTTCATCCCAAGTGCAGGACTTTGTACTTGTCTTTCTTGAATTTCATTTGATGGATTTCAGAACATTTCTCTGGTTTATCAAGGTCTTTCTGAATCCTTGTATTGGACAAATTTACGCAGTTCTACCCATTAGTGGTATTAAACATGATAGCTAAGAGTGTCACTTTCAAATGGCAAACAAAACTCTTGTTGCAGAGGCAATATCTTTTATTATACCAACTAAATAGTAACAAAATAATTTCTTTCTCTGCAAGCTGTGCAAGATGAAGTTTCATTTCTGCCTGGGAGAACTTTTACAATCTTTGAATTCTTCTTTGCCTGAGGAAGGGCATTTGGGCCTGAAAGCTTGTAAAGAAAGAATTTTTTTTGCTGCTATTTAGTTGGTCCAATAAAAGATATTGCCCCTACCACAAGAGTTTTGTTTGCCTATGCTTTTAAACCAACACAGCTCAAACGAATATAACTTCCAAATGAGAACTTCTGAGGCCTCTGAATGCTGGGAGCTGTAGGGAAAAAGCAACTGGGCATAGATAAGTTTGGGTGACATCTGCATAAGTATTCTTCCCCTTAGCATCTGTGTCACAAGACCCTAAGCAAGGCAGAAATCTGCTCTGACCCAGTGTGATAGTAGTCTTCCCCCAGTAGTCTCTTATGTTCATAAATTCTTATGTTCTAAGCACAGGGTATGTAGCTGCAGGCAGCATATCCCTAGTACTGTTGAAGGAAGCTTGGTCTTACAGATGCCCTATCCATCCATTTCTGCCCACATGCTCAACTAGAAGGGCAGTATTGGAACTATTCTG
Source organism: Alligator mississippiensis (assembly GCF_030867095.1). NCBI lineage: Eukaryota > Metazoa > Chordata > Crocodylia > Alligatoridae > Alligator > Alligator mississippiensis. Next base: position 147,934,080 of record NC_081826.1, read on the forward strand.
GGGAAATCCCTTGCAGCTGCATTCAAGCATGCTGAAGACAGGGCTCTTGAGAGGGACTGTGGGTTTCCCAGCCCAATTCAGTGATTTGCCCAAGGTCACACTGGGGAGTCTGTGACAGAGCTGGGGATAGAACTGAGCGATCCTGAGGTTCAAGCCATTTAAATGTCTAAATATCAATTTATGATCATCCCTTGAGGTACCCAGCACTAAAAATATTGGCTTAAAATCATACAGTGTGTCTCAGACAGAACTACAAAGGGTAAACACTTCTGAGTGGTGAAGAGAGCATGCTTGAGTTCACTGTGAAGCTTGAGACAGGCTATGCAGCTTGTTTTGCCACTGCTGGAAACCAGCAGATCAGAAGGACTGTAAACAGTTATGGGACTCCCAGTAGGCAGGGGAGAGTGTGTTCTGGGGAGCTTTTCCAGGGGAGAGATTGGCACAGACTGGTACCTGAGAGTCTGAGGAAGACAGAGTGCCTTCCTTAGCTGTCATGATAAGGGGTGAGGAAATCTTTAGGTAGGGTAGCCTACACCAGTGGGAGCCAGCCTTTTTGGCAGGCATACTACTAATTAGCCACTCTGATCCCTTTTCCCTGCCTGATCTGCTGTTCTGCTTTCTTCTTCCTTCCTTGTGCTCCCTTCCTGAATAGCTACTTTGCTTTCTGCTTCCTGCCCTATCTGCCACTGTACTACCTGTCCCCTCCCTGATCTGCCACGTGTCACCCACCCATGGACCGATGCCACAAGTTGGCCTCACCTGGTCTACATGCATATTGGTCTGTGGTTTGAAAAGCCCATTTCCCTTATGCTCTGCTTGTACTGTTCAGAGGAAGTAGTCCATTTGTCTGGTCACACTGCTCACCACTGACCACAGACTCTCCATGGAAAGAACCACAGGTATCCAACCCCATGAGATCTTCTGGCCAAGCACAATGGATGCACAGGACATACCACTGCATAAAAAAGCTTGAATTCCACCTGTGATGGGGTAAACGCATAAGGACTAACACCTAGCAGGACCCTCAGAGACCAGGGAGAGGATAAAGGTGTAGTTAAGCCTGCAACCACAACCAACAACCACACAGGCTTGTAAGGATTTCTGGAAGGTCCATGGTTCTCCACATTACTCAGGAGATCACAGGGGCTGTACTGTCTCTCTCCAAGCTTCTGTTACATTAATGGAATAGAACAATGTGTCCTGAGCACCTGCTAATAGTTCAGGTTTCTCTCTCTCCAAAGGAGAAAACTTGTCCTGGTATTCAGGGAGGTGGAACAGCTGTTGGTTAAATGCAGGGAGTGTGGGCTGCTAGATTTGCCATATTTTTTTTTTACAGTTAGACACCTGAGCTATTGTTCTCCCCCAGAAGTAATGTCCAGGGCTCCACTTTGGGGAGTAGTCCAGGTAGCGTTGAGAAAAAAGACTTCAGCCGCTCCAAAGTCAATGGATCTTCAAGATGTACTGCCTTGAACTGTGGTGTGAAACCTGCTTAAGTCTAGACCTGGCACCCTTTCTCTTCTGTTGGGTTGCACAAGTCAGTCATCCAGCTTAGCTCAGTTCCAGTGCAAGGTTGCTAAGGAGATGGGGCATTGTCTGTGGAGCTTGCCCCCTATGCAGAGTCCTGACAATGGTACTTGCTTCTACTCACACACAGAGTCCAGCTAGCCTGTCACTAGACTTGACTTAGCTAAGATCATGCTGTGGGTGAGAGGGTGTTTTATAAGATGAAAATTTGTGCAGATCCATGAAGTCATGCTGATGGATTGGGGAAAGAACAGGAGGTGACACGAATTAATGTTGAATCTACTGTCTGCATTGTGCCATCAGGATTGACAACCTATGAGGCTCATTAACCCTCAGCTGCTTCTGGATGTTTAGAAATCAGCATCAGCAAAGAGTTTCCATGTGTTTGGTGAGAAGGTTGTATCTTTTCTCACTGTATGCACAGTTAACTGCCCTCCTTGCCTCCAGACTGGATTACATTCCACTTGAGGCTGTATCTGAGGAGCATATAGAAGCTTCAGCTATGGCACCTTAGTGGGCATGGATTTATATCAAGGGCATATTGCACTGGATTCTAACTCATTTCCCAGGTGCAAATGAACAGGTTAGCATTAATCTGCAAGGTCCTTTCTGGTCTGGGCTCTAGGTCTCTCCAAACAGGAAGCTTTTTTCAGGCATGTCAAAAGCTGAAGCTCACCACACCTCATTTAAATGCTGGGTGGGTTCTGGCGTGAGGTATTGCTATTGGTCCTGTGGTTCTCTCCCCCAGATGTGGTTTCACGTAGTCTGAATGAACAGTTTGCTTATCTAGGCCCTTTTGGGGGAGGTTGGGAGATCTGATTTCAGAAGCTTTCATTGTTTGTATTTTGATTGTCTGCGTTTCCATTATTTCATCTTCGGTGCAACTCTTTTATGCACCTGCAAATCTGAAAGGTGCCGTATGCATAAAACAAAATAAATTTGTGGTAGCTGCAATCTCTGGGCTTGCTACATAACAACTATGTGCTGCTGAAGCCCATTGTTAATATGGAAGGGGAAAAGGAAGTAATTTGAAAAGAGAAGATACAGAAACATCTGTTGAGATGAAAACATTCTCCAGAGATTTAAGATTTACTGAGATTTTCTAGTCAGAATTAGACTCATGATACTTTTGCCCTTCTTCAGCCTGTATTGCTCCAAGATAATAATCAAAAGGGGAAAGATGATATGTTGCTTTATTTACCAAGATTTACTTCCAGTGATTTAGAGAGCTCCATTTTAAATTACTGCTTCAAAAGGTGGATTAAGCAAGGACAAAATCCCACGTAGTCTTTTAATTCTGTGTATAAGAAAGCTTTGTAATATGTTTTGTTTTTCATTGTTGTAGCTTTCTTTATTTGCCTGCCTTCTTTCTTTCTTGTTTATATAAGGATATATCTATGGTGTAGGATCCCAGTCTAGGAGACTTGTCCTAACCAATTTTCCACTTCTTGACAAACTGGACACTACTAGTTTTTGCCTAAAATCCCTTGCATATTTTTGGTGATGCCTTGCCTATTTGGAGTCAGATACTGAGGCAGACACATTTCTGAATACATCAGAGAACATTATGGAATAGTAGTAGTCAGTCCAGGTAAAATGTTCAGGGGCATCTAATGCTTTAGGAGCCAGGTTCTCATTGATTTTTTTTTCAGTGATTAGGTAGCCCTGATTTTTTTCCCTCCTATTTATAAATGCACTCCGCAAAAAAATCCCATAAACAGTAGGTTGCATCATAAAGCCAGCTATAAAACTTTTTTCCTTGTAGTTGTGGGTGTGGGTTCAAAGAAGTGATTTGGGGGATTCTTTTCATTAACAATTGCACTTGAATGCAAGGGACTGGACTCAGGAGGCCCCTTTCTATGCTCCTGAAATTTGCACTGTAATAATATGGTGCTTAAAAGCTATACAAGTGAATGCCTATACCCCCTAAGAGCATCTTTCTTATGCCAATAGAAACAGCTTATAAACACTGTGAAGACAAGATTGTGGGGAAAAGAGACACAAGGACAAAATGTCCCCATCACTTAGCAAAATAGCCACCAGTTTCACTTGTGTTACAACCTATTTAAATAGAAAGAGGGCCTCCATTTCTGCATAGTACAAACACTGGCCTCAATTCCATCAGACTTCCATGTGCTGCAAACTTACCATCCAGAAATAGTCACACTTCTATGGGTGATTAACTCTTAACAAAATTTAGGAGCTCTGCTTGTCACTAATAAGCCGCAGTTCATTCTCAGACAGGGGGATTGCCAATTCAGACAAGCAAGAATAACAGAGTTTAACAAGGCTGGTTTCTCTGGATAAGATCAAAGTCTTTCTGCTTCAAAAAAAATACAGAAATGTTAAGTTTCCTTACTGAGTTAGTCTGTTTGTAGTAGCTGCCTTCTTTCAGTGGAGGCATGGACACAGAGGAGTAAAACTGCATTTTCTCAACTAGATATATAGGGCCAGATCCTCAGCCTCTGTAAACAAGAATTTCTGTTCTATTGAAACTGAATTTCAGTTGTTGAGAATCTGATCCATAAAGCAGTACCTTTCCCAAAGACAGTCACCAATTCAGTGTACATCCAAAGCCACCTGTGTTGTATTTGAACAAGTATGCAAAAATCTGGACCCGTAGACAGTTTTAACACTGGCTTTAACACTGTAGGCAGTTACACCCTATTGTTGTTACAAACTGGGATAAAAGAAAAAAAGGGAAGTGAGCCAGGCGCCGAATCCTTGGGATGTGATATACTGTATTATCCGATCCGTATTGCACTGTGGGTTACTAGCCATAATCATCTTTTACTTGGACTATCCTAAGTGGGTATATGAGCCAGACCTTGTAAAAGCAAGGAAACATTTTAAACTGACATTGGTTTGAGAAGACTGTGGGCACTGTAGCTACAGCACATTGGTGGCAGGTGACATTTGATAGTTTGTGGTGGTGCTGTTATGCCAACTTTCATTTCTCCTTTTGTCTTCTAACAATATGGCCTTTCTTGATGTGTTCCTCTGTCCCTCACACACACACGCATTCCACCGCTCATCTGGGCCCTTGAGTGCATGGCTATTCTGAGATGTACTAGTTTGAGAAGGTTATAATAAGTATTTCTGTCCGTGCATGTTCTCTCTCTCCCCGTCCTCATTTAAAGGTTTGGATAAATTAAGCATAAAAGAAACTGAATACAGCGCCCAGAGCATTTCATGTATCAGCCTCCCTGTGCTTTAAAATGGCAGTGGGGGTGCTTTATCTAAAGCTTGTTGTACAAGCTTTAGTTAAAGCACCCCTGACGCCATTTTGAAGTGTGGAGTTCCTGATACCTGAGACCCAGAGGCTGAACGGAGTGCGGTAATTACCACGCTCCAGCAAACTCAATGAATTGAGTCTGCTCTGACACACTGTAATTACAGCGTGTCGGAGCAGCCGCCCAGCTCATGCATAGGCACCCATGCTTCTTAAGTGATATTTAATACAGATTAGCTTATTTCAATACGCATTAAGTAAAAAGCATAGGTTTTTAAGTGACGCTTTAATGTGCATTAAATAGGCTAATGTGCATTAAAGCACACATGTAGACATGTCCTTGGTGTCTACACGTGAGGCCCTAGTAGGCCTCAGGAAACTAATAAACTCCACAACACAGCAGCATCTCACATGTAGATGCTATCCGGGGCACATGGTGCTTCAGTGTAGGGCCTACCTGCTTGCACTGGAGCACCCTCATGCCCCAGCCAGCCCCGCCACAGGGGGGGTTTGAGCCGGGTTGGACCAGCCGCAGGTTGGCAGGCTGCCTCTCCTCTTCCTCCCCTCCAGCCTCCTGACAGCCAGGAGGGGAGGAAGAGGCTGCTTCGAGCCAGCTTAATGTGCTGCAGTTCCAGGCACATACATAAACACAGCCCTGGGAGTAATAAACTCCAATGCAATATGTGCCAGAGTTTATTGCTTCATATTAATATGCATATGTAGATGCACCCACTGTGTATTTGGCTCTTTCCTTTAACGTATTGTAAAATTGTTTCTTTAGCATTGCAGCAAAATTTGTTGTGTCCAGAAATGTGCACACTGCTGATCTGAAAGTTAGCATTGAGTTCTGTCTTCTCTAGCACAAGTCAACTGCAGCTGATTTTTCCACAAATTGACAATGTTTATGTTTCCAGCTCTTGGTATTTAATGTTTTTTTCAGTAATAATTGTTACAATGGTTAACAATAATCTTTCAGCACTTAGCACTCACAGAATGCTCTACATAGAGGTGGGCAACCCCCAGCATACATGCCAGAGAATGACACGTGAGGCCATTTTGTTTGGCACAACAGCAGCTGTCACCAGCCATGGAGCCCAGGCTGCTCATTAGGGCTGTGCAAAATTCTTCTGGCTGTTTCATTTTGATGTTGTTTCAACTCATTTCAAGTTCGAAACAGCAAAATCAAAACGAAATGAAGGGCTTTGAAACAGCCTTGAAATGAAACGAGGGCAGTAGAAATCTTTTGAAACTGTCAAAATGTTTTGAGTTTCAAAGCTGAAGCTGGGCTTGCGTGCAGGGAAACAGAAAGTAAGGAGAGGGAGGGGGAAGAGGGGGGAAAGACACAGTGAGGGCTTGCCTTAACACACACTCTGGAAAAGAAGCTCCTGCAGGAGAGAAAAGAAAGGCTGTCACAGTTTGGCTGCCTGAGATGCTGCTGATGATACTCTGCTGCTCACTAAGTTATTATTTTACCTGTTGTTATTTAAAGTGGTGGACCAGGGGAGGAGGAGACATCATTGGGGCACGCTACCATGTCGTGTAGAGGCCCCAGCGCCAGTGAGGGGGAGCCTTAACACACACACAGTCACACAAGTCATGAGTTTTGCTTGTCAGCAGCTTGAGGTACAGCTTCCCAGAAACCCCTGCAGCTATCTCCTTGATAGCTGGCAGGCTTTCTGGCCTCAGCAGGGGCTACCGTGCCTGCTGTTTTCACCCCCCTGTGCCTTCACACTTTAAAGTGACATGAATTTTGCTTTCAAGAATTTGAGGTTCAGTTTCCCAGAAACCCCTCAACTGATCTCCTCGAAACTTGGCAGGCTTCACCCCCTCCATCCCTGCTCTTTTCATCCAAATCTGTCAAAAAATGACGAAGTTATAGTCAGTTTTGTACTTCCCCATTATAGCACGTGGGCAAAACATTGAAACAGCGTTGAAACAGCAAAACAGTTTCAACAAAACGAAACGGAACAGTGCTTTTGAAACTAAATGAAACTTGAAACGAAACACTGTCCCATCGAAACCGCAAACCAGAAGTCTATACGAAATGGTGCTGTTTTGCACAGCCCTGCTGCTCACACCAGGCGGCCAGGAGGCTGCAAGCCCTGCTGTGAGCAGCCTGTGCTCCATCACAGGTAGCAGCTACCCAGAGCACAGACTGGATGTGGCATGCAGCCTGGAGACTGCATCCAGTATAGTGGCTGATAACGTCGGCAGTGCAGTTTTGAAGGGGGTACACTGCCACGCTCAGGGGGTGCGTGTGCACCTGCATGAACCCCCTACGTGTCGCCCCTGGGCAGCTACATGCATGCCTAGCAGTGCATGGCAGGGAAGAGGCCTGGGGCTGCACTACCACAGCAAGGGTCGAACCCCTCGTGGCTCCCCCACTGTCTGCCTCTGGCACAGCAACATCTTCAAAGTGCAGGTTATGGATTTTTTTGGCACTCGACTAAAAAACATTGCCAACTCCTGCTCTACAGACACTTATTTATTTACTTAGCAGTACCTACTCCATGCCCTATCTGTCCCTGCAAGTTTTTAATCTTAACAGTCTAGCAATCATACCACATTAACTTGTTTCACTCACCCTGTTGCTGTCTGTTTTATTGTATCAGACAAGTCAAACATCACAGAAAAATGGAACTTAGTATTTCTCAGCAGCAGTCAACTACATGGCCACCTGCAGGGCTCTGGAGTCCAGTGCTCCTTTGCACAAAAGAGCTTGGGAAGCAAATGAGAGTAGCTGCCCATCATGACCACCAGGGTCTTCTCACATAAGAAGAGAACAGAACCATTTCAAAGGGGCCTGTGCTTTGAGATTTGTGCTGTCACTTCAAATTTGTAGTAGGAAGCCAAACAGGAGGGGCCTGGGGAAGGATCCAAAAGCTACCAGGAGACGAAGGGCTTTAGAGATAATAATGGTTTCCTTACTGTTAATAGAGTTCCTTGTTCAGTGTTAAAAGAAAGTAACTCTCTCTTTGCCATAACCACCCTACTAAGGACAGCAAAAGAGGAGGAGCTCATCAGCTGAGGATGCTGATGCAGTTTGCTCCATCTTCAGATCTTAGAATCTAGGGATGTAGGACCCCACAGATGTGCCTGGCTAACACTTTCTCAGTAGGTGCCAGGAGATTCTGTACAAGTTGTCTGTTGGCAAGCTGGACAACGTCCAGTGCTGGTTGCTTAAATAGAGGACTCATTTGCCATTTGACTCAGAGTTGCTGGTGCAAAGGGAAGCATCACCAACTCAAACAACAGCTTCTACCAACTCTGGTCTTGGGCTTTCAACAGCCTGCAGAGATGAGCCTAACTGCCTTCAGGGCTTCCAGGACCCTCGCCAGGCACCTTGAGCTAAAACTCAATTACTCCGAAGCTGCAGGAACAAGTTATATCTTCTGAGTCCTAGTAGCATTGCCAGAATGTACCTTGAATATTCCCCATGATGCTAAGAAAGGGCTCTGTGTCCCACTGTGGGCAATCTGCATCAGCTGATCAATACAGCTCTACTGTGACTTTAACAGTGCCAGGACCTTTTCCTCTCTTCTGCAGTTATTAGATTGTCCACCCAGAGCCACCAAACAAATGGCCCATTTGCAAAATTAGATAGCCTTTATAATGCAATAACTATGTCCCAGAGTTTCAATCAGGTCACAAACAGCTGAGATCCTAGTCATGGCTTCATAGGTTACCAGGCTCCCAAAACCAAAGTATCATACGACAGAGTGTTAGCATTTTCCGTCAAAAATTGCCCTCCTGCATTAGAATCCTTAATGCTCAAATACCTTGGGTCTGGACTGTTACTGATTTTGTTTTCAAAATGATATTCATCAGCAAAATATGTTAAAAATGTGAATGGCTGCAATACTTGCCCCTCCCATGTGATGCATGCCTCCTCCCCCACTCCCAGACAGGGAACACCAGGGGAATGCTCACTGCTCCCTGGTGACAGCTGACAGACCAGAGCGCAAGGAGGTTACTGTCACATTTTCTTTCCATACAAGCTCTGTAGCTCTCCCCAGTTCTAGTCTTAATTGTGATTATTCCTTTTTAGAAGAGCCAACAATTTGTAACATCTCATGCCCACAATGTGGAGAGCCTAAAAAACCAAAAGAAGGCTTGGGTTTTTTCTGCTGGCCCCACTCTCCAGACCAGTCAGATTAGATTCCATGTTGGGCAGGCATCCCATGACATCTGTGGGGGTCAGGAGACGTAGAGGTCAACAAGAACACTTCAAGGAGGTTGGCACCACACTGACTTTAAATATTGGAGAGGTACAAGGGACAGGCAGGAGAGCAGGGGCTGCTGGATTCACACTGACATGGGTCCAGTGGTCTGGAATCCTAGCACTGAGCCCACAGCATGAAAGCAACTGCTGTCCTTGCCTGTTAGGAGCTGGGCTGCCACCTCAAAATCTGCCCATGGGGTGAGGGAGGAATTCCATTCCTGCCAAGCCAGGGCTCAGCAGCCCATACAAAGACCATTTATTCAGGCTTTGTGCAAGGCTGGGGTGAATTTTACCCAGAAAGAATTGTGCTGACATCTGTGATGCAAGTGTTCTGATAAGGAAGCGGGGAAAAGCCCCCATTAATTTCAGGCTCCAATAGAAACACTCAGCGTGTCATGGGGATATGGAAGTGAGCTTGACAAATGGAAAATAACATAGTTCAATAGGGAACGGAATGCTATTTTCAGGTTTTGAAAAGGACATCACAGACAACAGAGACTAGTTAGACAATATCTGTCAGCATTTGACATTGAATTTTGTGACAAAGCTAGGAACAGCCCTCTGCAAATCCATGCAGGCTGTAATCTGCTCCAGATGAAAGTGTCATAAAGAGCTGTAAAGCTGAGCAGGCCTGGGTAAGGGTGAGAGGAAAAGATCCTGTGAGGAGAAGAATATGTCACTATTCTTACAAAAGTGCCTGCCCATCTCCTTTTGTTTAAACTAAACCACAGGATACTAAAGCATGGCATAAATGAATATTCACGATGGGCCTGTTTCTAGTGGATAGGTTAGACTTGATTTAGCAGCTACTTTCTAGTTATTTTTTTCTTGCCTACATGGCACATAAGTGAGAGCACATTCATGAGTAAGTAGCTGAATGCTGCATTAAGAAAGGTTTTTAAAGCGTGACCTTTCCTTGACAGTTACAAATTGAAAACCTCTTATAAATATTGGGGAGCATTAGGTATAGTACATCAGGCGCTCAATGGACCACTGGCAATTATTTTTGAAAGCCACATACTATCAGAAATCATTTACCATAATACTCCCATTGCAGGTCTGCAATCTGTCATAATGGACAACTTTTCTCCCTGAAAGCTTAAATTTACTTCCAAGTATAACAGTATCTTAAAACAGATGTGAACCATTAAGTTATTAGATCATCAAAGCCCTTGGAAGCAGAAGGGACTCAGCAGGTATTAATCCTTGACTCCAAAGGGAATTTCTCTTCATTTTGCATGGGACACTTTATCATCTTACAGACTCAATTAAGTAGCATTACTGCAAATATTCATTTGTCAATGGTAATTGTACCTAGTAACAGATGGTCTATTTTCCTTTTCTTTTGTTTTTCAAAGAGTGATGTGTCCTGTGCCAGCTGCCAAAGGGGGAAAGAAAAGTCTATGTTTGTCCCAGCTGAGATCAGAACACCTTTTGCAGCCTTCAATATTCGGGCTGCATCCACATGCTGAATAGAGATCAGAAGTAGCATCCATTGCCCAGCATGCTGGGTGATTGCAATAGGATGCTAACACGTAAACTCTAGAGATCTGAGTTCAGTTTGGCAGGCGAGATTAGAAATAGTAACTGGAGTGACAGCAAGCTTCTGGATATTGACTGGGCTTAAAGACTCCCTCCTGTGTTAATTGTCTTTGGAGGAGGAGGAGAGCTCTGGAGGGGGGAACCCAGGGTGACTGCTTCTAAGTGCTCTTCTTTTGTTGAGACAGTACATCCTAGTGGAAAATTGGCTTCATTTGGCAAGGGTGAACCCTGGGATGAAGGCTATTATCATTAGTAAATGTTGCTATAGATACTGCTAAAAAAGCTGTCCAAATGATAGAAAAATAGATATTCTAGAGAAAGTAGGACACCTGAATCCTGCTATAGTTTTGTGTTAAGCCCTTCCTCTCTTCCCTCAACAGATATAAATATGTGTTCTTTGTTCCATGACCACTATAAAGAACATCTGGATTGTTTACATTAGAAATGTATTACTGAAATGCTGACTGGGTAAGGGCACGCGTAACATTTGAAATGCTTCAAAGTGCAGGTGCACTTTGAAGTGCTTAAGAAAGGGACCCCTTCAACCACAGATGTTTATCTGTGTGACAGCCTCTGCCACATTTGTGACAGTCCCTGCCACACTTTCCAGCTAGAGTGTTTCAAAATCACCACAGCTGCAAGCGGCAATGTGCTCTCCAACTAGGTGGCATGACAAGGAACTATTGCATCTTGCAGCTCTGCTCTTGCTTCTTCCAATGCCCCCCACAGGGACAGAGAGAGCAGAACAACCTGTCAATGGCCACATCTACACGTGTGCTTTAATGTGCATTATCCTATCTTAATTCACAAAAATGCGCTCTTAAGCTAACGTGCATTAAAATAAACTAATGCACATTCTTCTAGTACCTCACAATGGAGGGCACTTTTACATGTGCTCCGGAGGGGCAGCATTTTAATTAGAGCAGCTCTGAATGCCACTCTAATTAAAGCGCTGCAGTGTCTCGGGTATCACCATCCCCATGCTTCAAAATGGTGGCCAGTGCTGCAGAAAGACAAATTGTTTATGGGCTGATTCCTGGAAATGCACTGCATAGTGTAAGAGAAACTGGGATGCAGCACAATGCTACAAGATTAAAGGAGCATTAGAAATCCATCTTGGGGCATTAACAGTGTCAGCAGGGAAAGACTGGCACATAGCACAGGCTGGTTGGACATTACAGAGCACATGACTGATTGTTAGTGCAGACATTTGCTTAATGCAGAATTAAGAATGTTAACATGGTGAGCTAGTGTGTGAAAACTATTGCATTTTAAATTCTAGCTAATTTCACAATAGCTTCTGGCTATATTGAGTATCCACATATTGTGAATATGGTGCATATTCTGGGGTGTGCCAGTGCTTCTGTTGGGACATAAAGCTGGAGGTTCCTGGTTGGAGGGTCTTGCCCCTCTGCTTAGGGTCAGACCAATTTCTATATTTGGGATGGAAAGGAATTTTACTCCATGGTCAGACTGGTATGAACTAAGGTGGGTTTTGTCTTCTTCTGTAGCGGGGAGGTGTGGCCCTCTACCTGGGATCTCTTGAGCGTATATTAACACCCTTTTATAGAAGTAGGATGTTGGGTGCTATGGTTCCTCTGCTTTACCTGTGGCAGGTTAAGGTGTTATGTCTTGTGTTGTGTCAGGATTGACAATTATTTTACTAGGAGGTTAGATTATGGATTTTTATAGGATGGTTTGGATAGGGATGATCCTGCCTCAGGCAGGGTGTTGGCCTAAGTTACCTCTGGAGGTCCCTTCCAACCTTACTTCTGTATGATTCTATTATATAGACTACTTATTGTAGACTCTCAAAAAAACTTTTCACAGAAAGGTCACTTGAGAAATTAAACTATTTAATGACTCTAGGTTGTTAGAGGTTGGATCCCTAGTCTTGATAAGTATTGCAGTCAATGACCCCAGCGCCGGCAGCTATCAGTTCTCTGGCTTTGACTGTGTAAACACTTGGGGCTAAATCTTATTTCAATGTTATGCACATAGTAGGCATTTTTACATAGCTTTGTAGCTGCTAGTTTTGACACAACTTAAACCAGGGGTTGCTAAGAAATTGGGTCTGACAGCCACGCCACCCCAGCCCCACTGTGTGCCCTGACACATACCACAGCTCGGGCTGTCCCTGCACCTGGGCTGGACGGGGCTGATTGACCTTTTCCGGGTCAGGCAACATCGCTCCACGGACTGTATTCTGTCCCAGCCCCCGGTTTAGACTCTGTCTGCACCTGCATAGCTATATTTGCCCTTGCAGGATTGTCACCCAAGGGCTGTCCAGGTATTTGCATTACAAATATGACATACTTATTTTTTAAACATACCCTTGACCAGCACAGGAAGCAGGATCCTAAACCATTAAAAGCTGCTGACAAGCAGTTGCAATGCTGACCAATGTGCTGCATGAATAACAGTGAGTGTGGACAGGCATAACATTTGAAGGACTTCAGATGCCTCTACAGAGCTTCAAAGGGTGAGAACAGACATATACATATGTCCTTTCAAACACTTTGCAAATGACGGAAGATCTTCTAAAATAACCCTGTAGGAAACAACTACTATTTAAAAGCACTTGAAAATTATGTTTGCATGCTCTCCAGAGTACAACAGTGGAGGGCTTGGTCCTCCAGGGTCTGTGGGACTCCGTTTTCCCCCTTCCAGCCCTGCACAGAAGGAGAAGGAAGAGCAGGGCAGGTGATCAGCGAGTGTTCTCTTGTATGCTCCACCTCCACTCTATTGGAGCGCCCCCCTGTCAGAAGTGAGAGACCAGAGATCCCACGCCCCAACATCAGAACTGGGAGACCCTAGAGTCCTAACTCCAGAGGCCATTTGCCCTCTGCACTTCTGTTTCTGGCAGGGAGGTGCTCTGGGAGAGTGAAGTTGGAGTGAAAATGGTGTGGAGCTGCATGACACAGCAGCCCCTAGAAGACTGGGGGCTATGAAGCGCTCACTGAGCATGTCTACACGTTCATCAATGTTCTTTAGGTAATGTGCATTAAATCTAGTGCCTCTGGGTGCTTGTACATGAGCACGGAGGCTGCTCTGACATGCTGTGATTACAGTGCATCCAAGCAGACTCGATTAACTGAGTCTACTGGAGCATGGCAATTACTGTGCAGCCTCCTGCGTCTCATTTATCAGCGTCCCCACGCTTCAAAATGACAGTGAGCACTTTCTGCAGCACTGAGCCACCCTGCACGCTGCTTGTTTAAGTGTGCTTGTTATGTGTGAAACAATCAAGGAGTAGGAACAAGCAGCTCCTACCGGTAGCCCAAATGCTCATTGGGTTCAATGAGTCCAGAGGGAGGAGTGATAGCAAGGAATCTGACAAAATGGATATGGAGGCAAATGTTGCAGCTTTGGACCTTCACCCAAACCTGCTGCAGCATCCCTGGAACATGAGAGCTCTCAAGGCAGGGGTGGGCAATTATTTCAGCTGGTGAGCCACTTAATGAGCTTTGTTGAGCTGTTGAGGGCCGCACACATAAAATCTTTCTGAAGATATTTTAACAATTATAGATAAAAAACATCATATACAAAAAAACAAACATCTACTGTAACATTTTTATTTCAAAAAATAATTTTTGTCCTGATTTTGTTTTTTTGAGTAGAGGCAATTACATAATAGCCTGGGCAGGAACTGCCTGGTTGCAGCAAGTGGTACCCAGCATACATCCACGTGGCCACCACTGTTTGCCCATGCTATCTGCTGCCAGAGCAGTACAGTAGGGGCAGGAGGAGGAAGAACCACTGGAGGTGTGGGGGAGCTGAGCAGGGCTGTGTCCCTGAGGGGGAGTGGGGCCAGTGCAGGCAGGAACGCAGCACAGGCTGCCCCAGGCAGGAGCAGGCAGGGCTTGGCCCCATGTGGAACACCTCAGGGGCAGCCACGGGCCAGATACAATCAATTGGCAGGCTGGATCCAACCCATGGCCCATATTTTGCCCATCTCTGCATCATGAAGTAGTGAGGTTACATTGTGTGTAGATGCCTAGCAACAGTTCCAGAACTTCCACGTGGCAAAGCAGACCTTCTTGGACTGGCCTGGGGCAAGAAGCCTGCCTCTTAACTCTCCAGTGCCAAAGCACAGTTCCGAGGGGACCTATCCCACATCAAAAATGAGCTCCTAGTTATCTGAAAATTGGCTGTTGAATGTCTCTGGCTAACACATTTGGTGTTGGCAAGTCAAGTGCTGTGGGGGTAGGGAGGCAGAACTGTTTTGTGATGCCTTTATGAAATGGAAGATGCCTGAAATAACAGCAGAATTTCAGAGAATGGGGTTCTCAAACTGCACTGAAGCCACTGGTGGCACACAAGTGCCTCTTGTCTGCCTTTCTGTTAGGAGACAACACATGCATTAATTGTGACCATATACTATTTCCTGGGTCATCAAAACTCAGTGGGTGACTGGGGAACACAAATATGGGCAGCAGTGGCAAGAAGCTCAATGCCAGGGTTTTGAGGAGAGGAGAGAAGATATTGACGTGCTTAGATAAGCCAGTACTTCATTCCCCACTCCTTACCCCAAAGACATAGTCATCAGAGCAGTTCAGGTGCCCACCTGGATTTTAAGGACCTTCTGCTATGGCTTATGAAGCCATTACCTTTCAAGAGCAAGCTGGCACTTGAGAGTACATTTGGACAGCTGAAGGCAAAATGGCACACAGACATTGCCCTCATAACTCACTTCATAACTCATTACATTGCCTTAATTCATAACTGGGTCTTGCTAATCTGTCTTTACTCCATGTTCTTTTCCCCATTTTAATAGTCTCTATCTTCCATTAATAAAGCTATCTCTTCTTCAATTTTCTTGTCTGTTAACTACTCCTGGGAATGTCTTTTCTCCAATTTCACCACCCTACAGCCTGTTTTGAACACTGTTTTGTGCTGCTTTTTTCTCAGACTTGAAAAAGAATGCCCTGTATTTGAAAGCTTGTCTTAGTCTATCCCAACCATGCAGTTGGGATATCACCCACAAAAAATCACCGCCTCCAAAATCATTTGCAGGTCAGCATTCCGCAGGCTAGATGTCTGACCATGGCCTGCTGTGCTCTACACAATGCCAGTGATGCCAGAGGCGGGTATTTTCACATAGAGTGTAATCTGAATGTTTATGTACTCTGGAACAGATTCCCACAACTGGAAAGCACCTCAAAAAAGTAGTAGAAGCCTCATATTAATGGAGGCTAGGGCAGTAAGGATGACATAAGTGCTTACATTCATGCCACATGTGGTAGCCTTAATGTGTAAGTGCTTGCTAAAGCATGTGTTATCTTGAGCCTTATTGACTTACAGCTTGTAAATGTCTGCTGTAATCAATATGGCAGTGTAAGAGTGATAGTGTAGCTGTAATGGTCCAGAAATTCTGCGCAAGTGTTTTTTATTGGACCACCTATGTAGTTAGGATAAAGTTAGACAAGTTTTTGAATGTAAGACATTCTTTGTCAATAAGCTGATTGACAATAAATCACCCTAAGAAATCCTTGCCTCTCGCATAATCAATACGTGAACTTCAGCAATGAAACGAGCGCCATTGGGCACAGTGCATTTCATCCCTAATGAATTCTTTTGATTATTGACAGCAGGTAAAAGCATTGATTTGTCTGCCGAATTATATATCAATTTAATTGTGCCCTTCTGTTTTGCACTAATGGTGAGGCTTAAGGTGTGTGTAGATTGCTTCCTGTTACTGAATCACACTAAAATCTTTCTGCAAGACTACAGATTCTCTTTCATTACCACTGGGTGGCAGTAGTAACATTTTAACAAACAGAACTTGCTTAGATTTATTTAATAGTACTGAACTGATATTGTAGCTGTAGTGGTCCAGGAAATGTGCAAGAGATTTTGTGGGCGATATCTTTTATTGGATCAACTAAATGGTTGGGACAGATTTAGATAAGTTTTGGGGTATCACAGTACCCTTCCCCTTTCGATGTCCCTGAGAGAAGCAGTGCTTTTGAACACTTAAAAATCAGAGATAGACAGTGACTCATGGTCCATTATACTCTCCCTGATAGTCACTAATCTGAGCATTTCACAGGTGATAACAACCCTCCTAAACAATCCTGTTCTCCACTCATCAGGTTTTTACTACATAGTTTTGTCTGTTGGCCACCTGATCATTTCTCTTATATTTGGTTTTATTTACGTATGTGGTTTTACACAAGCCTTTGTTCCATCCACTTTTTACCTGTATTGTGCCTGCTTCTCTCCCACAGACATGAGAAAAGGTATTACGATACCTGCAAGTTTGTCTACAATCATCCCAACCATGCAGTTGGTCCAGTAAAAAAAATATCGTCCACAAAAATTCTTGTCTGTCATTCAGTTTATTTATTTAATATATATGCTGCCCTTCTGAAAAAAGGCTCAGGATGGCTTACAATAAAACAATCTATAAAAAGAGAGAAATATTAAAATAATACAGCAAAGCAGCAACCCTCAGCCCCAGATTCAAAAGCATTCCACCCCACACCACTCCATACAAAGTGTATCCCTCCCAAACCCAACCTTACTTCTCAACCCCAAAATATGAATCTGCATCTGTGCAGGGGTAGGACTAGATAAGCCTTGAGGACTCTTCCAGCCTGAGGATTTTGTAATTTTATGAGCCACTGCAAAATAATGTACCCCAGACAGCTGATCACAGATAGTAAATAAATATTTTTAAATACATTGCAACATTATTCAAACTGAATGGATGAAAAATGAATCAAAACCAAACCTAAGTGCTAATTAAGTTCAATTTTAAAAAAAGCAAGAAAGGAAGTTGCAGGGTTCCCACTGGAAGAGTTTGCATGCTTGTGTCCTCTAGCACATGGCTTTGATACAGCAACATTGCAAAACAGTCATGGGCAGCAGCTCATTATGTCTGCAAACCCGGAAGTCAAGTGGAGCTTGTAGACCCTCACTGGGATGTGAAGATTTTAGAATTCTAAGACAGGAAGGGACTATAGTGATCATCAAATTCCATAAACACAAGCATACATGAATGAGAAGAACAAAACAACAAACCTTAATTGTGGAGCAGAGGCTAACCTCTGCAGACCGTTTGTTTAACTACCTAGCTACTACCTAATTCAGGAACCATCTTCCCATTCCCAAATTCCTCAGTCTCCTATGTTAGGGAGCATCTCTAAATTATAACTTCTGTTACTACAGGGACCATGGGGGTCATCTGGTCCAACCCCTTTCACAAATGCAAGAATATGCTACTCTTAAACCATCCCTGTCAAATGTTTATGGAGCCTCTTTCTGGAAACCTAACCTCTTCTTGAAAATATAGGGATGTACAGTAAGGATGACTGGATAGTATAGGTCTACAATATCAGTAAGGAAAGGAATGTACTTGTAGACAGGAGGACTGGAAGTTTCCTGGAAGTTTCCTGAAACTTAGGCAGGACAGAACATACTGAAATTTTAACAAGTCTTCCTTGTCACTGATATCAAGCCACATATTGTTCACCAGCTCATAAACTGGCTTCCTACTCTCTTCACATGTTTTATATTAGCCATGGACAACAGTTCATTAGCAGATGATTCCTTTGTGTGTTCATCACAAATATCCACAGAAGCCTCTGGGAGAATTTGATTGAGGCCTTAGTATAAGTGTACAGAAACTGCATGAGGTTACATAATTCCCTAGTTGTTGTTCATATACTTAAAACTAAAGCTACTATGCACTCTATTATATTGATTATCGATAGTGGGTATTAGCAGTCTGTGTCCACAGACAAGCCCTTAGCATATAGAAATGTGTGAAACTTTTAAAACCACTGTACTGCTGAGAAAATGCCAAACCTGATAAATGGCAGACAAGGTTCCTTGGGTGAATTTAATATCTTTTATTAGACCAGCCCAAATGGTTGGAGAATAGTTATTAAGCAAGCTTTCGGGTTCAAAAACCCTTCGTCAGGCTAAGGAAGCTTCAGCAGTTGGTATGTGCTCTTCCTACCAACTGCTGAAGCTTCCTTAGCCTCACGAAGGGTTTTTGAACCCGAAAGCTTGCTTAATAACTATTCTCCAACCATTTGGGTTGGTCTAATAAAAGATATTTAATTCACCCAAGGAACCTTGTCTGCCTACGTCCTTAGACCAACACGGCTACAACCCAAACCCCTGCAAACCTGATAAATAACACCCAATCTGGGCAGAAACATTTTGAAAATGTGTAGAAATTTTGTTTATGCAGCATATAAAACTCTTTAATCCTAAATTTAATAATAGGTCTTATTCTTCTCCTAACCTATTTTAAGAATACTAATTTTCATTCTTTATATTTCCAAATAGTAAAAGGCTTTATCATGCATAACTTGAGTTTCAATGGCTGGACTTGTTTGTGTCACACTATCCTTCCTTAACAGGATAAGTAGTTGTTCATTGGTCACAATTAGGCATGCAAGACCCCAATCTTCTAGTGAGGTGCATACACTTATGCAATGCCCACAGTCACCTCACTGAACAATTGAAGCTTAAGCTAAGGAAAGGTTCTCTGCGTGTCAGTGTATCTGGTCACAGAAATAGCAAAACAACTGATTAACATGGTAAGAGCAAGCTTCCCAGTTGGAAAAGCTAAATGCTTTTAAAATTAAACCCTCAGAATTATTTCCATTTCTTCTGGTTTAAAAATAGATCCTGACCCTTACTGTTGAATTGTCTCCAGCTCATGAATGTCATAGTTTTGGTCATTGTTTAAACTGGCAAGGAACATTCAGAGCAGTTAGTCGTACCATATAAAAGCATTAAATCAGCAATCGGTTTCTTATTTCCAGCTCCTGTGATCATTGTGCCACCAAAAAAGATCCATAATGTAACTGGTGCCCAAGTGTACCTGTCCTGCGAAGTGAAGGCAGTCCCCACACCTATCATCACATGGAGAAAGGTAGGCCAAAATCTGTTTTTTAGTCAAAGCCTGACACAAAACTAATCGTACATGAGACACAGACATGGAGCCTCATCTGCTGATGTTAACAGCAAGAATTTGGCTCATTTATTTGCTCTGTCACCCAACTACAGATTTAATGTTACCACTGTATAGCCACGTAAGAACAATGTGGCTATACGCTGGGCCTCATCATAACCATCCATCAAAGGGAGTTGTCCATACACATCATGCTGAGAGGTTATGAAGATTTAAGGACTGTTCTTAACAGATCTGACCCCAAGGATTTAAAAAGCTTGAAACCTTAGGGCCAGCTACCTAGTTAGTATGAATCAGTGCATGCCACTGAAGTCTATACAGCTGGGCTGGTTTACATCAAGTATGGTTCTGGCCCTGGACCTAGCAAATCCCTGTTGGGGAGAAGAGGTTTCATAACAAAAGCATAGCCAAATGCTGATGTTTACTTTTGGACTGACTTGACTGGAGACGATTCTCCAGCTTAGCTATCTCTGGGCTGCAGGCTAGAGCTGAGAGCACAACTCTGACAACACCTGTACAAAGAGACTTCAGAGAACTGCTTCCTTCTTTGGCTTTGGCAGGGGTGTCAAACTCATCCAGCCCTGCAGACCAGATGAAAATCATGGCGCTCCCCATGGGCCAGATCCAGAACATGGAGCTGTATCATCTGGCCCACCAGGCTGGAAATTTGGTGGCAAGTCAAATGGCAGCAACATTAATTGCTGTGGCTCTAGGCAAATTTCTTCCTGCCTCCCACCTCCCCCCAATCCCTGCCAACCCCAGGCCAGATCACACAGCTCCACAGACCATATCTATGAGATGCCTGGGCTATAGGAAGAAAGTCTTTTGTCCCCAAACCCTCAAGTTCCCAGTCCCCACTCTGATGGTAGAGGTGATGCTTTCCAGAACTACAGGCTGGGGAGTGACAAGAGGAGAGAGGTACTAAGTTTCTGGGAGGGAGGAGGATGCCTTAAGCAGAAGCAGACATGTCCAGACTAGGGTGCTTAAAGTGAGGTACTTAAACAAGACAGAGGCCAACCTTAAGTGCTGAGCACTCAGGAGCTCCCCCTGACTTATTGTTACACTGAGCTCTCCCTCCCTACTTTGAACTCCCACTTGCTTAGGATACAGACTGAGGGGGCCAGAGGAGCCCAGAGTTCTGGCACTAGCTGCCTGTATTCTAACAATGTGCCAATGTCACAAAACCCTGCAGGTCACCGAGTCACCAAAGGGAGTTAAGCTCCTGGAAGAACTGCCTGGAGACAGAGTAAACATGGCAGTCCAAGTTCGTGGTGGGCCTTCTAAACATGAGAGCACAGGGTGGGTCCTGGTAAGTCCAGCACAACAAACTGCTTAGAGGGCAGGGGTGGCGGGAGGTAAGAGGAAGGACAGGTTGATCTGGCAACACAGCTCCATACAAGTGTGATGGTACAGTCAGTATAAGCTTGTTTCCTAAGTGAGAGAGGTTTTAAGAGGAGAAATTCAAAAGAATGATTAGGCAGAAAAGCTCAAAGCAGCCTGAAAACACTTTCTGCTTAGCAAACGGACAGAATTTAAAAATCAGAGTTTATCTGGAAAGTAGGAAAGAGAAAATCTTTCAGATGTTCTTTTTTCTATGCTTAGTCCAAATGGGTTTATAGATGACATTTTGTACCTGTGATTCATTTTTTCCTCCTTTGCTTTTGCCAGATTAATCCACTGACAAAGGAAGATGAGGGGGTTTACCAGTGTCATGCTAACAATATGGTTGGAGAAATGCATGCTGATGGGAACATCAAAGTCACAGAGCAAAGTAAAAGCAAGAAGACTGACTTCCTAGCATCTGATAGTGTTTTCTAATGAGGTAATATGACCATTTCCCCAACAGCGGCCTGTTGGCCCTACAGCTACTCCTTACTTAACATCATAGTTACATTCTTGAAAAATGTGACTTTAAGCAAAATGATGTTAAGCAAATCCAATTATGTCACAGTAGTTACCTACTAGCAGGCAGCAGCCAAACAACATTATAATCGAACATTGTGCGACTTTAAACGAGTATGTTCTCTAATAGATCAGCGACATAATAATGAAACCATTAACCGGGACAATGTTAAGTGAGGAATATCTGTATTTGCATCAACTTTCTCTCTGAAGATGCAGAGGTGGAAAGACTATGACTGAGAAAGAGAGAGATAGGCAGGGTTTGGAATTAGTTACAAGTTGAACCACTAGCTTAGTATTATCTCAAGCAAAGTCAGTCTCTCTTTTACCCATGCTTGTAAAAGAACACAAAATTAGCTCATTACAGTGCACTATACATATGATGTCTTCAAAAACAGATGCTGCTGCTCCAGGATCAAACATTTCTGGGCTAATCCAAATTCAGGCATTACATTAAACTGTATAACAACTGTGAGATGAGCACACTGCATGCACCAGTGCCTTCCTGAATGTCTCCATTTCCTTCCACAAGCTCCCTCGGGGTTATACTCCTGTCCCCAATCCTGAAAGACTTCCTACAACTCCTTCAGCTTCCATTCTCTCATGCTAGGAGCTCTTTGCTTCCCACTCACACTTCTGCCACATGCTAGAGGCTTGTTTGGTCTCCCATTTCAATCTCTGTCATTGTCTCCCATTCATTCCAGGAGTTCATATCTCCATCCCCACCTATTACTGTATTTTTTATTTTCTGTCTAGGAAATAAAACATTATAAACTAAGAAGGGGAACAGAACTGAGACAGGGTTTTTAACAGCTACCATCAGCTTTACTTACACCTCTAGACTAGCAATAGGCAGCCTGTTGTGGCTGCGGGCTAGAATGACCCAACTTGGATTAAAGGCAGGCATGCAGGCCCAACTGCAGCTGTACCCAACTACAGCTGGTGCATCTCCCCATGGCAGCATGGGGAGAATGCCGACACCCAAAGTGCCTCACTACTGAACAATACTAAAGCCCCCATCCATGGGCAGAATCCAGTGGTTTTGTGGGCCTGATCCAGACTGTGGAACGTAGGTTGCCAACCCCTGCTTTACACAATTACAGAGCTGATTAGAGCTGCTGCTTCTGCTAACCATATGCCATGGGCATTAAACATCCCCCACTCGTGACTTCTGATTTTACAGTTTTCACGAAAATCCATAAGGTTCTATCCATTACTGCCTCTGAAATGTGGGAATTAAGCAGATACAGCATTCCAAGTTAGTATGTTAAGTCCACATAGACAACCAGAAAAAGGCCATCAAGGTCAGCAGAAGACTTTAGTTAGCTGGTAATTGCTGTTTTCAATATAGTAATTACCACTATATAAATACACATTGTTATTTGATAAGAACTAATTTGTTATCTCCAGACCACAGGAGTTTATCTTCATATTGTAAAGATGCTAATGTCACGTGCTGAGAGGCAGAAAGACTTTTCACATCTATCACCAGCTCACCTGAGTCACTTCACCTTTTGTGATATCCTTGAATGTACATGGTTATAATTCACCCCAGTTTATGCAACATTTGGTCCAACTGAGTCCTCAAAACAGGACTTGTGGTGCATGTGTCTTATGCCACCATTTAACAGACACATTGTGGAGGCACAGACATAAACAGACACCAAGCAGACGAGCGACAACATTTTATGGTGAATGATGTCAAACACATAATGAAAAGTATGACATAGGCCAGGGACATGGAGATGGAAGAGAAGAATGATGAGCATCTAGCTGTATTCTGGAAACACAGCATATGATGGAGACATGTTATTGGTATTAGGAGATCCCACTAGATAACACTCTCAATTCTCATTCCCTGTCTAGGAAGAAGTGATTCAACCTTCACTCGAGGGGAACTAGGAACACTGAGCAGAAGCAAAAAAAATTGTCAATGAGTGGCTTGCTTTGCTTTCTTACACTTTGAGAATTAGGATACCCTAAATTAATATGGTTGTTACATGCTTAACATTGGTTTTGTACATTTTCCTATTTAGATAAATATTAGATTCATAATGAAAATATGTAGTTTGTAACTGGGAGAAAATAATGAGCAATAAAAAGCAAGACTTTTTTTTACCATTTTAAATGATATTCTGTCTCTGGGATTTTTATTTTTTTTTTATTGGCACTCAACTCTACAAGAACAACAGCAATTAGATCATCATTTCCACACCTCAGTTTCTCCCAAAGACAAATCACAGTGGTATAGCTACAATAGTGTCTTTTATTTTTTAAGCAAGCAAGCAAGCTCTTTAAACACACCAAACATTTTTTTTAAACTTTAGTAATTGTTTCTAGTCCATTACACAGCAGCAGCTACAGTCAAGTTCTAGCCAGCGTCCTATATTCTGAAGATGTCTGTAACTCAGAAGTGGAGTTAGAAACTACTCCACTCTTTTACAGCTCTGCAACATGACTGATAAGAGTGAGAAGCGGAGACAGTGGGCAGCCATGGAGGAAGAATTGGAAAAGGAGGATAATCAATGGACACTACAGCACATGGTTGGGGGCTGCAGGCTTCTGGTGATCCGGGAATGCCTCTGTATCTCAGGAAGGCTCAGGAGACTGGCACAGACTAGTAGAAATCACATTCTTCTGCAGGTGTGAGATGATCAATAGTGACTGCAGAACTTTCACATGTAGAAAACAACCTCTTTTGAGCTGTGTGCTAAGCTCCCCCCATCCACCAATGCTCTGATGCAAGAAAATCAGACCCATCAGTCAAGAATTGGGTGGTGATCTCATTGTGGAAGCTGGTGTCACCAGATAGTTTTCTGTGGGATATTAGAGGTCAGGAAGTCCACTGTTTGGAGCCATCACCATCTAGAGGTCATATAGTGGGTTGTAAATCTCAGAAATGTAGAAGAAATAATGGAGGGGTTACAGGTGACACCAAGCTTCAGAGAGTATTAGATACACTGGAGAGTAGGGCTAGGATTCAGAGAAACCTTAATAAATTGGAGGATTGCACCAAACAAAATCTCATGGAATTCATTAAGTGCAAAATCCTGCACTTAGAACAAAACAATCCTATGCACCAGTACAGGCTGGGTACTGACTAGTTAAGCAGCAACTCTGAAGAAAAGGACCTGGGGGTTATAGTGGATTATAAACTGAAGATTTCATGGATTCCATAGATTTTTTGGGTCGGAAGGGAGCTCAGTAAATCATCAAGTCCAACCCCCTGCCCTGGGCAGGAAAGAGTGCTGAGGTCAGATTACCCCAGCCAGGTATTTGTCCAGTCTCCTCTTAAAGACCTCCAAGGTAGGGGAGAGCACCACCTCACTTGGAAACCCATTCCAGATTCTGGGAACCCAGACCATGAAGAAGTTCTTCCTGATGTCCAATCTAAATCTGCTTTCTGTCAGTTTGTGGCTGTTGTTTCTAGTTACTCCAAGGGGCACCCTGATAAACATTGTATCTCGTACCTCTTACTGACTCCCTCCCCCCCACCCTCCCCGATGAATTTGTAGACAGCCACTAGATCATCTCTCAGCCTTCTCTTACGGAGGCTGAAGAGATCCAGGTCCCTCAATTTCTCCTCGTAGGACCTTACCTGCAGGCCCTTAACCATACAGTTGGCCCTCCCCTGGACCCTCTTAAGGTTATCCACATCCCTCTTGAAGAGCTGTGCCCAAATTTGGATGCAGTATTTCGGCTGTGGCCTCACCAGTGCCACATGGAGGGGAAGTATCACCTCCTTAGACCTGTTTGTGATGCACCTGTTAATGCACGATGGAGTGCGGTTAGCTCTATTGATCACTTTGTCACATTGTCAACGCATGTTCATCTTTGAGTCAACTATGACTCTGAGATTCCTTTCCACTGCTGTGCTGCTTAGAAGGTCATCTCCCAATCTGTCAGTGTGTTGGTGATTCCTTCTGCCTAGGTGCAATATTCTGCACTTATCTTTGTTAAACTGCATCCTATTTTGTTCTGCCCACTTCTCCAGCACAGCCAAATCCATCTGAATCAGTTCCCTGCCCTCCAGAATGTTTACTTTGCTCCATAATTTGGGGTCATCCGCAAATTTGGACAGTGTGTTCTCCACGCCCTCATCCAAGTCACTGATGAAGATATTGAACAGCACAGGCCCAAGGACTGAGCTTTGGGGCACCCCACTGCCCACATTTTTCCAGATTGATACCAACTAGGGGTGTACAAAGTGGGATCTATTCAATTCAGATTCAGATTTAGACCAAATCAGGGACAGTGATTCAATTCATTGATTCAGATCACTGTCCCTGATTCGATTCAGCCAAACCCGAATCTGAAGATTCAATGCTGATTCGGAGAATCAGCGATTCGGACATAGACACAGCTTTAAAAGTTTTTTCTACATACCCCGAGGTACTAGGCACAGCTCATGATCGCTGCGATGCTGGGGCACATGGAGGGTCCCACAGGAGTGCGAGGGGGACCTCTACCTGCTCGGTGACAAACCTGGAAGTGGGTCGGAAGTACTTCTGGTCCACTTCTGGGTCTCCCGGGGAGCATGCAGAGAGCTCCCATATCCCCGCCCCCCCCCCCCCCCAGCTCAGCAATCAGCTCCAGGGGGACCCTGGGTGCCCCTCCCCCCCCCCCACCGACCCAGGAGGTACTAGTCACCGAGCTGGGGGAGCACAAGGGGGCCCAGCACACTCCCCGGCAGACCCAGAAGTGGACCGGAAGTGCTTCTGGTCCACTTCCAGGTCTGCTGCCGAGCGCACTGGGAGCCCCCCGCACTTCTGTGGGATGCTCCATGTGCCCTGGCATCACAGCACTCATGAGCCACTTGCTACCTACAGTTATGTAGAAAAAGCATTTAAAGCTGTCTCTATGTCTGAATCTTTCTGAATCTTTCCAAATCGATTCAAAGGGTTCCAATTCAATTCAGAGAGATTAAAGGGTCATCTGATTCAATTCAGATTCAGCCAACAAATCAGGCCAAATCTCCACCAAATCGAATCAGCCCTAACACCAATCCATCCACCACCACTTCTGGGTGTGACCCCTAAGCCAATTTGCCACCCACCTGACTGTGTAATCATCTACATCATAGCCACTCAGTTTATCTGTGAGAATAGGATGAGACACCGTATCGAAGGCCTACTTAAAATCCAAGTAGATGAGATCTACCTCGATTCCTACGTCTTAAGCATTTTGTGACCTGGTCATAAAAAGAAATGAGGTTAGTCAGGCAGGATATACCTGCTACCAATCGATGCTGGTTGCCCTTCAGCATTATTTTTCCTGCTGGACTCCCACAAATATAATCCTTAATTTTTTCAAAGGTTTTCCTGAGGACGGAGGTGAGACTAACTGTCTCCTCTTTCCTCCACTTTTTGAAAATAGGGAACACATTGGCCCTTTTCCAGTCTTCTGGGACTTGTGCCCAAACAGTTCTGCCATGACACTAGCCAATTCTTTCAACACCCTTGGATAAAGATGATCTGGGCCTGCTGACTTGAACACATCAAGCCCCTCCAAGTATCCCTTTACTAGGGCAGTGCTAACCTTCAGTGGGCTGGTGTTCCTCTTGTGCAGAGCCACCTTTGGGGAAAAGCAAATCAAAGCAACCACCCCAGGCCCCATGGACAGTGCCACTGCACATGCTGAGGGCACCACCACTTCCACATGGCCATCATCCACCACTGGCTTTATACTCCATCCACTCATCTCTTTTTTTTTTTTTTTAAAACCCCTAGGCATTCCTGTTGAGCCAAGACAGTTTACTTGTCTTCTTTTCATAGGCTCTACTGGGATTTGAACCCAGGATCTCCTGTTTACAAGGCAGGTGCTTTAACCAATTGAGCCCACCAAGTAGTCATCACTGTACTCTTATTATGAAGAAGGCTAACAGCATACTGGGTTGCATTAGTAGGAGTGTTACCATCAGATCGAGGAAGGTGTTTTTTTCCCCTCTATTCAGCACTAGTGAGGCCAAATCTGGACTACTGTGTCCAGTTCTGAGCCCTCCACTACAGAAAGGATGTGGACAAATTGGAGAGAACCCAACAGACGGCAACAAAAATGGTTAGGAGACTGGGGCACATGACTTAAGATAAGAAGCTGAAGGAACTTGGCTTATTTAGTCTGGAGAAGAGAAGTTTGAGGGGTGATTTAATTACAGCCTTTAATTATCTGAAGGGGCGTTCCAAAGAAGATGGAGCTAGACTGCTCTCAGTGGTGGCTGATGACAGAACAAAGAGAAATGGTCTCAAGTTGCAGCAAGGGAAGTTTAGGTTAGGTATCAGGAAAAGCTCTCTCACTAGGAGAGTTGTGAAGCACTGGAAGGGGTGGCCCAGGCAGGTTGTAGAATCTCCATCCTTGGAGGGTTTTAAGACCTGGCTAGACAAAGCCTTGGCTGGAATGATCTAGATGGGATTGGCTCTGCTTTGAGCAGGGGGTTGGATTAGATGACCTGACATCCTTTCCAAACCTAATTTTCTGTGATTCTATGGTTTGGAGTAATGGGTTCTCAAACTGTATAGGGCCATGGACAAGACTCATATACCTCTTCTGGCCACTTTTCCAACCAGTTTCTGACTAGCACATTAATAGAAAGGCGTACTTCTCCATGATGATATGGACCTGGGTGCATCACAAAGCCAGGTTACAGATGTAAATTGTTGGCTTAGGTGGTTGGGAGAGATGAACAATGCTAGCATTTTTAGGCACACATGGCCCTTTCATGAGTTACCAGGAGGGATATTCCTCCCAGACTACCACATTAACATTGGAGGCAATTAAATGCCTAGAATCATTTAATCATTCTGAGGGATTCAGCCTGCTCTTTCCTGCCCTGACACAAGAAGCCATATAGATGATTCATAGATGCTAGGGTCGGAAGGGACCTCAACATATCATCGAGTCCGACCCCCTGCCTGGGCAAGTAAGAGTACTGGGGTCAGATGACCCCCGCCAGATGCCTATCCAGCCTTCTCTTAAAGACCCCCAAGATAGGGGAGAGCACCGCCTCCCTATTCCGACATATTGGCATATGAATGGCAACAAGGAAAGGTTCAAACACTGACTATGCAGATAGACAATAGAATGTGCCTTTGGGCATCTGAAGGGCACTGGAGAGATCTCATGACCTGGCATCACCTTAGCAAGCTAAATATTCCCAGAATAGTAGCTGCGTGCTGTGTCCTGCCCAACATTTATGAGACCAAAGGGGAAACCATTCCCTGGGACTGCAATGGGAGGTAGAGTACTTGTCCACTGATTTTTAGCACCCCAATAGCTGGTCTGTAAACAAAAACACACCACAGAGCTATGAGGCTGCCAGCAGCCCTAGGAGAGTGCTTCAGTGCTGTTGTCATGCTTGAGGCTTTTAAGCAGGTTTGGAGTGGTGATGTAGCTGTGATGGTCCAGGAAACTTATGAGACAAGGATTATGTTGTTACTCCAAAAAAAGCTGTTACCAAAAAGTACTGTGACTTTTAAAGCAGTTTAGTCTTTGAAAGAATCATAGAATCATGAAGTAGGGTCGGAAGGGACCTTTTAGATCTTCAAGTCCAACCCCCTGCTTGGGCAGGAGGAAAACTGGGCTCAAATGACCCCAGTCAGGTGCATCAAGCCTAGGCAGATCATCAAGTTCGACCCCCAAAATAACAGGCAAAAGAAGAGAAAATATATGAGTGCTTGCAGACAGAGGTCACAGTTCAAAAAGCAGTGCAAGGTGGCACCTTAAAGACTAACTGGTTCTGAGAGGCACAAGCTTTCATAGCCTGTACCATCTAACAAGGCTGTGGCCTACTGTCTGAGCCAGTAGTCTTTAAAGTGCCACCCTGCCCTGTCTTCTGCCTGACTTAAAACTAGGATTACCATACGTCTGGGTTTTCCTGGACATGTCCTCTTTTTGGGTCCTCCGATCTCCATCTGGGTGGTTTTTTTTTAATATCAGCAAATGTCCAGGATTTTGCTCTACTTCTGCCCCAACAGGAGTATCATGTGTTCTGCAGGCACAGGTAAGTGTGTGTGTGTGTGTGTGTGTGTGTGTGTGTGTGTGTGTGTGTGTGCGCGCGCACGTGCCTGCCGGTGCTGGGGCTGCAGCAGGGCAGTGGACAGGGATGGAGAGGGTTCTTCAGGGGCAGCAGGGAGCTCCATGGGCAGCAGGGCAGGGGAGGCAAGGGGATGCGGGTTGGGAGTGAGGGGCACCAGCAGGGCTGGGTGGGTAGGGCTGTGTGTAAGGAGTGAAGGGTATTGGCATGGACGTGGGGGCTGCGGGTTGGGAGTGAGGGGCACCAGCATGGTCTGGGGGCAGGGTACTGTGGGTCAGGAGTGAGGGGAAGCAGCAAGGCTTGGGGGGGCTGAGGCTTGGGAGTGAGGGGCAGGGGCAGGGCATGGGCATGTCACTGGCCCCTCACAATCATATACCTTCCTCCCCCTTCCTCTCCTTCCCACCCACAGGTGTCCTCTTTTTTTAAACTAAAAATATGGTAACCCCAAAACTAACATATCTAACTACAGCTCTGTACATATTTCAAATCTACTGGTAGCCAGCTCAGAAGCCAGAATTCACAACAACAAAGTTTATTTGAGATGCTTAAAACCTGAGAGAAATTTCATAGTTGGTAGGGTAGGGTCGGAAGGGATCTAAGCAGATCATCAAGTCTGACCCCCAAAATAACAGGCAAAACAGGCAAATAAATAACAGAAATAACAGGCAAAACAAAGCAACTTCCTGTAACAACCAGACAAAACTTAAAAGTCAACAAAACACCTTATTGACATTTATAATGGGATCTACAAAGGAATGAGAGGAGTGCAAAGTGCTTCTTATCACCTCAGTGCTTGCCAGCAACTCCAGAAAACTGCCTCCCTAGCCTTTTCCTTGTGCCTTTTCCTCCTTGTCACCCTGCAAGTTTCAAAGGTGCCCTGCTCAAGGTCACTGTACTTGAAAACATGGATAAAAAGATGGAAAGGTCACAAGCTTTACAGGATAATATTATACTTAGCCACCAGATGTCAGCAAATGCATAATATTTCAATTGGCTTATAGGGCAATTATGAAATTTAAAATGCACGCATGGTCTGTTGTTAGTAACTGAGGGTCTCAACCTTAGGCTAACACCATTTTGAAGCACACAAAGGCTATATAAATCTAAACAGTTGCAAAACATAAGGTAAGGCATAAGAGCTACTAACCCATTAGGACAATTCAACTGGGTGGTTGCCGTCCAGTCCTTACCAAAATGTGTTATGGGCGATTGATATGAGTTATAAACAGCTCTTAAAACAGCAGCATAGGACTGGATGGGACTACTTCAACCATTGTGTCCAGTTCCTTGCAATTGCAGGGAACTGTATAATATGTATCAGGTTAAGAGCACAACCACACACTGTCCCTCCATGCGTATACTACAAGCCACAAAACAACTGCAATAAGTCATCAAATGTGAGACTTCTAGTGCAAAAGGAAAAAAAAGCGCTTTATGCTAAAGGAAGAGAGTAGGAGACTCCATGGACACCACCAAAGTTTTGGGCTACTTCAGTGACACAGAATTTAAGTAATATGCCTGGATGATCTAAGGAAGGACAGGGGGAAAATTTCAAGTCTGACTTGGCAGAAAAATTCCTTCCTGCCATTGAAACCTGGTGATCATTTTAACCACGAGCATGTGAGCAAGTTGAATTAGCCAGCCACTTGTGAGTTTTCTCAGTACCAGCAAAGTTTTTCAGTATTGCTAGGAACACAACTACACCCTACCCACTACTCTATCTCAAGCTGTGGTAAGTCTCTGATGCTTCAGAGAAAGGAGGGGAAAAATACCCAGAAACCTAAGCACATATTCAAAGACGGCAGGAAAAACACTTTCCTTCTCCTTGAAAGTGACCAGCTGAGAGCTTCCATTCTCCTGCACATCTGTTTCTTCCTTGTTCCCTGAGGCCTTCTCCAGCTGGCTCTCTTCCCCAGTTCTGGAGGTCTCTGTCACTGAAGTCCATATGGTCACAGATGCTTCCCCACCAAGTCACCTCCTTCTGCAGCTTCCTTACGTATTTCCTGAAGGAGTCAGTCCACCAAGCAGCACCTCCTCTTATTACAGATGCACTCCCTCTCTTGGCTGTTTTTGGCAGAGAGGTGCAGGCCAGATTCTTCACAAAGCAAGACTAGGACCTGGGTTGAAGCATCTGAGGTCATGACCACCTTTTGGACAGAGCCTACACAAGCACAGGCAGACGAGAAAGAATCCACATCTTAGGATATCTCCCTCCCCTACTTGGTAAAAACTCATCTAACTTGAACTTAAAAAAAAAAAAAGTACCCCACTGAAATACAGAGGGGGAGCCAAACCCCCCTACTACCCGCCCGGTTTGCTGGATTCTGGTGTTGCTCACCCTGTCTGTCACTGGAACCCTGGCTAGTCTGGCCTCATAGCCCAGTCTCCTACTGAACAGCTGCTAAGGTGAGCATCTGCGAGTTCACTGCCCCAAACAAAATTTAAAGATGATGCAACTCAGACCACAAATATGCACACTCACAAAACCCTCTCCCATGTTTTTTACCTCCTCCTTTCCTGAGTTGGACTTGTACTCAAACATGTGGTATGCTGGTAATCAAAGATTCATTTGCAAAATGGGTAGACTACTGCTACCCAGAAAAGCACTTCTATGGTAACTGCAAGAACTTTACCGTAACACACATACCGCTGCTTGGAAATGGCCCAAAAGAGACACAGTGACCATGCACTATCATTTACAAGAAAAGCAATGAAAGACTGATGGAACTCTGTAATTTGAAGTGACTGCAGATGCGGATGAAAGTCTCTGGTAAACTCCTTGACAGACATTTCTTTGTTGACTACTGTGCTTTAGTCACTCGTTCTCAGCAGGACATATGAATGAATTACTGCAGATTGCTTTGCTAACTTTTTGGGACTGATCATCAATCTAAAAAGAACAGGGATCCTCCACCAACGGGATCCCAAGTCATTTCCCAAATTTAATGACCCCAGAATCATGGTAGCACATGATGCCATGATCAGCAATAAAACTTCAAACAGAACTGCCAAAGCCAGTGCAGCATTTGGAACGCTATGAGACTGGCTTTAGAAGTAGAGAGTAATTAAACTTTGGACTAAATTGAAAATACATAAGGTACTTTTTCTATCCTTCCTGTTTTATGCCTTTGATGGCCTGCAGCTGCTATCCAAAAATTGAACATTTTTCAAGTAGGCAGACTGAAAAATTAGAGTGAGATGGCAAGACCACATGCCAAACATGTAAATTCTCCAGTGGGCTGATACGACTGGCATGCATCTCATAATCATCAAGGCACCGCTGTGGTAATCTACCAATAGTTGAGCATATTGGATTACTACCAAAGAAGCTTCTCTACCATCTCTGGCAAACAAAACAGTAATAGACCTTGCAAAAGCTTTTGAGGACTTCCTAAAGTTTCAATTGAAGGCATACAGCATTGGCTCCCATAACTGGGCGCAACTTGCATGGGATAGGACAACATAGCACTAGCTAAGCTATTACTGCATAGCCTTTTTTGAGACCCAGCACATATAAGATGTGAAAATACCAGATGAAAAAAAGGTTGCTTGATGGCATGAAGGACTGTCCTCTTTGATGACAAAACCTGGACACAAATAATAATGAAGAAGGTGAGAGGTATGAGAGGTACTGCCCAGAACTGAGCAGAAATCTCTTACACCTTACCACCCAGAGGCATCAAGAGACAGTGGAGAGCAAAGACAGAACTATAAAGGAACATATAAAGGAAAGTAATGAAGAAAATAGGAAAGAAGTGGGATGCAGAGTTGCCTGTGATTTTTATGGAAATAAGGACAACCCTGGAAAAACAACAGGATCCATGCCAGGGAGAGAAATAAAATATCTTGAGCATGTTTGCTGCTCCAGGGATTGGTCCATGTAGCAGGAAGTGATAACAGAGAAATAAGGAGAAATCAGAGTGGAAATTGGTAGATACATATTTAAAAATACTTAAGGACAGCAGGGAAAATTATGAAAGCATGAAGTCATATTTCAATTAAAACGCAAAGCAGGTTCACTAGTAAGTGGGAGATAAAGTGATGGTGTAAGTTCTTTCAAGAAACTTTCTTTTCCTAATCCTTGGCAGACAGAAGTATGTTATAGCATACAAAAAGCCAACCTTTTAGTGGACTTCATTACACTTTAATTAGAAACTAAAACCACAGACAAATGGCAACATGCCATTTAGATAGTAAGATAAAATCCCAATTGCTGAAGTCGTCTGGTAAGCAAATATATAGGTACTATACTAGGTCCCAAGAAAATCTGACATATGGAGAACTGTGTTCTGGCAGACATTCATGTGGTGGGCAATAGAAACGATAGAAGGACTGTTTAAAAACAACTCTGAATCAATGCAATATTGATTTTCAAAGCTAGGAACAAACAGCCCATTAACACAAGACCTGGTGAAAATTGGTCCGTTATGGTGTAACTTGCTGTGAAAGCCAATTCATCAAGGGAATGTGGTGTTTAGTGGGTTTCCAGACTTTTATAAGCACTTTATCAAGAGATTTTTGTGTCTGGTGACAATTCTGAAGAAGGGGGCCTGCTTCACTTGGTTCCAGGAGTCCCAGAGCACATTCAACACCCTGAAGCAGGCACTTACCTCAGCACCACTCTTGCTGCATCCAGATCCCACCAGGCTATTCGTAGTAGAACTGAAAGCCCCAGGTTCTTCATTGGGGATGTCTTATCACAGCCCTCTGAGCCATGTTGTCATCTCTTTCCCTCCACCTACTACTTGCAGAAAATGTCCCTCAGGATGCAACTATGACACCTTAGATAAAGAACTAGTAACAGCTCAGGCAGGCTTCGAGGAGTGGCAGTTCCCCTTGTTTCTAGTCTGAGCTCTCACTCACCAATAAGAATTTAGTTCCTCAAGGCTGCTAGGATCCTGAACCCCTTCCCCATTGTGACTTGATAGTCCCCTGTTCTTCCAACTTGACTGTGGCTGGAAACAAACATTGTTTTTGTGTCACCATAAAAATGTTTATGGCAACACAAAGGCTAAGCAGACAGACCTCCATACCTCTTGTTATACCATAAATGCCCCAAATTTGTGACCATGACAGAGATCAGTGGTCTCCAATCTTTTTAAGTAGGAGATCACCTTTGGCACTTAAAAGCAACCCAAGATCTACTGTGTGCTGCCGCCACCCCATCACACCCCCCAGCAGGTAAATTGGCAGGGGCAGATAAAGGCAGAGGGAGAAAAAATTATTTGAGGGCACACCTCCCCAGCAGGTAAGTCCCACCTGGCCAGGGCCCCACACAACTTACCTCTGCTCCTGCCTCTGCAGCACTGTCCCTCACCACGGGGGCCTTGATCTAGCCCCTGCCCCTTCCCTCCCCCACAGACTGACCTGCTGGGCTGGGGCACATGCGTGCATGCATGTGAACACTCAGCCCCCCACCCCAGCCTTGGATCAACTCCAAGAGGCTCTGAGATCAACCACAAGAGGCTCCAAGATCTACCAGTGGATCAAGATCCACTGGTTGGTGACCACTGACATAGATGGTATGAATTTGCATTGCTATTGTGCAGCAGACAACTGTTTTAAACCTGGAAAGTGTAGGCAGCCCAG
Organism: Alligator mississippiensis; assembly: GCF_030867095.1. Lineage (NCBI taxonomy): Eukaryota > Metazoa > Chordata > Crocodylia > Alligatoridae > Alligator > Alligator mississippiensis. The sequence goes on from NC_081826.1 coordinate 147,969,052, forward strand.
AGCTGCCCATGCCCTCCAGCTGCCCTGGACAGAGATACCTAGAGCTTCAGAGGCCCAATCCTCAGCTCCTCAGGAATTCCCATTCCCTATTCCCATTCCCAGGACATACAGAATCAGGCCCCTGAAATCTCAGAAGCACCTGCCCAGGCTTCCTGGCAAGGGATTCCCTGGGCACATATCTTGCTGCTGCACCATGTCCTGACATGTCTCTGCAAATGGGAGAACCCAGGGTGTCCCCATTTGTAGAAACATGTCCTTGGGGAATCCATCTTGGGGTATGTCTCTGCAAATGGGGGAAAAACAGGTTTCCCTGATTGCAGAGGCATACCCAGGGATTCCCCAGGAATGCTTCTGCTAGTAGGAAAAGGGTTCCCCTTTTTGCAGATGCATAACCTGTTGTCCCACAGGATCCAGCTCCAGCTGCTCCTAGGAGAGGCAGGGGAGAAACCCTATGGGACAATGCACAATGTCTGTTTCAGCCACTGAAACAGATCAGCTATGCTGGGACATATCTCAGCACAGCTAATCTGCTTCATTTGATGACACTTATTTATACCCTGTATTCTAGTCTACTACACTAGAGTCTGAAATAACAAAGACCTATCCAGCAACTAGTTCTTTTATCCTTCATCACACCAGCTGAACCCACAGGTATAGGCACCACTGTCAGGCATATCAAGTCAGCTATGTATAAAGGGTCCTCAGTGAGTTTGAGACCAGTCCAGCCACGCTACAAAATTTGCTTTGGGGCTCCTCCCAAATTAGAGCATATCTTCATTGCATCTCATGTCCTTTTAGGGATTCAAAATTGGCCTTCTTAATAGTTGCCTTGAACTTACTACAGGTCTGGTATTTGAACATCTATTCACCAACACCCAAGAGAAGACACAGCCAGTCAAAATTGAACCTCAGAAAATTTTGATTGTTTAATTATAGGTAAAATTTATCTCTGTTTGTTATAATAAAAACTCCAATAGCATACTAGGCTGTATTAATAAGAGTGTAACTTGCAAACCAAGGGAAGTGATTATTCTACTCTGTTCAGCACTGACATCACCTGGAGTACTCCATCCAGTTTTGGGTGCTGCACTTTAACAGAGATATTGACAAATCAGAGTTCAGCAGAGAGCCAAAAAATGAGGTCTGGGAAGTAGAAGGAAAGCCTGAAAGAACTTGGATTATTTAGTCTGGAGAAGACTGAGGGAGAATTTGATAACAGTCTTTGAATGGGTGAAGAGTGGTTATTCAGAGAATGGTGATCATGATCAACTATTTTCTGTGGTCACAAGGGAAAGAACAGGGAACAATAATCTTAAATTACAGCAAGAGAAATTCAGGTTGAATATTAGGAAGGATTTCACTAAGGGCGCTTGTACACATGACAAAAATTGGCCATTTTTATGGTTTAATTGAATCATGCTGTACACATGCCTGAGGGGGGTGCGATTTAAATGAGTTTGCTATGTTGCAAACTAAACCACATCCGCGTGTAGTTTAGTTTGCAATGTAGTGTTGGAACAGTACAGGATAGGGCCACAGGCCCCGGCAGCCCTGCACCCAGTGAGACTGGGGCATGAGGAAATGGACTCACCCAGTTCAAACCACTCAGCAAAGGTCATCCAATTCTCTCCTGCCACATCTTGGTGTTGAATGTTTATTTGTCAGGAGGTGGTCTAATTTGCTGTGTGTTGGCCTGAATGTGCAAGGTCCCCCTCCTCCTTAGGGCTCCTACCTACCCTACACCCCATCCAAGCACCACCCAACTATAAAGCTCCATGGAAAAAAAAAAGGATCAGGCCCCTCACTGTTTTTTTTTCCTCAGCAGAGCCTGCTCACGAGCTGCCGCTGTGCCGTGCAGTACCTGAGCTGTGGGGAGGGGGGCAGTTCTTCCCTCTGCAGCAGTGGCACCCCCCCAGGGCCACCCAGGCAAAGTGCTGTCTATGTGGGTGCTGCCCCAGCTTGCAGGCAACACCTGCCAAATCCAACTTCTCCCCAAGCCCACTGTGGAGGGAAGGACTGGACCCTCCCCTCCCCCAAGCCCACTGTGGAGGGAAGGACTGGACCCTCCCCTCCCCCCCTGCAACTCAGGGATTGCACAGCCCAGAGGCAGTTCACACGGGCAGGCTCTACTGAGCGGGAAAAAAAAGTGGTGAGAGGCCCGATCCTTTTTTTTTTTTTTCTGCGCAGCCTGCCCACTTCTCCTGTGCCTGGGAGGTGAGCTGCAGGGGGCCCTGGACCTTCACTCCATAGCAGCGGCACCCCACAGCCAGTATCCACCCACTAGCAGCCCACCCAAGCAGCCCTGGGGGGCACCACTGCTGCAGAGGGAAGGACCAGGGTCCCCTGCAGCTCAGGAGCCACTCCACCTGCCTGCAGCTCATCCCTCGGTTGTGAAAGAGCTGGACTGGCTTCACAAGTAAAAAGAAAGAAGGATTGGGCCCCTCACCATAATAGTGACAGAAGCCCCTAAATTAAAACAGTGGGCTTTTAATCATCACAATTAAAAACCCACCATTTCAATTTAGGGGACTAAATCCCTGCCATGTGTACAAGTGGCCCAAAGGGGCAGACAGACGTGCAACTCCCCACTGTAACTCATAGCACTTTGCAGGAAGCGCTATGAGTTACAGCAATCCCCCAGGCTCAACAAACATTAACTGTTGGGTCCCAGGTTTTGGGGGACTCAGCTGCAATTAGAAGCAGCTGCAAGTCTGCAGCTGCTCTCCCAGAGCCGTGCACCTCCCACTACCTAGGCTCAGTTCTGTCTTCAGAATGGGAGAAGGGGAACGGAGAGGAGGGGGTTCAGTCTGGGGGGGGGGGTTTTGCTGGCACTGGAGGACTGAGCAGATGGATTGGAGCCTAGGGGGTTTCCCAGACCGAACTCCCTGCTCCTGGTGCATGCAGACAGACGTTAATGAAGGCACTCTGTTTTGCAGCATCTTCATCTGAACCTTTATGCAATGAGAATTCAGATTGTCACAGGATTGGGCCCTTTTAAAGCACTCTGCAGCTGTACACTTGTGTTTGGTCATAGCTGTAAAGCACTTTCAGGGGCCAGATTGGGCCAAATTTGTCACTTCTGTCTGTGCCTTAAGAGGGTGATTAAGCACTGGAACAGGCACCCCAGAAAGGTTGTGGAATCTCCATCCTTGGAAGTTTATAAGATCAGGTTAGCTGCACACTTGTCTGGGTTGGTTTAGACAGGAGTTTGGTCTAGATAGCCTCCTGAGGTCCCTTTCAGCCCTACTTTTCTATGATTTTATGAAATCTGCCTGCCGCAACCTAACGAGAGAGCGCCAAGCCTCCATTGCGCAGGTCTAGATTACAAACCACTGCTTTGTGAAACACAGACAAAAAAAACCAAACAAACAATTCAGGAGCTTAAACTCTGCAGAAGTCCAAACTCTGTATTTTGATTTTTGTTTCAGTGAAGAGATACCCCATCTCCAATTTTCATTAGTGTAGGTATTTGTTTGTAGGAACAGCACATGCAATGGTTTCCTAAAAGTCAACACCAACCTGTCATCAAAATAGTCAAACTATATTTTTCTGGATTAAAAAGTTGTGATTACTCAAAAGCTATTACTGTATATGATTCAACCATCAGCCTTGCATTGAGTCTAGAAAGATCCTATGTTAGGGCATGAAGGGGACAAATAAGAACTACCTCAAAAATGTGTGATGATAATGGTGGAAATAGAGCAGTGCAAGCACTCACATAGCTTGACTCCCTGCAAATGAACCTGAAAACTACACTGCTTCCATTGGATGATTTCTCTTGTCCAGGATATATGACCAGGCCGTAGATATCAGTCCCCTTTCCCAGCTAGGTCAATGCATGCTATTGGCTAGAACAGTGTCTGGAGACTTAAACTGAAAGAAAGCTGGCTCTTCCTCCAGTCCTCTTCTTACAAGATTGGCAGAGTTATCTCTTCTAGTGTCAGCTTGATAATTTGATTTTTCTGCTGTTTTAATTTCTTAATTGGATGAAATGAACCTACTGAATTGATCTTAATTGTGACTTTAATTTGATTCTTGTGTTGTTCCATTTAGTAAAGTAATAGTTAGGTCTGTTGTATGTTTGTTGACTCTTATAATAAAATCCATGAAAATGAGTAGGGCTGCTTTATTCCATCAAATCACAGCATAGGATGCAAGCATAGGGGGCACTGAGATCAGCTTTTAACCACTTATTGGTGGCCCCTTCCACCTCCCTGAAGGGGCTCCCTACAGTCTCCTCCACTGCTTCCTCATCCCCAACCTTGAATCCTCATTTGTTGCATAAGCTCTCCCAGCAGAGATAGCTCCTAACCACCCCCTGCCCCCCCCACACTGACCATAGTCTTAGGGGCTAACAAACTCAACATGTTTCACCCATTAGGACTGTGCCCTAAATTTTGACATGAATTAAAGAAACTGAGATAGACAGGATTTTTTACATTTTTTTGTCAGTTTCCACCGATGGAGACAAGATGTGGATACCCAAGGCAAACCCATTCTTTGGCATCAGTAGCATAACTAGGGTAGGGCAAGTGGGGCAGGAGCCCAGGGCATGTAAGGAGGCACCCTCAAAATAGAAGGCGATACCTTAAAGGTCCATTCCACATGCCTTCTCCCTTCTACTCAATGCTTCTGAAACCTGGTGGGCACCCTCACGTCCCACCCCTCCACCTGTACACCTTGCAGCCCTGCATCCCCTTCTGCAGCACTTCAGCTGTTGTCACTCACTCACCTACACCACCATTTGATTCTGTAAATTGTCTCTTAGCATACGTTTCAGCAGCAGAGTGCATGAGATGGTAGCCCCCAGCAGAGCTGGTAGGGCTGGGGCTTGGTGGAGAGAAGGGGGATACCCCAGCCAATGAAGTACAAAGGGTTAGGGGAGAGCAAAAGTGCCCACAAGGTTTGCAGGGTGTAGGGCAGAGGTTGGCAACGTTTTTTGGGCAGAGTACCAAAAACACTTGCAATCTTGACTTGTAAGATCTTGGCATGCCAGAGACGGACAGTCAGGGAGCCACAGGAGGCCTGATCCGTGTGGCAGCACAGCCCTGGCCTCTTCCCTGTCCATCTACTCCGAGGCAAAATGCCTTCATGTACCATGCACTGGCACCTGTGCCAGGGGTTGCCTAAACCTGCTATAGGGAGATCTTACCTGTTACACTTCCACTCAGCATACAGAGCTTGCTTGCTCACAGGGGCATCAGTAGAAACACTGTGCCACAACCCAGCCCCAAAAAGATGGCCAGTACGCTGAAAGGGCAAGGGACTCCAAGAATCATGCATCATCTCCTATTAGCATGCAGGCATGTGCTGCCACCTAAAAGGTGCAGAAAATCTTGCTGCTTTCTAACTAGGGTGTTCAGTGGCAAGCAAAGTACTCTGGCAAAGTTCTCAGTCCACACCTGAACTCAGTATACTAAGAAACCTGCATCTGCTTTTAAATTGATAGATTCAACATGGAACCAAAGAACGTAACCAACTGAAGAGCTTCCCACACACAAACACCCTTCAAGCACTCCTGAGGTGCCCCACCCACTTCTGCTCCTTGCCATGTTGTGTGGATTTTGTTGAAGGAAAAGGTAAGGTCCCAAGGGGCACGGACAGCTTGCAAGAAACAGAAACAGGCTCAGAGAAACGGACTGAAACGCTAGCATAGCTGTCTGCTCCATCCCATTCACCTTCTGCAGCTCACTGAAGGCTCCGATTCTGCTGAGCACCGCAGAAAGAAGTAGCAGAAAAGCATTGAAATATCTCTGGGGTGTACTTGGTAGCTATGTTGGTCCGAGACAAAAACATACAAAAACTATAGTTTTTTGTATGTCTTGAAATATCTCTAGTACCCTCTGCTGACCACCTATTACAGCATTATCACTGAACCAGACATATATGCTGTGGGTCAGGTTAGGAATGCAAGCAATTCAATCTTCCCAGTAAAGGAAGATCATAGGGTAGAGTATTCCAAGGGGAGCAGAGAGCAGTTTCTCCCGTGCTGTTGAAAGTCAGGTATGCAGTAAGCAGCAGCACGATCTAGTGGACTAGGACAGAAGCATTTGGTGTGGGCTGCAGCTAAGAGTAGGGATGTTGACTAGGATAGGCAGATGTCTCTGTTGGGACTAAAAAAACCTGGATTACTGATTAGAGGATCTTGCTTTTCAATTCAAGGTCAAACCAATCACTATATTTGGGGTCAGAAAAGCATTTTATCCCAGTCAAATAAGTATGGATTGTGGGGGAGTGTTGCCTTCCAGTGTAGCATGGGGCATGGTCCTCTTCCTGGGATTGTTCACGTGCGCCCCATAGTCGAGCAGGGGGGTTGCATAGATTTACAACTAAGTTAAACAAACACGTATATAAATTGATTTACAAACAGATTCCTCCCCTGAGCAGGGGCTATGAAGGGTCCCCCCTTCCAGGCATGCTTTTCTAGGATTCTTTGACATAGGCCAGGAGGTGAATTTGGCAGGTCACCTCCTTTCTCTCCATCTACCAACTACGAGTATAGTCTACTTACACTGTAAACTCTGGAGGGCATGAACTGTCCTACACGGAAGTACGATGAGTGCTCCTTGCCCTGCCAATTTCATTCTCTTATTTCTCTCAATCTGTTTGCAAGAGGAAAATATGTTTAAAGGAGACAATGGCCCAGAGTAAATACAAGATCCCAGGACATTTATGGAACTGATTTTATTAAAAATAGAGCACTACTGGACTGTGCCTGAAATAACAGAATTGTTCTTCCATTTTATTTCAACAACAAAAATCCATAGGGAACTGGATTCAAGTTAACAGCTTCTCCCCGGTGGTTTTACTAGTTTCAGGGTTCAAACCATTTTAATCTTCACATGGAGACAGGATCAGTAAGATTGACAGCCACAGCTGTGATATTTCAGAGGTAGCTCCAGAACAGTTTGCTTACATTTAACACTTTCTAAAAAAAATATGGAGTTCGATACAATTTTTAAACATACAGTATGAGTGGTACCAACATAATCTTTAAAAAAAAAAAAAAAGTTGTATGCAGACACACAGGAGCACTGTGTGACCTCGAGTCAGCTGCAGGGATAATAACCATTTTTCCATACTTCAAGCTAGGCTCCTGTTCTCAAAGTCAAATGTTTAACATAATCATTTTCCAGATCCATTCCACAGGTGAAGTCTGACCTTGGCACCACGCTTCTTAAAAGGGAAAAGCAGCCACTGTCCATTTTGTGTTTTCATGTACCCAGCCTCCTCTTTGCAGCTCTTCTGTATTCATATACTATCCAGCTTCTTTAAGATGTAAGGAGCTGAAAGAGACAGGACAGCCAAGATATAAACTAAGTGCAAATGAGCAGGTTTATAAACAGCTGCAAGCCCTGGGCTGTGTGCGCACTGCAACCAGAGCCCGTGGGGCAGGACTTATCTGAGCAGTGCTGCCAGGTGTACAATAATTATCATATCTGTATGATCATTCCAACCCTTGTACGATGTACGATCAGTAACTGTTCAACACGCACGATAATTTTGAGGCAGCTCATCGATGCAGCACATGTAAAACCCACGTCACTCTCAAGGAGTCTTAACTGACTTTTGGGTGTGCTGCCAACCCTTCCTTGTGAGCTCACCTCAAAATAAAGAAATGCTTCAACTTGCACGACCCCGATCTCACTTGCTCACTGGCCACATACAGTGACCGATATGGAATCAGTAGGAAGAGGCTTATTGGCAGGGTATTTTCAGCAAACACGATCATTTGGGGACTTCCAATACGATCGTTTCGTACTTAACACCTGGCTGAGCTACACAGGAGTTGCCCGGGCCAGGGGGGCAGCAGCCCCAGGCCGAGCCCCGCGCACGTGGCCGCGCCACCCCTTACCGACACGCAGCAGCGCCACGTAGATGAGGAAGTTGCGGACTGAGGTGAGCACATCGCGCCGCATCTTCCGCTTCAGCTCCTCCGGGTCCATCTTGGGCCCTAGCCCCTCGATGCGGAACATGCTGCTGGCGGCGGCGGAATCGTGCCGGGTCATACAACTCCGGCTCGGCAGAGCGGAGCTTCCTTCCGGGGCTGAGGCACGGCCCCGCCCACCGGCTACGGGCACGGAGAAGGGGCACGCCCCCGCCCTTCGCGCCCGACGCAGGGCTGGGGCGTGACGGGATCAGAACGCCGCCAACAGCGAGCATGCGCGTTAGTGTCGTGAGGCTGCTGCCCTCACCCAGAGTGGGGCGGGGTTGCGTGGTGACGATCCCGGGTGGTGGCAGGGGCAGCGTGCGCCCTGCCACTGCGCTTGCGGGGCCTCTGCAGGTGGGCTGTGGCCTGGGCTGCACGTGGGGCACTTTGCTGCGCAGGGAGGAGCGCCAGGCCCGCGCCCCAGCATTAGTACTAGCCCTGGGGAGGGGAGGGCCATTCTTGGTGCCCCAGAGCCCGTCCAGCCGCTCTGTAGTACAAAAGCCTTGCCCCTTTATTTGGCTGAACAGGATTGCAGGGGGTGCCTGCAGTAAGGCAGCCTGCGGCCTGGTTCATATCGTTTAGCTCCCGTCACCCTTGAGTTATGGCCACCTGATGTGCAAGAATTGGTGGGTTTAGGCAGATCCATGAAACGGGGCTGTGTAGACGCTCCTGGTCAAAGTCAGGCTCGTCTGGGGTTAGTTTAAGTCAAGGAGGAACTGGTGTGCTCTGCCCTGAAAGGCACGTAGGAGCTAAATGAGCATGTGCCCCTGGGCCTGTGCTGGCTTTAGGAGTTAAGAAGGTTACAAAGTGGTTTAAACTAGGTTTAGATTTACACTTTGACTCTTCGGGGGGGGTCTGCAAAAAAAAGTCTGGTTCATGGATTAAGAAGTATACCTAAGAGAAGGAGCAAACCAAACAGAGGCGCCCTACCCCCTTCCCCAGGTTATGGTTTTGAAATCTTAAAGGGGGTTCTCGGCTTGCCCCCCCCCCCTCTGCCGCTCCCTCTTAATTTGCACCCTGGTTTAAACATGCTCAGGAGCTTCCACCTGTCGTCAGGTTGGGCCTGGGTCTCTGTCTGCACCCCAAAAACCTACCATCCTGTGTACATCCAGTACAACCTGGTACAGCTTGCCCCAGTATGGATGCAGCTCTGCAGCAGATGGCTTTGGCCTCTGGAGCTTCTGCCATTCAAGGGAGCTGGTGGCAGAAAAGGTCCTTCCAGCATCAGAGCTGCAGCCGTGTCAAGGTACCCAGCTGCTGTAGTGACAAAAACAATGTAAAAGAGTAAAGGAAAGAAAGCGAGAACCCAAGGATGTGGTAACAGTCCAAGAAAGGGACCGGAGAAGAGGATGAGGGTGGGAACTTGTAAGGTCATCTGTTGGCCAGTCCATTGCAAAGAAGGCTCAGATAGAAAAAACATTTGCAACCTATTGGTCAATGTTTTGGACCATTGCAGTCGTTATTTAGTTATGGGAATATTTCATCTCTGCTTGCACCCAGCTTCTGATCTGGCATGGACCTCTGGATTTTGTGACACAACAGTGAAGACCGTGAAGAGAAGGAATACACATGCCAAATGGATCTGTTTCAAGGGTACAGTAACATGTCTCTAGCATGTGGGACTTTTGACCTAATAGCAGTGCTGCTGTTGCGGTGAATTCTTTTTTCTCAAGATGCAGTCAGCATAGCTGGTGATTTCTTCAGTGTGTTTGGCTGCACCCTCCATTCCCACACAGGATGATAGTCAGCTCTGGAGTGAATTCAAGGCAGTAATTCACCTCAGGGATGCTGCCCAAGCTGTGTTCTCATTGCTTCTGGTATCAGCAGTTTACACAGAGCCTAGAGACTAAGTTCAGCTGCACATTCACACTGGGGCAATTAGTTGTTATCTATAATTCATTCTCATTCCCTGGAATGGGAATGCTGCAGAGGCAAAACACAGAGCCCCAGGGAGCTTGGGGGGGGGGGGGGTTATGTTACTTTTCCAGCCTGTGCTTCAGCTCATACCAGCCTCTATTTCCTTCAGAATTAAGAGGGTGGGTCAGCATGGCATTGAGCCCTTGGGGGAATGGCAGAGTGACAACATGGTTATAGTATTATTAATTTAACTTCCCCTTTTAGACAAGATCAGTGAGAGGCTGTTATAGTTCTGCTGGAAAATGACCTAACCCCAGGTTCTTCCGCAGCATAGCCTTGTTGTTTTTCTAAGCACAAGGCTGTGGATTTCTAATGTTTGAGAGGAAATACCTACCATTAAGGATAATTTTTCACTTCCTTCGTATCATTGCTCTCAGCTTTTGCAGGACCCAGAGCATATCTTTTATTAAAACAACCAGGCTTTCCGTGCTCTGTCTAATTTAATATAAAATTATCTTGTAACTCAGTTTATTCCTAGAGGAAACAGAAGCTGAAGTCACAGCATGTTCTGTTAACTTGTACAGCACCTAAACAGCACTTCACAGCCCCTCTCTCTGCTTGAATGGCTCACAAGCCAGAACAGAGAGATTCAGACACTGAAGCATGGGCAAATTTTAGCCCTAGTGAGAGGTGTAATTTCTAATGACATCAATGGGAGTTTAATCTGCTTACACTAGCAGTGGGTTTAAATCACGTGGTATATAATCCTTGACAATGGTGATTGTTCCCATGAGCAAGTGTGTGAAGGGGTGTTTCAGAGTCTAAGGAGTCTATCCCTGCTCCACTCCAGTCTGGGCTTCCTTCCCCAACAGAAGAGTCCTTGATTGTCAGCAGGGATCCTAGTTTTCTCAGATTTAAAAAAAATCCCTAGTTGTCGGTTTAAAAAAAGTAACCCAAAAAATCCACATTTGTCCATGATTAGAGTGAAGCACCACTAATATATCTATATATATATAGAGAGAGAAAGATAGTAATGTTTCAGTTTAATCATGGACAAATGTGGATTTTGGGTTACTCTTTTATATCTGAAAATTGGGGATTTTTTAAAATCAGAGAAAACCAGGATCCCTGTTTATCAGACTGTGACTGCAGTGTCACTGACAAGAGCAGAGCAAGATGAAGGGCAGAAATGGGATCTTGGGGGATCGTTTATAACAAGTACCTACAGCCACAGATGCTAATTTAAATCTCATGTTGTTATAGAAAGTGTCTGAAATATGGAACAGGCTATTTCACTTTTAGTCCCAAGTCTGGAATGCTGTGGTAAGGGTGGGTACCAGCAGGGGCAACTCCTGACTGTACACACTGATGGTGCAGAGTCCAATGAGCTCCTCTGCCTTGGTGGTAAAGCTGAGAGATGTTCCACTGGGGTTCACAGGCTACCAGTTGACTAAGATGTGACTACTGGCTATGGGTGATCACAAAAAAATTCTGTTCACCATAGCAAAAGAAGAGGGATCATTCTTGAGTGCCCCTGTGAAATCTGAAATCCCAAATTGTTACTGTTCCTTTTGGTTTATGAAACTAAACTCACTCCTCACGTCCCAGAAGTGCCTGTGGTGATGGAAGCTATGTAGGTGTCTGGTCCAGGGGCATTATAAGGCTCCCAGAGTATTCCACAACATAGATTTGTAAAGCTGGGTGGGGTTACCTCCTGGTGCCATTCTGCACCCACCCAGGCAAGCATCCACGTGTTTTAAGGGTTCAGCCAGGACAGAAGCGGATCTGGCTGAGGATCAGCCCTGAGGGACAGCACGATGGGCCCACAGATTACCAAATCTTCAGGCCATGGTCTAGCTCAGCAGAATGTGGGACCCAGTTTTAGGGAAGCTGAGAGGGGAGATCCAAGAGATGTAGTCCAAGATGTAAGCCAAGGTCAGGAGCCAGAGGTCAAAGCGCCATTGCCAAGTTGCAAGGAAAATCCAAGATCAGGGTCAAGGAAGCCAAGCTGAGTCAGGATGCAGGGAAAACCAGAGAGAGAAGAGCCAGTGCTAAGTTTCAGGGGAAATCCAAGATCAGGGCCAGGAAAGCCACAGCTAGGGTCAGAAGTCAGATGAACAAGGGACAGCTGTGAACACAGGCTTGCTGGAAAAGACTCAGGCTGTCAGAGTATGCCTGCAGCCTGAGGCTGCACATGTGCTTATTAAGAGGTGAGTGGCAGTTTTGTGAGCCAATCTGGCTGCAGAAAACTGGGGCAGTTGTATTAGACAGGGATTAGGGGTAGGTGTGGTAGTTTAGGTGCTTAGCCCAGCCAGGCACCTTGATCAGAGGTCCTGACACCTGTACCAACTGGAAACTTTGTTTCTGTATGCCAGCTCTGGCCTATCAGCAAGGCAGCTCCCTAGATATCTGTAGGGATGGGCCCAACAGAATACACTTCCAAGCCCAGCTGGCAAGCTTAAAACTAACAATAGAAGGTTTCTTTCCACACATTGTGGAATTAATTTGTGGGACGCCTTGCTACAGCATGTTGTACAAATTGACAGTGTAACCAGGGTCAAAGAGGACTGGAAAAATTCAAACAAGAGAGGTCCATCGGTGGATATTAAACATAACGGTCATGGCCACAAACTCCAAGTTAGGACTCTTTGGGCCTCTGAATGTAGGATGCTATTAGGCAAGAGGGGCAAGGGACAGATTGGTTTGGATAAGCCCTACAAAAATCCTCTTCCTTTTACCACTGTAAATAAAGCATATGGGGCAAGATTGACCTGTGGTCTGACCTAGTGTAGCAGCTCTCTATGACCGTATGCACTGGTTCTTTCCCCTCTTGAGATTCTGGAAGCTTTTGCCTACCACCGCTTCTGTGGCTAAAGGCATGTCCTGATGATACTGACAGTTCCAGTCACCATATGCAGAAGGATTTAGCACCTTTACAAGCTCTGGGCAAGATACTGCTTTCATCATCAATGAAGGATTCCTCTTGGCTATGTTGCCTTTAAGCCTCCTGTCTGCTGTATGTTGTACAATATTTGTCAAAGGCATTAACTTAGTGGGCAAGCCAGCCACCCATAATGCCAGGTGCTGATGGGCCTATTAATGCAATTAGGGGAACCTTCTGTCAGAATTTTGCAAGAGATACTATTTGCAGGAGATAATTATTTTGAGATATATATAATGATAAAGAGATTATAAAGATATATTATATATAATGATCATCCTGAGTAATAGAACACCAGCGGGGAGCACTCTGCCTGCCTTTGCTGCTGTACCAAAAGAGAAATGGCCAGAACTGATCAGCATGGATCTGAGTTTTCCGTTTCCCATGGAAAAATGGAGCAAAACACGGATTTTTCACTTTACCAAACGAAAATGTGGATTTCTCATTTTAAATCAAGGTGCCAAAAGAGAGGGAGTTGCGCAGAGCTGAGGCTGGGGCTGCTGCCCAGCAGAGGGGGGCATAGGGCTTGGGGCCTGGGGCTGCAATGCGTGGCCACAGGACCCTGGTTGGGAGTGGGGCACTACCAGGGGGTAGGGGGGACCCATGCCCCCCAGATCTGTGCACAGGGCGGGCTGCAGATTCCTACCCTGCTGCCCTCTCCCAGGGCCTCTGCAGCCCAACATGTGCAACCCAGCTCTGTACAGCAGAGCAGGGTTACATGGGAAGCTTGTTGCTGCCGCAACCTCAGTGCTGCCTTGGTGACGTGTCCCCTGCCCGCATGGTAGCAGTGAGGGGCATAACCCCATGCCACTGGCCGTACTGCTGCTGCATACGCAGGGGATGTGTCATCAGGGCAGTGCGGAGCTCACAGCAGGAAGCAGCTTCCCTGAGTGGCCCTGCAGCACTGGGTCACACCTGCTGAGCTGCAGAGTCCCTGGGGGAGGGCAGTAAGGTGGGGGCCTGAGCCCACAGCCTGCCCTTGCCCTGTGCACAGATCCACAGGGCACGGGTCCCCGGTGCCCCCCAGGAGTGTGCACAGCAGCAGGGAGTCGGTCCCCCAGACCCAAGCCGGAGTTGGCTCTACCAGCAGCTGCTACCTCCTGCCAAGAGCAGGGGGCTGTGAACCCAGGTCCCTGGCCCCATAGCCGTGGTAGCTGGGGGGGGGGGGCAGGGGGATGTGGGGGGCGGGCGAGGGCCACCAACAGGGCTTGGGGGGGGAGTGAGGGGCACCAACAGGGCCCAGGGGCTGGGGGGGAGGGGGAAAATGGGCATGAGCAGAGCCAGGGGGGCTGTGGGAAAGGAAGCAAGGGGCACCATCAGAACCAGAGGGGCTATAAGGGGCCTTTCATTTTAATCACGGATTTGGTGGGTTTTATCAGAGAATTTGCAATTTTTTTTATCAGGGATAACCAGAATCCCTACTGATCAGAACCATGCAGTGACCATTCAGTTTTGGTGTTGCATTTTAAAAGCAAAATGCATGAGTTTAGATATCAAGAATGCAGTGCTGCAGCATGAGGCAGCACATCTGCTTCTTGTTGGGGGAGTTGGGGGCAAGAGTCTGGAGACAGCTGGAGAAAATGAATTCTGGAGAGAAGCAGTGGTGGCAAGCAAGCTGTGAGGGGTTGGGCCCTTGCTGCAAAGCAGATGCTGAACAATGAAAGTGTAGCTGTAGGCAAGATGTTCCCAGGTGACAAAGAGCCCAGTAGAAGGAGTCTGCAGAGTGGGGTGAAGCTGCCGGGCTGCACAGCAAGCTTCCTCCAGAGTCTCAGGCAGAGTTAGCCTTGAAGGAGCAGCCTCTGTTGCAGGGCCATGAATCATGGCTCCATTTGCAGAGGTGTTTGTTCCACAGACACCCGTGTCCTCTGCTGCTCACACACTAGCCATCTGGTGCCTTCTGTGCTTCTCTCCAAGCAGCTTGAGCCAGGCACCTTCCCCCTCCTCTCCCATGTCCACCCAATTAAACTCTGTTCTCACTTCCTCCGCACAGCTGTCTTTGTATGCAAGCTGTTGGGTCTAGGTGCACCAGCACCATCCTTACAGGATTGCTAGCCTGCCTCCTCCCCTCCTATCCAGAGGGATGCCCCTAGCAGTGGCAGTGAAATAGCACACAAGCATGACTGGATTTCTCCTCACCACACCTCTATGAGGTAGTAAAGCACAACCATGTTTTATTGCGTAGAACTCACCCCAGAATATGATGCACATCTTGTTTTTGAAAGGTAGAATGAAAAAAAGATTTTTTCCAGAGTTATGGCTGCATAGAACAGAGACAGAGCCTAATCTTCAGCCACATCACCCTACCTTCCCTGCTTAACTAAAGGTGAGATGCTAACTGCCACTGAAGACTGGTGTCCATGGGTGGATCTATGATTTTGTCAAGAGCCAAAGAATCTCCAGGGCTGAGAAACAGGAGTAGAGAGACTAGGAGCAGCTAGCAGACAGCAAAATTGCCCTAGGAAAGGTTAGCTTGATTAGCAAACCATCAAAACCATTAAAAAGAGACAATTGTTAACACCTGTGGAGAGAAGAACAATGAGTCGTTAAGTTAACTGGCTCCCTCAGGTGTCTGAATAATAATGCCACAGCTGCTGCACTGTGAATCAGGACGAAACCTCCTGGGTTGTGTCAACAGGAGTGCCGTTTGCAAATCAAGGGAAGTGATTCTTCTGCTCTGTTCAGCACTAGTGAGGCCTCACCTGGAGTTCTATGTCCTGTGCTAGGCTCACAAGTTTCTTTGGGTAAATCTGATATTTTTTATTAGACCAACTAAAATAGTTAGAAAAAATCTTCTTTGCAAGCTTTTGGGTACAAACACCCTTCGTCAGGCTGAGGAAGTGTCTGTAGCTGGTCTGTGCTCTTCCTGTGCTATTTCGAGGATGGGAACAGATTGGAAAGTCCAGTGCAGAGTGACAGAAATTAGTTGGGGAGTTGGGAGGCAAGCAGAGCTGTCCCTTTGTGGGGCGGGGGGGGCGAATCGGGGCAACCACCCCAGGCCCCATGCTTTGGCGGGCCACTATACACCATCAGTTCACACTCCAGCCACCCTGCCGCCCCCCACATCCCTCTGCTCCGGCCACTCGCCACCCCTATTCCACCCCCCGCTCTGGCCATTTACCCCTCCCCCCCTGCCTCGCACAAACCCCGCACGCCCCTAGGGTTGGCTCTGGAGGCAAGGCTTATGAGGAAAGGCTGAAATAACTAGGGTTATTTAATCTGGAGCAAAGACTGAAGGGAGGATTTCATATAACTGTCTTCAGTTACCTGAAGGACAATTATAGAGAGGATGGAGATGGGTTTTTCTCTATGTCTGTAAGGGAAAGGACTAGGAGCAATGGCCTCAAGTTGTGGCAAAGGAAACTTAGGTTGGAGATTAATCTGACTATGAGGGCGATCAACCATTGGATCAAGCTACCTGGAGAAGCTGTGGAATCTCCATCCTTGGAAAATTTCAAGAGCAGGTTGAACAGACACTTGACTGGGATGGTTTAGTCAGGAACACTCCTGCCATGAGCAGGAGACTGAACTAGATGACCTTGTGAGATCTCTACTTTCCTATGATCCTGGGCAAAGAACTCAGCTTCTCTGCTTAATACCCACACACCAATTTTGGGGGGATGGTGCATGTTTTACATGATAAATATCTTACCCCCATCAGAAGGCAGAGTAGAACTGCAACTTATAGACAAACTGAATCAGATGTAACCTTTTCTGCCAGGCACCAGTTGGCAGCAACAAAGGCCGGGTTCAAATTTTAGGGTACCCAGTAAGTTTTCACTATGGCTCAAGCCCCCACCCAAAAATCTGGGATCAGTGAATTTGGCTGGGGTGTCATAGTTTCATAGTTGGTAGGGTGGGAAGGGACCTGAGGAGATCATCTAGTCTGACCCCCTGCCATGGCAGGAAAGAGTACTGGGGTCAAACGACCCCAGACAGATGTTCGTCCAGCCTCCTTTTAAAGTCCCCCAGGGTAGGAGCCAGCACCACTTCTTTTAGAAGTTGGTTCCAGGTCCTAGCTGCCCTGACAGTGAAATAGCGCTTCCTAATGCCTAGCCTGAAACTACCCTGCGCTAGCTTGTGTCTGTTGTTTCTTGTAACTTCCGGGAGTGCTCGGGGGAACAGGGACTCTCCCGATGCCTGCTGGTCCCCCTTGACTAGGTTGTAGACTGCCACTAGATCCCCTCTCAGCCTTCTCTTGGAGGCTGAACAGGTTCAGGTCCCTCAGCCTCTCCTCGTAGGGCCTGCCCTGCTGCCCCCTGATCATGTGGGTGGCACTCCTCTGGACCCTCTCCATATTGGCCACATCCCTCCTGAAGTGCGGCGCCCAAAACTGGACACAGTACTCCAGCTGTGGCCTGACCAGTGTCATGTAGAGGGGGTGGATCACCTCCTTGGACCTGCTTGAGATGCATCTGCGGATGCACGACAAGGTATGGTTGGCCTTCCTGACCGCGTCCCCACACTGTCGGCCTATGTTCATTGTGGCATCAATGACGACTCCAAGATCCTTTTCTGTCTCAACGCTGGCGAGAAGGGAGTTCCCCAGCCTGTAGGTGTGCCGCTGGTTCTTCCTCCCCAGGTGCATTAGCCTGCACTTGTCAGTGTTGAACCCCATCCTGTTCTCTTCGGCCCACCCCTGTAACCTGTCTAGATCCGCTTGCAGCCTGTTCCTTCCTACTAGTGTACCCTCTTCCCCCCACGTCTTAGTGTCATCTGCAAACTTGAACACGGTGCTTTCTACCCCCTCGCCCAAGTCACTGATGAAGATGTTGAATAGTGCAGGCCTGAGGACCGAGCCCTGGGGAACCCCACTGCCCACATCCCTCCAGGTCAAATAAGACCCGTCCACCACCACCCTCTGGGTGCGGCCCTCCAGCCAGTTAGTGACCCATCTGACCGTGTAGGCATCAACACCGCTGTCTCCTAGTTTCTTACTGAGAATGGGGTGAGAGACCGTGTCGAAGGCCTTCCTGAAGTCCAGAAAGACTATATCCACTGTGACACCTGCATCCAAGGACTTGGTGACCTGGTCGTAGAAGGCCATCAGGTTGGTTTGACAAGACCTGCCCCTAATGAACCCATGCTGGTTGCCCCTGAGCATAACCTCCCCTGATGGCCCTTCCTGGACATGTGCCAGGATAATTCTTTCGAAAAGCTTCCCCAGGACCGAGGTAAGACTCACGGGCCTATAATTTCCTGGGTCCTCCATCCTCCCTTTTTTGAAGATGGGGACCACATTGGCCCTTTTCCAGTCCTCCGGCACATTGCCCGAGCGCCATGAGTGCTCGTAGAGCTGTGCCAGAGGTCCCGCAATGACCCCTGCTAGTTCCTTCAGCACTCTGGGGTGGAGATCATCAGGACCTGCATATTTAAATACATCTAGTCCCTACAGAAGTTCCCTGACAAGGTCCTCATTAATCCTAGGCCTGGGTGTGCCACCCACAGGGCCCTCGGGGGGGCCAGTGGGGGTGATATCCAGGTCCCTCCTCAGAAATACAAGGCAAAGAAATGTTGAATATGTCAGCTTTACTGTCAGGTGAGATGACCAGATTTCCTAGCGTGTCCTGCAGAGGCCCCACGTTACTTGGCACCTTCTTTTTCCCCCCTAAGAATTTGAAAAAGGACTTCTTCTTGTCCTTGATCTGGGTCGCTAGTCCCAGCTCCATTTCCGCCTTGGCCTTCCTGACCGCCCCCCTACATTCCCAAGCTACTGAGGTATAGCCCTCTCTTGTGATGGCCCCTCCCTTCCAACGGGTGTACGCCTCCTTTTTTGTTTGGAGACGTTCCCGGATGCTTTTGGTGAGTCTTGGGGGCCTTTGAGCCCTCTTCCCCCATTTGATTCGTGTAGGGATTACTTTCCTTTGATCTTGGAGGATCATCTCACCCAACAGGTAGATCCAGGGACCTGCACCCTTATGCCTGCCCTTCAGCAATGGGCTGGAGAGGGGGGCCCACACCGGCAAGTCCTATGAGCTGTTCCTTGAGTTTGTTGTGCCATGAGAAGCTGTTAGAGAGTATAGGTCCTTCTGGTTGCAAGGGGCCCCTCATTGCTCTCTGCAAAGCTATAGGGCACCAATCTCCATTTCTACATGGTGGCTTTGAGGGGTTAACTGTGGCTTTCATCAGCATACTGCACCCCAAAATTGCTAGTCCCAATCCCAGCTCTGCTGAGGCAGAAAACTGCAAAAGAATTCAAAGAAGGGCCAGCCAAACAGCCTGAACTGCAACTAGCGCCCAACCACACTGCTTGGTTGGGACAAAAATTTACCAAAACAACGTGTGCTGGGCCCAAAAACATGCCAGGCCCAAACGTACAGCAAACATACAGCGAAGCTCCCTGCTATGTTGAGACACAACAGCTGTAAAACAATAAAAAGGGGACTCAGGGCTGTCCTGCACCAGGGCCTGAACATACAAAAAAAGAACGCCCGGCCTATTTGGCTGCTGTCTGGACATTTAGTCTTAGCTACACGGTTATACTGAGACATAACAGCTATGAAACAACCAAAAGGGGCCCATGAATGGCATGTGCCCCCAGCAGCTGGGGGGGCACAGCTGCGCTGGCAGCGGCGAGAGCCCGGCGGCAGTAAGCGCAGAGCTCCCACAGATGCCACCGGCAGCAGCAGTGGCAGCCAGTGGCGATCGTGAACTGCCCACAGGTGCCGCCAACACTGTCGGCAGCGCCTTTTCGCAGGGGGTGCACCACCATGCTCAGGGGTGCACGTGCACCCCCTATGCGTCATCCCTGAAGGGGCCAGTCCTATGCTGGCCAATAACTGCCAGGACTCCACTCAGTTTGCTCTAGGGATTAATACTCCCACAGCACTATCCCACTCAAGGCCTTAAGCCTGGCTCAAATCTGCCAGGCGTTTAATTCTAGCCAAAACTGCCAGCAAGACATACACCAGGGGTTCAGCCACACAGCTAACATGAAACCAAAAGAAGTGGCAACCACAACTAAAACGTGCTGGGCTCTCAGCCCTGGCCCAAAGCAGCCATCAAAACTGCTAGGCTCCAACCCTGGCTAGTCTGCTCCATGGATCAATAACCCCCCACAGTATTATTCCACTCAAAACCCAGAAAAACAAAAGGGCAAAGAAGAGGGAGAGAATAGAGGCCTGAAGCCCTGAGATGGACTTTCTCTCCCTGCACCTGAGGTTTTCCCTTCACATAGCTTCATTTCACTTCTCCCAATTCAGCTTTTTCAGGTCCCAGCAGCCCCAGGAGAAAAAAAAGAGAGCTGAGGCCTAGTTGAGAAGTTTCTATATACCTGACGTGATATCACACAAGCTTTTCAAATCGGGGCTTGCCTTGCTTGCAATTTTTCCTCTTAAGCAATGAATTAAAAAAAACCCAACACTGCTTAGTTAGCTATGGTTCTGGTGCCTACTGCTTGCGTGACTGACCCTCATGCCCTTTTATTTACAGTAAACGGGGGTATCCCCAGACAGTAGGCCTAATAAAAGCCACAGGTATCTGCCTACGTGCAGTATTTCCTGTCCCTGTCTGTTTCTCAGCCTCTTGTGAGCTAAGATCAAGATCTGTTGCCCAGGCCAAAATGGATTTGAATGGCATTGTGTAGTAGAGGGATGCACCCCTGTCCAATGTACTGCGGACAGGACGCCCTATGAGTCTTGTAATTAGTTTCCCAGTGGGCAGCTTCCAGTGGGACGACCTCAGCTCCACACCTATTTTATGGAAATGGAGGAGGGAAAGGGAGAAAGAGACAGTAGCTTGCACCTGTGGCCATTGGCTAAGGGCAAGTGAGACTTGGGGGCATCCAAACCCTAAGCCTCTGGGCTTGGGCCTGCACGTAGGATGCCCACCAATGGATTTGGGAGTATCTGAAGCCTCAGGCTGAAAAGTCTGGGCTGCAGGATACTAGCTGGTGGTAGCACCACATATGGTGTTTGAACGATTGAGCTTTGCTCAGTCGAAAGGACTCAAAATTAATTTGGCTAATCCGACCTGGAATATGAAAATTTTTCCACAAAAAAAAAAATTCCTGTCCCTTTTCAGCTTACCCAAGCAGAGGAGAGAAAACAAGATACTCAAATATAGAAAACATGGGTACCTAAAACACAGCAGAAAAAGTATACACACACAGAGTCATATTTAACTAAAACCATATACAACAACATGCTTTGCAACACAAAATGGCTTGCATGTTTTGTATGGGTTACACAGAGAAGCATAAGCTTTCATGAGTAAGAGCTTGCTTCATCAGATGCTAACAGAGATCACTACCTCTCTATTATTGCCATCATACACATAGCAAGTGGAGGCACAGAAGCAATGAGTGACCTGCTCAAGGTCAGACAGGAAGTCAGTGACATCACATGGAATAGTATGTAGGTCTCCTGAAACCCAAACCAGTGCACTGACTGCAAGAGCGTTCGTTTTCCTCTTTTGGTATCAGAATCTGCACAAGAAACCCGGTGTAGCAATAGTGGTCAGTATGCAATGTAATTTTTTTCCTCCAGTGGTTTCAAGGAGTATCTGGTGCGAAGGAGAGGATGCCATCTGTAACAGGACCTGTCCCAATTTCTCTACAGTTTCTCACCCCTCCCACTGTCTCTTTCTCCCTTTCCCTCCCCACAACCAGCTGCTCAGCTTCAGCATCCTGAAGCCACATGGGAAATACATTTTGGCCAGAAAAATTAAGTGGTCTGATTTTTTTCAGCTTTGGAGGCCTTTGAATCCCTGTCATCTTCACTGCCCCACCCCCTCCGGCTAAAGTGGCTGCAGGCAGCAGATGGTTCAGCCTCATTCCCTGCCCCTGCCCTCCTACAGAGAGCTAGGATAAAGGTCCACACCCAGTGAATTGTAAGAGGACAGCAGGCCTCCTGGGCTGCTGTGGCATCCTGGTCTTTGTCCCTGTCCCAAGGCTTGTCCTTCTCCCTGCCCTCCACATTGTCCCCATGTTGCCCAAAGTCAAGTCAGGCTCAGTAGCATCAAGGTTTTTTGAAGAAGACAGCCTCAAGGCAGGAGCAGGATAGCCCTTGTTCAGCTTGCATCTAAACTGTTTCCCAGCACCCCCCACTGCATTCCTCTTCTGCCATTCATGTGTTGGCTGGGCTCAGTAAAGTCATGAGCCCTGTCTTTGCTCCCTGACCCATTTAATGTGCTTCTCTCTGGTTCCAAAACCGCACACAGTTGTCTTTCAATCCTTTCTAGTAGATGAATCTAAACAGTTGGACTACAGTGAAGTGACAACAGAGGAAGTTTTAGAAAAATCAGTAATTACATGCTAATAAAGCACCTGGATTGGATGGCAGTCACTCACGAATTCTGAAGGAACTCAGAGGTGAAACTGCAGAACTTGGCCTCTACATCTTCAAAAGGATGTAGTAGAATTAGAAAAGGTACAAAGAAGGGCAACGAAATTATCAGGGGCATCAAGCATTTGCCATATCAGGAGTGAGTATAAAAAGCTAGGTCCCTTCTGTTTGGATATGATAGACATCTATAAAATGACGAAGGGTGTGGAACAAGTGAGCAGTGGAACAAGTTCTTCACCAAGTCCCAGAATATTAGAGTGAGTGGACTCCCACTGAAATCAGTAGGTGACAAGTTTAAAAGTAACAAAAGAAAGCATTTTTTTTATGCAACACAGTTACCTGTGGAATTCACTGCCACAGGAGGAGGTCAAGGCAAACAGCATAGTCAGGTTCAGAAAGACAGCCTAGACAAATTCATGGATGATACATCTATTAATTAGAGATGCACTAATACATCGGTCCATATTGTATCACCACGGATAGAAGGAAAATTGACATTAACCACAATCGGTGTTTTTTGGCTGATGTGGCCAATAATGTTGCCAATAAGTGTCGCATGCATATGCACAGCTGCAGCATGCACACAGCCAGCCCAGCAGCTTGGAGAGCAGCATCTGGCTGGTAAGTCTGTTAAGGAGAAAGGGCCAGGGGAAGAAAGGGGCATGGGGGGGGGGGGGGAGCAGATCAAGGCCCCTGCAGTGAGGGAGGAGGGAGGCTAGGGCAGGGGCAGGCACTGCCCAATTGGGGCAGGGCACAGGACGGAGCTATGAGTGGCTCAACCAGGGGGCATGGGGAGGGGAGTGGGTGACTCCCGCCACTGCTTGTGCCCCTAGGGGAGGCACCATGGCCAACAAGCCTATTACAACCAGTGTCTCACAGCTACTATTTCCTCACTCCTCCCCCAGGCTAGAAGCCTGCAGGTTGGAGGCAAGTCACACTGGGAAACAAATCTAATAATTCAAGAAAAATAAGAACCACTTTTGTGCCCAAGTGCCGTAAGAGCAATTCAAGCTGTAGAAGCATTTGATCTGAGGCTGGAGGGGTTGATCCCTGAGCTGAATGATGTCTGGCAGTACCACCGCAGCAGGGGCTTTGCAAACAGTTTACCATGCTATCTATCCTTTCCACATCCCTTCCAGTACAGGCTGTAAAAAAAACCTGTTTTTTTCTGAGAAACCAAGATCTCAGCCGGTTAGTGCTTTATAAATGATAATCACCCAGGTTCTTCTTCTCTGTGACTCATTCAGTTAGAGTCAACATTGAAGGAAAAGGAAAGGAATGCATTGGCAGGCAGCACACAGCATGCAGCTCCAGTGAGCTGGATTCTTTTATGTCTATCCTTGATATGCTGATTTTTGAGCTGGTCAGAGATTTCTTGACAGAATATTGTCATATTGAATGAAATAGTTTGAATGTTTGTAATGGTTGCCCATTAGCCAGTTTCAGGAAGAAGATAAGATTTATCTCCTTATCTAGGTCATTGTTTTGGACTACGTGTGGAAGATCCAGACTTTGCTCAAAGTTTTAACTTTTGAATTTTATCTTTAGAGGTCTAACAAAGAACCTGAAAATGATCCTTAAAGCAAATATCCTGAGTTCCGAGAGATCAAACCCTAGAGCCTTTTGACAAAGATTGGAAAGAAAAGGTCACTTGCAGTGATATGGAAGTTCCCCAAAGTAATTAAAATGATCAACAAAAGAAACTAATTACTAAGCAAAAGAATCTGTTGAGTAAGATCCGAGCCCAAATTTGGGTGTAATGACAGGTTTGAGTAGGAGTGGCCCAGGATGGTAACTCACTCAATAAAAATTGTAACTTACTCTCCCAAATTGGAGGTGACTATACTTGTAGAACAATGAAGGAAGAATCGCAAGTGTAGGCCGGATCAGACTGATCACCTGAACCACCCTCTCCGTGAACACGAATCTCTTAGTTCACGCTGAAGCTGTAGTGCGCCCGAAAGGGACTGAAGGAAGGGGACTTGGTCCTATCAGTATTGAGGCCAGCCCATTGAATCGCATTGCTGAGGCGAGCCCATTGAACCATACTACTGAGGCCAACCCATTAAATTGTACTACTGAGGAATGAAAGCATATTTAGGTGTTTGGCTTCTCGGAATTCTAGGATTGTAAGTATATTATGAAAATAATAGTATTGATTCAAATTTAACTTTTAGTTGTAATTGTAGTTGTTTTTGTAATACTAATTCTTATAGCATTGTTTGGAAAGGAAGTGCATTCGGAGCATTGTTTCTGATATATGTAGTTATTGTGTTCTTAATGTCTGTGGTGTTTCTTAAAGCTAAGCAGTGTTATATGCATAGCAAAGAATTTTAAAATAAAATTGTGTTGTATGAATTAAGTGTGTAATCATTGTGAAATCGTGCAATCAACTAACTACTCCCCCAGCCAGTACATCAAAATGAATCAGTAAATTGTGTGGGATCTTCTCTATTCCATAACCCACTAGAGACAAATATCATTTGACTGGGGAGTTCCCCTGAACCAGGACTGAAACTACTTAGGAATGTGTGTGTGAGTTTTAATTAAATATGGTTCTGAAAAGGAAAACCAAAAGGAAGCTTTTTGTTGATATCAAAGTACTTTGATTTGACATTACTGAGTTTCAGTTTTCTACAACTTCTGTTTTTAACATTTTTAAAGTGTTATTACAAAATAAAGAAACTGAAATGGAAATAAAAACCATTTCAATTGACCCAACAATCACATTTATTTTAAAAAATAATGTTGAGGGAGCAAAACAAATTTGAAAATTGCAGAATTTCCTGTAAAATGTAAATTCCATTCCTGCTAAGCTCCAGGGGAGATACGTAGGGGGTGCAGGCGGGTGCACGTGCACCCCCTACAAAAAGGCACCGCCAACAGTGTCAGCGGCGCCTGTGGGCAGTCACCACTCGCTACCCCGCTGCTGACACCACCGGCGGCATCTGCAGGTGGTCAGCAATCCCTGCTGGTCTCTGCCGATGATGCTGGCAGCACCTGCGGGTGGTCGCCGACTCCTGGTCAGCACTCGCCACCCCACCTCCCACCAGTGCCAGCAGCATCTGCAGGAGCTCCCCGCTCACTGCCACCATGGTCCTACTGCCGCACTCCTGCCACCACCAGGGCAGCCATGCCCTCCCCCCACAGCCACTGGGGGCACGGCGCGTTCATGCACTAATTGGTGACTAGATTAAGTCCAGCTTGTAGCTAACACACCTGGTCAGCCATAGCACAGTGAAGAAAGGGCCACAATGTCTTAATGTGAAAAAAGCTGTTCTGGCTACTGGTCCTAGCAGTGTATCCACGAGCAGAGATTAAGCCAAGATTCAAGACTTTAAATTACTATGCACAGTCAACAGAGAAAATTCTTTGACTGGGGTAACAGTTAATGTTTCTGGCTTTTCCTCCTAGCTAGCATCTTCTGCTACCAGCACATGCCACCTCTCTCTCACCCACTCTAAAGCCAAAGAGTCTTGTTTTCCTACAGCTCCTTTGACCAAAGGTAAAAAATAGATAAATTACAATACTATTAAAAATGTCTGTTATCATCTATTCTCACTAATTTCATGGGATGCTGTATTTGTCAATGTGATGGACTGCTGGCATATGGTTTTGGTATTCTTCCTCTCTCTTCCTGAATGATGCATTTGTCCTTGGCATTTATAATACTGCTTTGTACCTTCAGTGCTGGTACTAATTAATTAGTTAATTAATTAGTATTTCAGGAATTCCCCAGGCTCCCGAATCATGGAGTGAGACCCCACTGTACTAGGTGATGCATAAACACACAACAAAAAGTATGCCTTTGCCTCAAACAGCTTTCAATTTTATCATAAGACAACAGACAACAGCAGCATTCAAGGCATGTCTACACATGCAATTAATGCAAAGCAATGAACTCTGGCACTTATCACACCAGAGTTTATTACTCCCAGGCACACTGTTTGAATGTGCACCTGGGACCACAGCATGTTGAGCTGGTTTGGAGCAGCCCGGCTGGCAGGGTGGGGCAGGGGTCGCTGCCCGCCCAGGGCTGCTCCTGCCTGGCTCAACGTGCTGCAGAGGAACCGGCTGGGGCATGAGGATGCTTCAATGTGGAGTTAGCCAGCAGGCAGCCCCTGCACTAAAACATCCTCATACCCCAGGCGGTTACATCAGCAGGTACATGTGCATTGCTGCACATGAAAAAACTCTGCAGCAGGGTAGTACTTGTATTTACAAGTACTGCTTAGCCTCAGAGTTTATTCGTTTACTGCAGCCTAATAGGTCTGCACATGTAGACACTGAAACATTTACTATGGAGCTAATTAGGCAGCTCTGCAGTAAACGTCTCATGTAGATGAGCCAAAGAGAGACAATACAGAGCTCAGAAACAATGAGAGTGCTCATCAGCAGGTTACGCAGTGGTCTCAGCACACCAGCTGCTTAATTTTTAATGGGCAGAGGGCAGTTTTATTATCAACCCTACCTTTGCAGGTATTGGTGACTCTCTTGCAAATTGCCCCTGCAATACAGAAAGATCTCTGAGCAAAGGAGATTTTGTTTTTAGGATCAAGAGGATTAATTTGGGCCATTTTTGTGTTCTCTGGATGGGAAAAGTAATGGGATTCTGCAGAAGGAAAGAAAAAGTTCAGCATAAGAACAATAAAAATGTCATTTTAAACAAACAAAAAAAGACTTCAGATTTTCTGTGGACATAAACCATAATCCAGCCAAGCATATGGATCAGGTTGCACTCCGAGGTCTACTTTAGACAAGGCTGCAGTCAGGTACAAGGTGCATTTACTTGGGATTTTTGAGGTGAAAGAGAAACGGATTAAGGGGAATTTTGTAACTCAGAACCACCAAAAATTGACCACAGCTGTTGAACCTTGGCTGGAAAGGTGCATGTGTTTGTTCTTCCTCTAAGAGGTGGCATGACCTCAGCAGGAAACAGCAAATGAAGACAGCCAGAGGGCTATTTCAAAGGTTTAGACCTGAGAACCACATGCCTGGAAAGATCTATCTCAGCTGTGCCAGCTGGGCCTACCTCAGATGACTACATTTCCATTTGTCAAGAAGCTCTTGGTGCTTTCAGAATCATTTCATAAAGGTGCAGAGGTTATCCAGGGAAGGGACAGGCTGATTATTAGGACTGAGATAACCCACAGGGTGTGTCCACACATGCAGGCATATGCGTTTGCAGCAGCTCAAATAGGGGTGGCACAAATTTGAGTTGGGGACTTTTTGCCTGAGCGCACGTGCCCGGACATGCACTTTGGTGTGGGGCAAATTGTGCCACTTGGGGCAAAATAATCGTGCCCAGCTCCTTGCAGATCTGTAACCAGTGGGAGCTAGAGCCTGGGGCCAGCACCTGTGCTGACCCCAGCAGTATAAAAAGCTGCCCTGGCAAGCAGCTCAGGGTTGCTTCTTCTCAGGAGCTTCTGGGGCCACAGTCATATATGTGACAAGCCTTACCAACACCCTGGTCTCCTGCCCCTTCTGCAGGCAGAGGGATACCCTGGTGCACATGACCCTCGAGTGCACCAGGCTGCAGCCCCTCCACCTCCAGAACCCCCTCTGGAGGTTGAATTTCACCCCCCACCTTCTTGTTTTTGGTCACCCCATCCGTGGCCCCACCAAGTCCCGGGACCTCCACTGGCTCCTTAGATGCCTTTGAGGACCGGTGGGTGTGGCCTGGGGGGCTCTGCTCGGTGTCCCCCTCCAGAACCCTTATTTTCACATTTTGGCCCCCACGTTTTTGCCTCCTATCCTGTTTTTTTTCCTTAGTTGTCCCCCCTCCCCCCCCAAAAAAATATTAGTTGTATCTTTCACTCTTTGGCCCCACACAGCGGGGGCTATTAGTTAACTGGGTGGGCCCTAAGGCCCATGTCCACCGGAAGATACAAATAGATAGGAGCTTCTGGGGCCTGGACAATTGGTATCTGGGGACACTACCCTTTGTGCCAGCTGGAGTGCTGAAGCAGCCCTGAGAACTCCCTGCATCCTTTACCCACTGCAGCAGTCTAGCAGTGGAGGCTGCTGCCTGGCTATGACCTGCTGCCACCTGTGACAGCATGAGGCCCCAAGCCTGCCCACCTGCCAGACCCAGATGGAGACTGCACAACCACAGCAGAGGTATCTGCACCTCTGGACCAGCTGCCAGTGGGCTGTGGCTGCACAGCTGGCCTTTGTGTGGCTCTACAGCAAGGTGGCGGCACACATGGCAATCTGGGTAGCTATCGCCAATAAGATGTTCTCAGTGTGTCGGCCTGCTTTGAACTGTCAAAGCATGTCCTCCTGGCCCAAGGTGTCCAGGACATCAGCCACCTCTAGCTGGGTCCCGGGTGCCAGCCCTGAGCAGGCTCCTCTGCCTGGGTCCTGACACTTGCCTCCCTAGCAGGAATTCTGGTACTCCCTATTTAAAAACTGCAACGTCTCTGATAGAAATATCCCAAATTCACTCTTTAAAATACCCCAAACTCCATGTTCTTCCACAATTAGAACAAAGGACCACTATATATATCGGGGTGGGCAATTAGTTCAGGCAGAGGGCTGCTTACTGAGTTTTGGAAAGCCATCGAGGGGTGCGTGACAGGCAGCCAGGGGCAGATAAATATTAATTTTCTAAATTTCTTAGGGGTTCTGCAGGCCAGATAGAATGGCCTGGTGGGCCACGGGCCACATTTTGCCCACCCTGATATATATATATAGAGAGAGAGAGAGAGAGAGATCAGGTAGGCAATGTTTTATTGCTATATTTACATTGTTAAAGCAGTTTGGAAACCTACCAGTGTCTCTATCACCATAATAAAATACATTCTAAATATCTATGTTTTGATGTTTGCTTTGGTTTTTGGGTGTGTGATGGGGGCATGTGGGGTTTGCAGGATGGGGTGGAAAGGGGTGTGGGGGGATGTGGGTGGGTGTGTGTGTGGGTGGGTGTGGAGGAATGTGGGGGGATGCAGGTCAGTTGGTGGGGGGGCTGTGGGTGTGGGGGGACTGCTCAGGAGGGGAGGGTTCCCTGCCCCCCACAAGGCATAGCCCCCCACACAGCACACGGACTGCCCTCCCCACAGGGCCCCAGCCCCCCTGCAGGGCCCACAGCTCCCCCCTGCAGAGCCACAGCTCCCCCACCACAGCAGCAGCAGCAGCCGTTGGGGTGCTCAGGGCCCACTGTTGTGGAGCTGTCTGCGGCGCAGTGTGGCCCCGATCACCTCAGAGCCAGCACCACCTGTGCAGCCTGTTGTGGGTGCGGCCCAGCTTAGCACCACACTGCGTGAGGCCATGCACCTTTCTGCAGCCCTGGGCCACTCACCCTATCACCTGGGGGCCAGCACAGCTCACGGGGACCATGTGTCATGCTGGGCTGGGTCCTGCCTCCATGGAACCGGCCCATCCCGGCAGCACACAGAGCCCAAGCATGCAGGACCTGGCCCGGCACAACATGCAGATTCCCTTGAGCGGTGCCAGCTCCTGGGTGACAACATGAGTGGACCAGAGCTGCAGAAAGGCACATGGTGCCACTCCAAGCCGGGCCACACCTTCAAAAAGTTGCACAGGTGGTGCCAGCTCTGACGCAATAGGGGCCATGCCGTGCTGTGGGAGGGCTTTGACAGCAGTGGAGGCTGTGTGCCCTGTGGGGAACCCATGCCACCCACCAGCCCCCCATCCCCCCCACACACAACCCCCCCCTACAGCCCTCTCACACAAGCACAGCCCTCTCCCACACCAACAATCCACCCACCCTCCACAGTCCCTCCCTACTTACTCCCAACAGTGCCCAGGTCCCGATCCTCACCACACTTCTGCTTGCCCCAGCATGCTAAGGGTTCGTGCCCTCATGCTGGGGAAACAGAGGCACATAAAGATGCTCTGGCCAGAAGCCAGAGCATCTCTCTGGAAGACTTGCTTCCTGGTTACCTAAAGGCATGGTCTGGGACTGTGCCCTGCCCCACTTTTTTTCCCCAGGGTAATTTTTGATAGCTGGATATCCAGGTATCAAATTTTGATCCTGCACTGCAACTATGCAGCACAGGGAACATTTTTTCATTTGCAGCGTGCCTCTTGCAGCATCTCAAACTGGTTTGGGATGCTGCAAGAGGCATGTGTGCACTCGTCTGGACATGCCCACAGTGTCTAGTGACTTTGTGTCATATTGAGGAAGCAGAACTCTGATACAACACAGAGAGATGAATGGGTTGAAGGGTTTAGTGCATAGTGTAACTAGAGGTTACACTAGAGGTGGGTAAGTGTGGCACCAGGCCCAGGTGCCAACTTAGTAGGAATGCCAAAATTGCTCCCCTACCCCAATGGTCTCTACTCCCTGCCAGCAGAAACAGCCCTACATGACCACTGTGCTGCTGCTATTGGAACAACAGCCGGGGTGGGCAGTCCATGTGGCAGCAGCAGCTGATGAATGTCTTTGAGTTCCTGGCATAGGTAAGACTGCTACACTGCCCTGCTCTGTCCATTGCACTCCCCCAACCCCAGCACTCAGCAGCCCCTTCCAGTCCCCTGTCCCCACCCTTGCTCTCCCACAGGGTTTGCCCACAACTGACCTTGCTTGTTACACCTATTGGTGAGAGAACAGGGTAAGAGCTCATGCTTGTGTGGAAAGCTGTTGGCACAGCTTCAGTCCAGTCTGGCAACCCCTGTCACCAGTCTTCATTTGCATGCTATTTCTGTGTCAAAGGGTTCCCTCCTGCTACAGCATTTCTTGTAACTCAGCAAAGATTATTATTTTTTTTGTGTATGGAAAAAGACAAAAATAATTCAGAAAAATAGTTTCATTCATTTAAATTGCACACGACCTGCAGGAAGCCAGTTAGAGAGCAGCTGTTATGCTTTTCCTTGTGATGAATGTGGCAAATTGCATCCTGCTGGTTTATGAGTATGCATCTCTCTGCCCTGTATTTTTTCTTCAGAGAGACCTTCTGATAATGCAGAGGGTGGATAAAGCAAAGCTTTCCATAATTGCCCATATTTTCTGCACCGGGATTCTTTTCCCATGATAGATGAATGATGTCCACAGAAGCCTTGCCTTTTTTTGAGTCTTAGCAACAAATGAAAGAAATTGGCATATAACCTTTTACTGGTTAAGACAAATGTTAAATTGTCCCTCTCTGAACTTTGTAGAATACACACTGTGCTCTAGCAGAAATAAAAAATAACCAGACAGATCTTCCCTAGTATAGCCCCATTAATGGACACATGCCTGTTTTGGATCTCACTGGTCCAAGTTTCTGCACCTGGGGCAAGTCAAGAGGTCACAGTTGTCTCTTTGAGCCTTAGAACCTGTTAATCTGATCCATTGTTTCTAGGTAAGTAACCTGCTAACAGCGGACTTCAATCTCTGGTCTGTGGACCCCTGGAGGTCCACAGACTATGTCTAAAGGGTCCACGAAAGATGACTATGATCAATCAAAAGTATGTGATGTGTCTCACTTACAATTCAAAGAGATCCACACCTCCATTTGAAACTTTTTAGGGGTCCGCAAATGAAAAAAGATTGAAAACCACTCTGCTAACACTTGCTTTTTTTTTTCTAGAAGCAGAAGCTATAGTTTCCTATGGAAGAAAAAGTGACATGAGTGCATCATGGCAACAGAAATTGGCTGAATGGCTTCTGATAAGGACTGCTCCCAAGCCCACCCACTAGCCCAAACCCACTGACCATTAAACACTCATAAGTTTAACAATAGTCCCGCCTACCGCATACACTCTTGGCATCAAATCTAAGACTAAGCTTAGCCTCCTCTGCTCTCCCTTGCAGTGTCATTGCTTACCTGTGTATTTCAGGGCCTTGAACAGGAAATCTGCTGCTGGTTGTTCTGCATCCCACGTCTAGTCTCTTCTGCCCCTAATCAGAGCCAAGCACAGAAGGAAAACAAGTAGGGGTCCAACTAAGCTAGAAGAGCTCAATATGAATAGAGATCATCCAGCACTCAATCAGCCTTCTGCATACTGCTTGTCTCTTTTTCTGTGTTTTGTGTGCAGCTGCAGCAAGGAGAAGTAGCTGGAGAGAGGCAGCTCAAGCTAAATAACTAATTAACAGTGATTCTCAGCCTACCCTAAACAGCAGTGTAGACAAAACATTACTGATCCAAGCACCCCAGAAAAAGACAACAACAGCTCAGAAAGGATGCAAAGAAAATTTCTGAGCCAATATTTTCAGAAAGCAACAAGTGAATTCTAGCACTTGCCTTGGGGCCACTTACACCAGCCAGATCTACAGAAGGCAAGCACTTAGTACCTTTTGTGAAAACCAGGGCTCTCTAAGATATCTCAAATAAGGCACCCAGAAATCACTCATTGCTTCTTGAAGGTCGTGGTGTCCAGGCCCAGTTGGATGTAGCTTATTAATTTAAAAAGAAACAGGCTTAGAGTTTGTGAAAACGCAGTCATGGGAAGTTGTGTGCTGGATTCCATCAGCAGTGGGGGCCATCCTCATATAATCAAGACAACAGAACTTTAAAATGAAAACATACCGATCCCATAAAGTCTTCCCAGACTCCATAGTTCACCTACAATGCCACAGTCACATGTCTATCACCTATGACCCCATTAAAACTGATCACTTTTTTCAGCCTGATTCTCATTCGTACTGAGACCCCTTTTCACTGCTCTTCCATATAAATGAGGATCAGGCCTGGTCTTTTTTTCCTTATGTTCTGGAGCTATTAATTTGACTTCTCTAGAGAAGAGGTGTCAAAGACACAGTCTGGAGAGTCCTGTTGTCTGGCCTGTAGTGCTGCCTGTGGATTGCAGACCGGCATGCCACATGCAGCATGTGCTGGCCCCAGCCTCCATTGCTGCATGCAGTGTCTGGAGCCCATCTGCTGCAGGATGCACACAGCACAGGGGCTAGAGCTGTTGTGCACACTGGACACAGTATACAGGGCAGGTTTGTGGCACATACTGCATGCGGCGCTCATACTAGATGTGTCCTGTGCACTGGGTCCAGGTCCAGTCCAGATTGGGCCCATAAACCTGCCCCACATGCTGGATCCAGTGCAAAGTGCTGGTCTGGCATGGGCTCCACATGCAGCCCAGACCTCAGATGGGCCCCACCCATCATGTGTAACACAAGTCCTGGACTAGCCCCATGTGCCACATGCTGTGAACAATGCTAGGGCTGACATATGCTATATGCAACATGCAGAGCTGGAGTCAGCACGTGTGCTGCAAGCAGCATGTAGGCCAGTCCAGGATATACGTTGCATGTGGCACCTGTACTGGACTGGCCCTGCATGCTGGGTTTGGCATATGGGACTCGTTTGTGGACTTCATCTGGCCCACAGACCAGTTTTGTACGTTATCATCCAGTCCACGAGTCCAGATTAGTTTGATACCACTTCTCTAGAGAATTGGGAGGATCATGTTAAGACCTGTACCCTCACTTTGTTTCATAGCAAAGCCTTTAGGAAGTGTGACCTTATGTACATATGGCCTGATCCCAAAGACACCTATGCATATGAGGGCTTTTCCACTTGCAGGCACCCTGTTGGAATCAGGAAATTTTAAGAGTAATCCAAGAGCAACAGCAATAGAAACAATTTGCTCTAGGTTTCCCCAGGATCACGTAAAACTTTTTGTCTAAGATAGGAGGGAAACACATCTGTGGCCTCTTCCCCGGCCTCCAAAGTTTTTGTTCCTTAAACCTTTTATCTATATAACAGGGGCATAGCCAGGCATCTGGGGCAGTGCGGGCTTCTGTGGTGCTGATCACAGCCATGTCATGGCTAGTTTTGTGCCCCCTTAAAAAGGCAGCACCTGGAGCTGCTGTCCCAGTTGCCCCTCCTTCTCCCTCAGTTACACTACTGCTATATAGTGTTGCAATTCTTACAGTATCTGAGGTCTTAGTCCCAGCTCCTGGAGTCCTGTGATAGGTAAGAATCTCACCTTTACTTAAAAAAAAAACTTTAGCCCTTATGGCTACATACAATAACTTGAAGGGCCTGAAACCAAGAGACAAACAGAAACCCACATTTCTGTGCTTTTTAAGTTTATGATTTTTCTGAATCAGACTTGTAACTTGAGTGTTGGAGTTGGCAACACTATCTAGAGCAGTGGCTTTCAAACATTTTTGGCCATGCACCCCTTTACCTGCAAAATATTGCTGCTCATGCCCCTTACACCCAAAACATGTCTGCACATCCATTCCACAAGAAGAGTACTGACTCTGACATCAATGCATGCAATGCCATTACTCACTGCACACTGACAATCAGAAGCTCTACCACCACAATTAAAAATTAGGGTACCTACCCTTTGGCAAAATACCACATACTCCCAGGAGTATGCATGCCCCAGTTTGAAAACCACTGGTATAGAACTGTCCTGTGTGCCTCTGTTTCCAGAAGGTGTGGGGGAGGTCCAGACTGGGAAGGGCTAAGGCAAGAGCAGGTGCTCCTGACTGCTTGAGGTTTATCAGATAACCCAAATGGAGGCAGGAGCACACACACATGCTGCAGTCCCTCCTGGTCTGGCTGCTCACAAGGCACGTGGGGCACTTTTGCCTGGTCATGGTGACAGTGCCCATGCCACAGCACCCCAGAAAGGGTCTCATGGCATCCTGGTTGAGAGTACCATGGAAACAAGGTCACCTACATTGGAAACTAGCCTAGTTCTGCATAAACCAGTCAGTATTTTCTAATGCACAGGTCTGGCCCAATTCTGTTTTCTCTAAGGCCCCCTTATTCCACCCCAACTAAGCCAGTGAAAATCAGGCCTGAGCTTGTCCCTGGAGAATTTTAACCTGCATGCACAATGTGTGCAGTGAAGCAACACTTCCTGGAAGGCTCTCTTGTTCTCATCCTGCACATGCTGGAGTTGTATACACAGAGATATGCACTGATTGAGCCAACCTCTACATGGACACTTTCCTTCTAGTTTGGAAGTGGCTTATTTTAGTTTTTCTTAAATGGTTCAGAATTTCACTATCATTCCTCCCACACCAGCAGATGCACAGGGCAGAGGTCAAAGAGCATCAATAATGCCTATCATGGACTCATTTTTCCAGGTTTTTTTAAATTCAGATGCAATAGTGCCTCTTGAGCCATTCTTGTACTCTAGAGTATGCCTATGGTTTGTCCTCTCTGTCCTTTAGTCTTGGGGTCACAATTGAAATTCTTGTTAAAGTAGCCTTTTATAGTCATTTGGGAAGTCCCAAGTAGGTTTGCCACTTCCTCTGTACTGTGAGGGGGAGTGGCAACACGTAGGGGATACACAGGGGTGCACGTGCACTCCCTGAGAGTGCCAGTGCACCCCCTGTCAGGCCACGCTTGCTCCAGTGCACCCCCTGTCAGGCCGCACTCACCATTTAGATGACGGGCAGGGGAGCAGGCAGGAGTGCCAGTGGCCCCCCTGTGAGCACCAGCTACGGAGTGGGGCTGCCAGCAAAAACCCCAGTCACTGACTGGAGGGGGTGGGGGGGGGGGGCGTACATGTCCCCCCGACTCAAAAGGCACCAGGCACCCATGGTGAGGGGTTGGGGGAGCAGTGTCCATTCAAGAACTTCTTCATTAAGAAAGACTGGCACATTGGTATGGTAGGATAGCTCAAGTGTCTCCCTGAGCCCGAGAACTAAGCTGGCAGGAGCTTTGTACTCCCAAGTTAGCTCCCAGAGGGCATACAGGCTGAAAGACAGGAGCAAGCTAAAAAGATGAGTTTTGGGGACCTTCAGGTTGGGGGGCTCAGACATGAGGTTAACAACCTAACCCTGCAAAAAGTTTCTGTTGTGAAATCAGAAAAACAAACAGGGTGCCAAACACAGACCTTTGTATTAGTGCCTAGTCCTCAGATGGACAGCAGAATGGATACTAGCCAGACCCTATTAAGCCAGGATGCTGCTACCCTGCAGTATTCAACTGCTCCAGACTCATGCCAAACCAGGCCAGCTCTGGGGAGCACAGCTGTTCTACAGATTGGAAAAATCAGTCAAGTCGCCAAAGAAATAGCTCCTAAACTGCTGAGTGAAACTGAAAAAAAAGCTTAATTTAAAACTATAGACTCAGAACCTCCACATAAGCCCTGGTGCTGGCATAACTGACTTGGTCAGACCTCTTCTTCTGCCAGTGCAGTTCTGCTTGTGAACAAGCCCTGACACACGTTCTCTGCGTAACACATGATGTAGGTGCTGGCAGTGAGGGCTGAGCTGAGTGTATGAGGATCAATACACAACCACATAACTGGGAAACAGGAGTTCAGAGGAAAGGAAAGGGGGCAGCAGCTACACTGCTGGAGCACCTACTACTGCTGCTGCTGCTTATATACAAGAACTGAACTAGAGGTTCTTTTCCTTTTGTTGATTCATCCACTTCGTATCTAACCTGCTTGTGATAACAGGCTGTACCTGCCAGAGCTCATCCCACTGCACACGAAGGCTTCTTTGGAAAATGTCAGGTGGCTGATATTAGTGAGTCAGGCCGGGAGTAGAAGGCTGCAAACCCAGCCTTGTACTGCACCAGCCTTGTAATACCATGAAAAGGGAGTTCATAGCCTCACACAGCCCTAGTGTGAGCAACCAGAACAAGGCATATGCCCAACACTCTTACAAAGAATTACCCAGCAGCTAGGTGCACAGCACTGGATCAGTTCAGTCTGTGTGGGAACATCAAGGGACTATTTTCACTCCCAAAGCCTATCACCTCCCCAGTTTCAGCCTCTGGCACAATGAAGGCATAAGCAACATGAGATGACAGTGCGACCCTTCAGAGGCAGATCTGCGAGCATTGCCCTAGGTCATTTCCTAAGGGGGGAGAAATGAGGGCACAACCTATAAGCCTCCTCTCCTGCTCCGTGAGTGACATAGTGTACTCAAAGCCCATTTGACCTCAGCAGATGGCCAAAAAAAACCCAGCAGCCAAACAAACTCGTCTCACATCACTGACCTCTTCAGCCCAGCATTCTCTATCGAGAGAGATGAGTGCTTACCTGCACAGTGCCCATCATACCCATCTGGACACAGTGGTCACAGCCAGGGCATATCTTTGGATCTGGCTCTCTGTTAGGGTTTAGGGAGGTCCATATAAAGTGCTTGCATCATATCATTCTCTACCTGCATGTCCCCATCACCTCAGCCTGAGCAAGGTGTTCAGATTCTGGCTCACTTTTCTTTTGATGGGGCTCTCTGAGTAAGGTCTGCATATTAGACATCAGGATCTGTTGTCTAATGAATTCTACTAAGTTGTGTTTTCTAGCCATGGACATGATTAGGCTGGTATGCGTAGGAGGTGATGCAAGGTGAAGGGGATTGTGGATTATCCTGATTTCTTTTGCTGGACAGTCTTTCTGGGTGGTGTTGCCCATTGATGTCTCCAGCTGTAATGTATAGTGTATGCAATGTGCAGTGTGATAAACTGGTATAAAATAGAGCTGTCACAAGGGGTACTGACCACCCCACTATGAGTCCCTTTAACTTGGTGCAATACATCTGTTGTAGACACATCTATGGGTATGGCTGTGTTGGGGCAGAAACGTCAAATGCAGGGAGACCCAGAGCAATTGGGAGACAACTGGAGTGATTCATCAGGGCACAAAACTCTATCCAGAGAATGGTTTCACCAAGGGATGGGATGTAGTGGCTGCACTGAGGCACTGGATTAGATAGATCCTTTTTGAGGTTTAATAGGACTGAACTACCCCATGCATCAGTACAGGCTGGGGGCTGACTGGCTGGGCAGCAGCTCTGCTGAAAAGGACCTGGGGGTTATAGTGGACAATAAACTGAATATGAGCCAGCAGTGTGCCCTTGTTGCCAAGAAGGCTATAGGCATACTGGGCTGCATTAGTAGGAGTGTTGCCAGCAGAGTGAGGGAAGTAATTATTCCCCTCTATTCTGCACTGGTGAGGCCACATTTGGAGTGCTGTGTCCAATTTTGGGGCCCCCACTACAGAAAGGATGTGGACAAATTGGAGAGAGTCTAGCAGAGGGCAGTGAAAATTGGGAGGGGGCTGGGGGACATGACTTATGAGGAGAGGCTGAGGGACCTGGGTTTATTTTGTCTAGAGAAGAGGAGACTGAGAGGGGATGTAATAGCTGCCTTCAACTACCTGAAGAGGGGTTTGAAAGAGAATGGACCTAGACTGTTCTCAGTGGTGGCAAATGGCAGAACAAGGAGCAACTGTCTCAAATTGCAGCAAGGAAAGTTTAGGTTAGATATCAGGAAGAACCTTCTCACTAGGAGGGTAGTAAAACACTGGAACAAGTTACTCAAAGAGGTGGTGAAAACTCCATCCTTGGAGATTTTCAAAACCCAGCTAGACAAAGATTTGGCTGGGATGATCTAGTTGGGTGGGAATGGTTCAGCTTTCAGCAGGGGGGTGGACTAGATGACCTCCTGAGGTCTCTTCCAACCCTAACTTTCAATGATTCTATCAATGTAGGATAGACGGTAGAATTGTTCATCAGGTACCAGGATGAAAATGCACCTCCAGGGTTCTGCATCTAGAGCAATAGTGACAGACTTCAATGATCTCTGCAATGATCCAGTCACTGAGAAAAGTTGTTGTCCTAGCCTTAATTGTTCCTAATCAGGCAGAGGGAGAGTGAAACAAGTCATAGATCTTAAATCCGAGAACAACCCTGGTAAGGACCTCAAAGGTCACCTCGTCCATTCCTGACCCATCCCAGATGGATGCCAGACCAGTCTCTGCTTGAAACTCTGGTAAAGGAGATTCCATATGAAGAAGGTCAAGTAGACTGATGTTTGACTTTACACCGTTTTTCTTCTGAGGACAGCGGATCATACTCAAATTTATGAATCTCTGCTAAAGTAATATGTTTAAATCAGTTGAAGAGAGTCCACATGGAAAACTACGCCAATTTAACTAAAATAAGGCAGCCTTACCAGGCAGATAAGGCCCTCCATGTGTTAGGATTGGGCCTAAATCATGATGCCAGAGCTCTAAGATGAGCTTTTGCTGACAGATTCACCAAGATGAATTTCCACTCAATTTTGCTTCCTAGCCCTTAAGATTCACCCCTTGTGATCTCTTTCAGGATGATTCCTTGACGACCTGCTCCTTTCAGGGGGACCTTATTTCCAGCCTTGCTCTGTAAGATAGAAAGATAAGCAGGGAGGTGGCAAAGCCTAAAACTCCCACAGATGCTCAGCCCAGTGGCCTCATTTACCTTCAGATCATACTG
This sequence comes from Alligator mississippiensis, assembly GCF_030867095.1. Taxonomy (NCBI): domain Eukaryota; kingdom Metazoa; phylum Chordata; order Crocodylia; family Alligatoridae; genus Alligator; species Alligator mississippiensis. Next base: position 148,008,195 of record NC_081826.1, read on the forward strand.
AATCCAGGCAATGGATAAGGTACCTTGACAGAGCAGCTGAAAGGCATACAGTAAAAACAATACAGATTCTTCATAAACAAAGCAACCAACTTCTCAGGTGCAATATAAATCTCATAGCTGTACGGGCAAGCCTTCCACCCACAAAGAGAAAGTGGTACTGTGCACTTCTTCTCAGCTCTAAGCTGCCATGATCCATTTTAAAATTTTCCACTGGAAAGAATAATGGAAACAAGATGTAAACAGCCTGCAATTTCTACCATCTAGGGGTAAACCGTGATGCTGTCCATTATAGTGTGTGTGTGTGTGTGTGTGTGTGTGTGTGTGTGGTGTGTGTGTGTGGTGTGTGTGTGTGGTGTGTGTGTGTGTGCACGCGCACACATATACATACATAACTCTCACCCCTTCTAGCCAAAAGGAATTGGGTTGCATAAAATTAAAAATATATGTAAACTTACACAAATTCAGAGGTGAGCTCTTAGGGACATGTGCCTTAGGAGTATGCAGGAACCTAACTTTGACTAATCAACTTAGAGGTACTAGAGAAAGAGAAGTTAATATTTACGATGTGTTAGTGCCCATTATTCTGAATAAGCCCTGTGGAGCAGATCCTCAGCTGGTCTAAATTGGCAAAGCTTCCTTAACTTCAATGGGGTGACATTTGTGTACATACCTAAGCATCTGGCCCTATATAGTCACTTCGAATTAGCACTGACTTCATCTTTGGTATTTTTTGAAACCAGATAGAGACAAATAGAAAATAAGAATGGATTTTAATATACATTATGGCATAAAAGGAAAATATTTATAGCTGCATGCAGCACAAGTGACTTAAGCAGTTAAAATCTGAGATCTGCCTTTTGGCTGTGCTCCTTTTCAGCAGTCCCAAGAGATGCAGTTACCATTAGAGTCGACCTATGCATTCAACTTCACCTGTAAAGACAAAGGCAAATACAGGATTTTAAAAATGGGGGTGTGGCTGATGCAACCAACCCATGCTGCAGCTCAACCATAATGAAGATGAGGGTGATATGCAACTGGAGCCCCTGGCCTGTGGGAGACACCTTGAGAGTGGGGATAAAGCAGGCATAGCAAGTGCAGACTGCCTTTTGCTGCTTCTGTCCCCTGCCAGCCCAGCACCCTGCATAGCTGCTCAGCACGGCCTCTAGCTGGAGCAGCTCTTGGGCTCCCCCTGTGTCTAGGTCAGCCAGGGACAGCTGCAGCATATAGATCCCCTCCTTCCGTCTGCTCCTGGGGGCTCCACTTGAGGGAAGCAGCTAAGCACGGTGCTGCTCTCAGCCAGGAATGGCAGTAGTTTGGGGGGGGGGTCCCTGTTCCTGTCCATCCCCTTGGGATTCCCCTGCTGGTCTGGGGGCTCCAACTACAGGGAATGGCTGCATGGGGGCTTGGCTGGGGTTGGTGGTGGCAGTAGCAGGCAGATCCCTCCTGCTCCCTGCCCAACCCCCTGGTGTTCCCATTGGCTTGCGCGTTGGAAGACTTAGTGCTCTACCTAAAAGGGAGGTGTGACCACAACCCCCTCCCTCAGCTGATCCACCCCTGCACAGAGGTCCTCCCCTACAGCATTCAAGCAAAGTGTGATTATTTAGAAGGATAAAGCCAAAAAAACAAACAAACCCAAAAGTGATTTCCCTAGTAAATCAGGCTCCTAGTGCTGCTATACATCATGGCCTCTTTGCATGTTTTCAGTAGGCAGAAATGTTTGTTTCCCTATGCATTGTATTGCCCAATTCCTTTCTCACAATTTTTTTCAGCCTCAATTAGCCCCCTAATGCCTAATGCCCTGAGAGTTGTCCTCTTGGAAGAATGATTTTAGGTGTAATGAGCTCAGATCAAGACCCAATCAAACGATCAGGGCAATCAATCCCCGAGGCTGGGGAGAGACAGGCCTCAGTTGTGGCAAGCTCAAATCAACACACCTTGGGCCCAGCCAATCCTAACTGAGCAAGCAGGGCAACCAATCCCCCGAAGCTGCAAGAAACATGCACCTCTTGCTCCAGCCTTTTAAAGCTGACTCAGACAGCAGTATGCATGAATGAATAGGAAAAGGATAACAGTGTCCCTTTGCCTCACAGAGATGTAATAATGATAAATACTGGGCCCGTCTACACTTGCCCCTATGGCGCTGTTGTTACTGCACTGTCATTTAGTACTTCCTTTTGGTCAAAGAGAAAAAAGTAACCCAAGAAGCCTTCCTAAAGTACTGTGTATTTAACCATAGGAACCAAACATTGCTTGAGGGACAAATAAAAGTAAAACAAAAGGAAGTACTAAATGGCAGCGCAGTAACAGCCCATACTGCGCTGTGCTGGTGGTACACGATTATTTTTGGCCACTACATTGCTGTAGCGATACACTGTAACAAGGGAGCCCATTGCTACAGCAACATTGCTACAGCATTAGGGTTTGTGACTGCCGACGTAATGTCATGTGTAGACGTGCCCTCATTAAAGAGTGGGAGATGCTCAGCTATTATAGTAACAAAGGCCGCATAAGGACCCATCATGATAGATGCCTGCTGACAAGTGGCACAATCCCTCCACTTATATCAAGCACCAAGTCATACATGTGAGATGAAGCACCTGATGCCAAATAAAAGCCTGGGAGTCCTGGACATAAAGAGTTAGTCAGCTGTGTTAGTCTGAAGCTGGGCAGAAGGCAGGGTAGATTTGCACCTTATAAATTAACTAAATACAATATGATGAGTCCTGCCTGGACCTAAGGCGGTTCCAGTGCACTTTGTTCACTAGTTGTTACTGTTGGCAATAAAACTCATTGCTCACAAAGGGGGAACATGGGTGTACCCTGCCAGAATGTGTGTAGCCTCCTAGAGTTAGAAAGAGCCAGGCAAAAAGAAATTGTCATATTGAAACCACTTAGCCAAATCATTGAAAATGCTCAATAGGGGTGATACAGTTTTCAGGACAGTCTTTGCTGAGGCATGTTTGACCATCTGGCTAGGGTGGCCAGCCCTTCCTATGGCTGTACTGCCAGTGAGTTAGGTCAGGATCTGTGACTGGCTGAGCCAACCTTGTCTATTCTGAGGAGGGCACAGAAGCAATTTTAACCTAGCATCTTGGTGTGCTCAAAAGGTGCTGGGTGCAGGAGGGATTCTGTGATGCCAGATGGGGAAATATAGTAGTACTCTGCTTCGTCAAAGGGAAACACTCCTCAGAAGATGGGCCTGAAATATTGCATCCTATCAAATCCGTGTATTAAGAAACAAGCACATGCAACTTTTAATTTGTAACAGAACCTGAAGTTGATTGCTATAGTTCTGACTCAGAGCACCCTCCACTTCCCAGGGCTGGGAGCAGTCTAGTAGATCCACATTAGGCCAGGTGTCTGGAGATGTTTGGAAGCAATTATGTAGCATCCTCAAATTGCAGAGCCCTTGTGATGAGCTATTGCAGTGGAAGTTCATCAATAAATAAAACGTACTTGGCTGTTCCCTAAAGGACCACTTTTAATAGCACCTCACTCCACCATTGCAAAGGGTATTTCACATACATCAGTCTTGGATTCAGTCCACGTTGGCACATGTCTGAGCTTAGACTGTTTTAAACTGCCTGTCTATCAGTCCTGGTTTCCAAGCATGACAGACACAGGCTTGGCCTCTCTAAATATTTGCTTTGTAGCCCTCATCTCAGACCAGGAGGCCAGCTGAATTCCAGCTAGGTTAGCTGAAGACCATCCCATTCATGGGAACTGCAGATGAACAAGGCAAGGAGTCAGACAAGCTCCACAGAATTGGGCGATTGTGCTGCCATGTAACTGAACACAAAACTTCCGCTAGCTTCAGGATTGGGTCCAGTCTATTTATGACAACTTATGTTGTCCCTTCTCAAGCTACAAAAGCTGTTGCCCTGACATTGTGTGCTGGTTTATGCGGTCAGGTGATGCAAGTTAGTTTCCGACCATAAAAGCTTGAAATAGAACTGCTGGCACAGGGGATCTTTAAATACAATCTGTTGTTAAATATCACTGAAGCCTTGAGGAACCTTACAGTAAATAGATCAGTATGGGGCATGATTTTGTACTCTGTCAATAGTCCTGGGTTGGATAAGACAGTGTAAGAAAATGTGATCGTGGAATTTGCCTTTGATGTGGCCACAAAATGTTTTGTCCAGCTGAAAAGGAACACAAACAAGATGTCTGATGTCTTACTAAAGTTTAATGATACTGACCTTTACAATGAAGGGAACAACTGAGAAAAGCATATACCACTTCAAGAAGCCACACCTTTGTAAATCTGCCAAGATCAAGGTTTTTACTATTATTACACTGCAGAACTGAGGAGCTGTCACTAAAGTAAAAGTTGATTTCTAGCTTCCAAAAGAAACCTCCATTTCTTTCAGTGGTTTATAACTTTTACATAGACATTTTTGGGAAGTTGAAATACTGTATTTTCTCCTGATATTGTTTCAGAGCATGAGTCAAATTAGCTGAGTATTTTTTTTGAGTTATTGGATATTTGAAAAGGCATACTGTCCCTATATGTGGCACTCAGAAATGCTGCAATGAAACTAGAATCTGGGATTGCTTTCTAGATGTCATTAAGATTTAAAAAGCAACCATTTATTTTTAAAAAAAAATCAGGTGATCAGTTTTAAGGTTATAAGCAATTCAATTCTGCTAATGCACATGGAATTTTTCTGTTCCTTTTCTATTCCTTTTCTCTTTTAAAAGGAGTTTAAGGACTATTCTTCAGAATACCACAATTAGGAATGCATCTAAACTCTGGGGAACAAAATTCAGAATTCCTATAATAGCTCATGAATCCTGAAGCTTGGCCTGGCTTACTGTATGCACAAGGCAAGTTAGTCCAATAACAGGACTGTCAGAAATATGTGCCAGAGGGAAGAGTGGGTCCTCATATTCCTTTTCCAAGGCAATGTAGGCCTGCAAGACAGTTTTTTCCAGGGATGACTTGGTCTCTGTCATGAAGTAGACTCAAAGCAGATTGGGCTTGTATAGATATACAAGCACCCCCTTCATCAAGAACATTAGACCCAGATCCCCTTTCCTGTCAGGGGAGGAGTCTGGGGTAAGACAGGTCTACCTAGGACTCTAGATGAGAGGCCTGTGTGGGACCCTTTCTTGTTTTACTTTCATTTGTCACTCAAGCAATGTTTTGTTCCTGTGGTTCCTATGGTTAAACACACGATACTTTAGGAAGACTGCTTAAGCTACTCTTTTCTCACTAGCCACTGGCCTGACTTGCTGGGTGACCCTGAAGGTGGTGGAACTGAATACAGACCTGGTCTAAGAATCATGTGGCTTTACCCCAAAGACAGGCCTAACCTCTTGGAGGGGACTGCAAGGAGCAAACTTGAGAAACCCGGATTGAGTGAGGATGGGGCCAGCATCACAACCACAAGAAAATACTACATAAACAAATAAAGGTTGGGTGAGAGCAACAAGAAGCAGTGGTCTGCAGCAGGGTGGTCATACCAGGAAGGTACAAGCTCTGGCAACAACCAAGTGAGGAAGCTCTATAAGCCAAGTCATTTTTGACCAAGGGCAAAATCCAAAGTGGGCCCCAAGAAATCTCAGACTGAAGCTTCAGTATGCCCTAAAAGTAGATCCCAGGCCTCAGGGTGCTTACTTCTTATCAATCAGTCTGCACAAGAAACTGACTTCAGACTAATACTTCATATAAAGTCAGAAGGGAGTGTTTGGTGTCTCCATAGGACAATACACAGAGCCTGGGCACTGAGCAGAAAGCTGCTTCAAGCTAGCCAACCAGGAACACTGAGCACTGGGACATACGTGTTGGAATAAAGAGCCAGGAATCCTCCCTCTCCTGAGGGAAGGAGCCCAACAGCCTCTTGGACTCAGATGCTGAAGTCATGCCTTTGGGTACAGAAAACTAGCTCATTCTTTTCAGACAGCAGCTGAGTAGCAACATCACTGCCCCCCATCCCCAGCACACCCTTTTATATAATAGCCTAGTGATTGGAGCACTCACTCAGGAAGTGAGTGAACTGGGTTCTTTGCTCACTTCAGCCTGAGAAACTCAAGCCCATGTATCACACCACCTAGAGAGTGCCCTATACCCCTGGGTAGAGAATATTCTGGGTGGGGAGTGCCTTTCATTCTTCTGCTGAATCTGAGTCACTGGGTGTGGTGGGCCAGTAGGGGGTGCTCCAGCCACCCACCACATGGCGCCTGCCCAAAAACCAAGCTCCAAGTGTCTCCCCTGGGGTGCCTACAACTGGCCGACCCTCTTTCTGGAGCACACCTGCAAGCCTGGGGTAACCGCCGCCACCACCCAAGGTCTGGTCGGTGCTTGGGCCCTATGCCTCCTGGCGTACACAGGCCCTGTAGACGTGGAGGGCACTTGAACTCCTGAGATCTTGGGGTGCTTCCCTTTACCCTGAAGCACAGAAAGTGGCCTCCCTTAGTCAACCAAGCCAAAGGAATAAAAAGGCGTGCCCAATCCCTCTCAAGCATGTACCACAAAACTTGTTATAGCAGATAGCTCTATGGAGTAGAAAGGGTAGGCTTGGGGAAGAGGAAAAGTCAGAGAAATATCAAAAGAATACCCTGAGCAAACAGAACCGGCCTAATAGCCATTTAGTACACTTCTAAATCATTATAAGCTACCTTTCTAGTTAAGTTTCTGGTAATTTACTCACTTCACCATCCTGAAAGAGAGTGAGAGTTGCAGAGGTTCCAGTTGCTGTGTAAGAATCCCAACATAGCTCTTCCTCTCCCTGGACAGCCTCTCTTAAATGGCTCTCCTGACCTCATCTTCTGGACCCAATCAGGGGCAGGTGTTGTTTGAGGCCGACCAATCAATTTGAAAAGCATCACACCTTGACCTGGACACAAGCCCCTGCCCCCCAGTCATGGGGCCATAGCTCAAAATAATAGAGGCAGGTGACTCAGATCATGTACCATAACCTGGGACAACCAGATTAACAGACAGGTGAGAAGACCGAGACACAGAGGAAAGAAAAAATAAAAAAACAACTCTAAGGCAGGAGGCTGGGATGGAGTTCCTTCACACTGGGTACCAGTGGCAAGGGCCCAGAAATCTAGAACAAGCAAAGAGGAGATCACCCTCCAACCCCAAGAACATCTATCCTAACATCTCGTGCTAGATCCTCTGCATGCTGGCACGTATTTACCAAGTGGAAGTGGTGCTCAGCAGGTCCCATTTTAACAGGGAGAGCCTCTGGGTCCCAGAAAAGAGAACTAAAGCTTATTTCTTTTTCAAGTTTCTATTCCTTATGAGAATTTAAAATGATGAAAATGTAAAATATGGAGGCTCAGGCTACCATTCTGGTCCTGCTTGATTAGCCAGGCTTTGGCTTCTTGAAAACAGACTATGTCAGTCATCTCCCTAGGGCCCAAGTTACTCCCCTGATCCCTAAGGCCAGCCTTGGACATAGCACACTGCTGTCTAGACACAGAATTTTACCCCTGAACTCAGGCATGTGTGGCATTTTTTGGGCCTGCCTCTGCTGTGATAGGGACCTAGGTCCAGCTGAAATAGTCTGCACAGGAGCAGCTCCTGAGTTCTGTGAAGCACATCCCCATGCAGGTCTGGGGAAGACAAGCTCGCTCCCGAAATAAAAACTACCACTTTTTCTGTGTTTTATTTTATTCTTGGGGATAGTGGAAAGCCTTGGGGAAGGACATTGGGACAGGAACTGTCTGCTTCTCTTCCATCTGTTCTCTCATGAGCCTGGCACCATATAGGCCCATTCTTGGTTGATCCCTAATCATGGTGGTGATAAACATGATCATCATAAGAACTCGAGGTGGTACAGGGAAAGGTAAACCATACTGGTACTTCCTCATGGCAAGGAAGCTCAGTGTAGCATATGGGGTGGCAGCATGGGCTGGGATTGCATGGGCCTCTCAGGCACAGCAAGGGTGGGCAATTACTGCAGCTGGAGAGCCACTTCATGAGTTTTGGGGACTTGTTAAGGGCCACATCCATCTCTCCTCTCCTCCTTCCCCCTTCTTTCTCTGTGCTTCTCTCCTTTCTTTCTGTCTCTCCTCTCTCTCTCCCCCTCCTCCCACCAGAACCCAGTTAGAGCTATAGTTCACCAGGAGCCCCAAATCTCCGCTGTGGACCAAGATGGGGACCTCCTCCATTGCAGGCAAGCAGTGGGCATCAGCTGTGGGTGCAGTCAGCAGGTTCCAGAGCCCCAACGTAGAACCTGCCAGCAGTGTCACAGCTGATGCTGCCACCTGCCTGCTGCAGCAGCAGCTCCTGTTTCAGTCCACAGCTGATGCTGCCTGCAGGTTCTGAGTTGGGGCTCCAGGCAGGAACTTCCACTGCTTTTGGAGGGCAGTGGCATCAGCTGCATATGTCGCCAGCAGGTTCTGTGTCAGGGCTCCTGAACCTCCCAGTGTTATCCACAACTGCCACTGCCACCCACCTGCTGCATCAAGGACTGATGCTGCTGGGCAGAAGCAGTCCCACCCACCTGCCTGGTACCATGCATCAGCAGAAACTGCCAACTGCCCGTGGGCCACATCCAATGAGTTGAGGGAAGGACATCCATCTACAGGCCAGATTGAATCTGCTGGTGGGCCAGATCTGGCCTGTGGACCATATTTTGCCCATTCCTGCTCTAAAGAGTGAAAGCCAGCCCTATTTACTTAGACAAACAGCAGCGTCTGAGGATAGCACCATGCCTGTTGCCTCTCACCCAGGCAGCCCCTGCCCAGATGCAACTACCACTGCTGGGAAGAGAGCACCCCCTTTCTACATCCAACAGGGCTGCCAGGCAGAGCAGCTCCACATTTTTCAAATTTTCATTGCCAAAAACTGTTTTATTTGAAAAACATTTTTGGCATATGTTTTTGCCATTTTTGACAGAAAAATGCCTTTTCCAATGGAAAAAAGTTTGGTCAAATGGGCTCATGGTTTTTTTGTTTGCTAAAAATTAGGGTTTTGGTAAATCACAAATAGAAAAAGGCACTTAGATGGATAAATACAACTAAATTCATCTACTTTTTAAAAAGAAGTTAGGAACAATCCTGAAAAGTGGAGGGCTTCATATCCCTGGGTATAGACCCAGGAATTTAGAAATATCAGGGTGGTGGTTTCAAAATATCATTTGTTTCTGTCAGCATTTCCACAAGGAAATTCATTATGCGTGCCCCTTCCAGCCATCTAATCCAGGAGTTAAGGAGATGGGGGTCAATCTGCTACGCTACTCAAGGCAAATCCTGCAATACTTGCAGCCTGCCTGGGGGAAGAGTATGAGCAGTAGCAGTTGCTTATTAGTAACATATGTCAAGGCCAAGCCTCATTTTGTTGGATCCAAATAGCTCTTAATGACCTTGGGACCTGTTCTTGAAAGATGCCAGATGACCTCAATCTTCCAGGTGTTGAAATCAAGGGGCAATCAGTGCCTCTCCCAATCAGACCACTGAGTAACTCGGGAAAGCGCAGCGAGAGGAAGAAGAACCTCCAGAGCAGGATCAGAAATTAGAGTCAATGAAGGGAGAGGGCCAGGGCAGTGTAGAACCAGTATGGTTAATTAGGGAGTCTGAAAGGGTGAAAACAGAGGCACACAACAGAAAAAAAATCAATAGGTGATTGTCTTCTCTTCCTGCCCAGCCTTGTGCTAAAAAAAGGAGGCTGCAGTGTGTCATGCAGGAACTTTTCTCCACACACCAGTGCACTTCCACAAGGAAGAAAGGTATTTAATTAATTAAGTTAGAAAAAAGAAACAAGAGGATTCTGTGGGATGGATTTCCCCATGCTAGCAGTTGCACATTGACACACTGCCAGCTGGATAGACTAGAACTTTACCACCCAATTTCCTTTTCCCTGGCACTGATAAGTGACAGCACAAGGGTACAGGGTACTGGAAACTCAATCTCCTTGAGCTTGGTAAACTCACTGGATATGTCATGCAGAACGATCTGAACAGCTGCCCAGTTGGCGGGGGAAGGGGTAAGGTGGTTCCAAAGGCACTCACAGCCAGGCACTCTTCTAAAGGCTCAACAGAGCCCCTGTGGGTGTGTCTACACATGCACTGATGCCCTTTAACTAATGTGCATTAAATCTAGTACCTCCATTATGAGGTACTAGGAAAATGTGCATTTAGACCGTCTTAACACGCATTAACTAAAGAACACAGTTTTAAAATTACATTTCATAGACATTAGGGCTGGAAGAGACCTCGGAAGATCATTGAGTCCAGCCCCCTGCCCCAGGGGCAGGAAGTCAGCAGGGATCATAGGATCCCAACAAGATAAACATCCAGATGTCTTCTGAAGGCGTTCAGAGTAGGTGCTTGAACCACCTCCGATGGCAGGCTATTCCAAACCTTGGGGACTCGGACAGTAAAGAAGTTCTTCCTTATGTCCAGCCTGAAACAGTCATGGAGGAGTTTGTGACTGTTCAATCTGGTATTCCCTTGGGGTGCTCTGGTGAACAGATCCTGCTTCCCGCAGATCCTGGTGAACACCCCTGATAAACTTATAGGTGGCCACCAAATCACCCCTGAGCCAGCGCTTTTCAAGGCTGAAGAGTACCATGGCTCTCAGCCTCTCATCAGGAAAACAGACCTTATGATCTCTGATCACGCGCGTACCGCTCCTCTGCACTCTCCCAAGCTTCTCCACGTCCTTTTTGAATTGTGGAGCCCAAAACTGAACGCAATACTCCAGCTGCGGCCTCACCAAGGCAGAGTACAACAGGAGGATGACATCCTGGGATTTACTTGAGAAGCATCTGTGGATGCAAGCAAGCGTTTTGCTTGCTTTACTAACAGCAGTATCACATTGCAGGCTCATATTCATCTTGTGGTCAATCATGACCCCCAAGTCCCTTTCGTCCATAGTGCTAGCCAGCGTAGCACTGCCGAGCCTATAAGGATGTTGCAGGTTTTTCTTCCCAAAGTGGAGAACCTTGCATTTTTCAGTGTTAAACACCATCAGGTTCTCATCCGCCCATTTTCTGAGCCTGTCAAAAGTCAGCCTGGATCATCTTCCTGTCTTCAGGTGTGAACGCTTTACCCCAGAGTTTGGTGTCATCAGCAAACTTGGCCAGTCTGCCTCTGACTCCAATGTCCACATCATTAATGAAGATGTTAAATAGCATAGGCCCAAAGACAGAGCCCTGGGGGACCCCACTGGTCACAGGGCACCACGGCGACTGCCTTCCATCAACCACCACGCTCTGGGTCCTACCATGGAGCCAATTCTCCAGCCAGCGGATCATAGTGGACCCAAGGCCGCAGTTGGCCAGTTTTGCCAAGAGGTGATCATGGGATACCAGACCGAAGGCTTTTCTGAAGTCAAGATATATGACATCAATCTCTTCTCCTTTGTCCAGGTGATAGGTCACCTGGTCACAGAAGGAAATGAGATTGGTCAAGCAAAACCTACCTGTAACTAACCCGTGCTGGCTATCCCTCAGGATGTTGCTATCAGCCAGCCTGTTAAGAATGGTCTCTTTGATAATCTTTTCTAAGACCTTTCCCGAGATAGAGGTCAGGCTGATGGGCCTATAGTTTGCTGGCTCCATTTTCCTCCCTTTCTTGAAGATAGGCATGACATTGGCCTTCTTCCAATCATCGGACACTTCACCAGAGCACCAGGAGTTCTCAAAGATCTGTGCCAGGGGCTGGGCTATGATGCTAGCCAACTCCTCAAGTACCCTGGGGTGTAAACTGTCAGGGCCGGATGACTTGAAAGTGTTCAGCCTCTCAAGGTGTTCCTTCACGAGGTCAGAATTGATGCAGGGCAAGGAATCTCCCTCGCCCAGGCCTCCCTGTCCCATAGTGGGCAGGGGTGTCCCATGGGACTGATGAAAAACCGATGCAAAGTACCCATTTAGCAAGTTGGCTTTTTCCTGGGCGTTGGTTGTCATGTGTCCTGTCTGGTTTAGAAGGGGTCCAACGTTGCCTTTGCTTTTCTTCCGGCTCCCCACATATCTAAAAAAGGACTTTTTGTTGTCCTTGATACTTGTAGCTAGTTGGAGTGCCGTTGCAGCCTTGGCTTTCCTGGTTTGCTCCCTGCAGGTCCAGATCAGTACAGAGTATTCCTCCTTGGTGGCAGATCAAGTCCTCCATCCTTTGTAGGTCTGTCTTTTTAGATGCAGGAGGTCCGCTAGCTCCCTGGAGAGCCAGGGGGGCTGCTGTGCCCTTTTGCTGCCTTTCCTCCGAGATGGGATAGACTTTGCTTGTGCTTCCAGGATCGCACCTTTGAGGAGCAACCACTCGTCCTGAACTCCCCTCCCCTTTGGGTTGTGGCCCTTTTGGGCCTCTCTGACAAGCCTCCTGAGCTTGTCAAAGTCAGCTTTCCTGAAATCCCTTCTGTATTGCTGACTGACTTGCCAGCTTTATGGCGGATGGTGAAGGTGATCAGCTTATGGTCACTGTCACCCAGCTTCCCTTTGATCATTAGGTTGCTGATTAGGTCATCCCCCATTGCCAGAACCAGGTTGAGCAGCGCTGATATGGATGCAGATACACAAGACGCACAAAGCTGCTGGAGCACAGCAACTGCTACACTTCAGCAGACTCAATTGAGTCTGCTCCAATGCACTGAAATTCCTGCCACCGCACAGGGAGGCGGGGCATGGCAGCCGGGCATGGTGGGAGCACCGCAGCAGCAGTGGCTGCTCCCACAAGTGGCACCATGAGCACTGTCATGAGCACAGTGACATGGAGAAGGTGGCGGCTGAGCCCACCTCGTTGTCCTCCTCCTCCGCTGCAGCCGCCACCACCAAGCCCCGCGACCACCACAACCACATCAGTGGCCCTGAGGGGTGCCATAAGGGCTGCTCTGCTTTGCACAGCAGGAAGGAGCGGGAGGCCAAGGCGCACTGCAGCCGGACCAAAGCTGCCAAGCTGTCAGCCAGCTCCCCTCTCTCCCTGCTGGCAGTCCAGCCCAGCTCCATGGACCCCTGCCAGCTCGTGCCCTGCACTCCTGCAGCCGCCATCACTGCTGTTCCTGGCCACCACGGGTGCCTCAGCCTGCTGCAGGGACAGCACCAGGAGCAAGTGGCCGCTGTGGTCAGGCTCACAGCAGGGGTGTTGCAGGGGTAGTCTGGCTTAGTTGCCCAGTGGCAGCCGCCCGCTGCCGCAGGAACAAGGTGGAGCAGCCCTAGCAGTGCACCTTAGGGCCGCCAGTGTGGTTGTGGCAACCACAGCGGCGGAGGAGGATGAGGCAAGCTTGGCCACTGCTGCTGCCTTCTCCTCATCACTGCGCTCCTCATCACTGTGCAGGGGCGGCTGCTGCCATCGCAGTGATCTTGCTGTGCCCAGCTGCCACACTCTGCCTCCCCACGTGGCTGCTGCAGAGGTGGCAGGCAGCTGCCGCTGAGCTGCTGCCACTGCACCCCTGCCATGTGCCCGAGCACCACTTGCACTCAGTGCCATCCCCACAGCAGGCCAAGGCACCCATGGCAGCCAGAAACAGCAGCGATGGCAGCTGCAGGAGTAGGTGTGGGGCTGGTGGCAGCAGCCACGCAGGGAGGCGGAGCGTGTCAGCTGGGCATGGTGGGAGCACAGTGGCGGCAGTGGCTGCTCCCGTGAGCAGCACCACCAAGCACTGCTGCGAGTGTGGTGACAAGCAGAAGGCAGCGGTGGCCGAGCCCACCTTGTCCTCCTCCGCTGCCACAACCATGCCAGCGGCCCTGAGAGGCACCACAAGGGCCGCTCCATGTTGTAGGGCAAGAAGGAGCAGGAGGCCAAAGTGCACCGCAGCCATCCCAAAGCATCAGCCAGCTCCCCTCTCTCCCTATTGGCAGCCCAGCCCAGCTCCATAGATCCCTACCAGGCCACACTCTGCACTCCTGCCGCCCCGCTCTGGCCCTGCACTCCACTCACTTCCACTCCCCCTGCTACTTTCCTGCCCCCCCACCGGCCACTCTGCACCACGTAACTCCCATCTCCACAATACAATACCCATGCACACATCCCCACCAACTCCCATTCCCACCCAAAGCTCCCCACGAACCACATGCCCACCCACCCCGACATCCCTGCACACCTCACACAATATAAGAGTAAGACTGCATTTTAAGCTATTATGCAATCACTTCTACATATATAGCACAAACACACACAAATCAGGACAAAAATATTTTTTTAATTACATTAAAATATGTTACAATGGGTGTTTGATTTTTAGCATATCCAGTAAATGCTCTGTTATCCAGCATCCCCCGGGAACGGGGGATGCTGGATAAGAAAATATTCCGATTGAGTGGCCCCAGCCACCGCTTCTCACGCTGTGTCTGGGGCATCCCTCTGCCCCTCCCGCCTCATTGCCGACCCTCCCGTAGGGCCCATGTGGGTCCCGTGGGACAGGGAGGTGGGTCCCACACAGCCCCGCACAGCCTGTTATGTCCCTGGGCCATGGGAGCTTGGTAGCGCAGGCTGCTTTGCCCTGAGCCATGGGGGCTCAGAGAAATCGGAAGTGCCACAGTAAGCACTTCCAGTTTCACTTTATCTTACAAGCTGGCATGCCGGTTAGTGGAGCAGAACTTTTTTTTTACAGAACTTTTACTGTAATTAGTTTTTTCCCCCCTAAGATGGCAAACCCTCTTCCCCAAAGGAATACTTCTAGGGGCAAGGGGAGGACTTCTGGCAGTAAAGGTCAAAGGTTAGGGGCAGGACTTCTAGTCCCAAGATAGCGACCAGGGGGCGAGGCACCTGTCAAGGGGTGGGTCTTCCCATGCGGCCCTCCACAGCTTGCCAAAACTCAGTAAGCAGCCCTCTGCCTGAAATAATTGCCTGCCCCTGGGCTAAGAGGTCCATGAAAGAAGACTATGGACCATGATCAATCAAAAGTATGTGAATACCCACACTTCCATTCAACATTTTTTAGGGGTCTGCAAATGAAAAATGGTTGAAAACCACAGCTCTAGGACCCCAAGAGGTGGCTAATAATCACTGGGACCAAAGGAGGAAGGCTATCTTATTATCTTACAGTACAACTTGGACTGCATCTAGATGGGAGGAAAAAGTGCTCTTTTGCAATCAAGCTTCCTCAAGTGAGCTAACTCAACTCCGCTGCAAGTTCCAGTCAGCACACAGACAAGGTTCACCAATGTTAGCAGGTTAATTCCATGTTTATCCTCTTCAAAGGTGACAAGACTGGTTCCAGATGCTTTGGATAGTCTGGGTAAGAGAATCTACTTGCTAAACTGCCATGCAAGGATCCCTGCACATCTCCTCCATCTCTGTACTTTATTTTAACATTCAGTTTGCATACCAAATATTTATTTTCCAGGGCTGATGCTAATTATCTGCCCTTCTAGGAGGGCAGCCGACAAGGTTAGGCAAGAATGATCTGTGAAGCAAGACTGGGTCACAACATTTATTCAAAGCATTCTCTCCCTCTTCCTTTAAATAAAACCAAATTGCCCTGCCTTTGGGGTGAAGGAAGGCTGCCCAAGTATTTCCATTAAGCCTGCCTACACACAGTTACTCTCAATTAATTATTCACAGTTATCTCCACTCTTCTTCCAGAATTAGGATGCCTTGTTTCAGTTCCTTTCTTGTTTGCACAGGGGAATGGACAGGCACAGCTCTTCCAAATACCTTGATGTGTGAAGACAAGACTCTTTGAGTAAATGAGACCTCTTTTATTAGACCAACTAAATAGTTGGAAAAATTGTTCCTTGAAAGCTTTCTAGCACAAGTGCATAAATATTCTTATTCTAGTGTAAGTGGACTTGGTCAAAGTAGCCCAAATGTAACCTCACAGTTTACCTTTTCAGAATAACTACCCAGAATTCACAGGGTCTTGATCTTTCAAGCTACGTGGGCATCAAGCTCTGCTGAAGCTGAGCTGAGTCCACCCATGCAAACCAAAGCCTGAAGATAGTGATTCTCAACTGGGGTGTCACGTGATCCTTTTATAGGTGGCATGCAGTATTAGCACTGTTAGATGTGCAAATGCACATTTCACAAGATAAACCAGACAGAAACATCCACAGGATCAGAAACATTCTGACCTGCTGTGGTGCTTCGGAGTTATTTTCAGCAGAAGAAACACTCTATTGCTTTTCCTGGAAAAGTCCAGATAGCAAAGAGCTGGTGTTTTCCGAGGGAGGGGCCTTGGTCTAAAACAGGTTGCAAACCACTGCTTGACAATCTCAGGAGAGCACTGCAAATCACATGGGATTTCTTCTGCACTCCCCTCCCTGCCCCATGGAGGTGAGGGAAACACCCTTGCAGGTTCTGTGGTAGACAAGGTTCTTTGGGTAAATCTGATCTCAATCTGATCTCTTTTATTAGACCAACTCAATAAAAGAGATCAGATTTACCCAAAGGTTGGTCTGCCTATGTCCTTAGACCAAGAGGGCTACAACCTACACCCCCGAATGCAGGTTCTGTCACACTTTGAATAGCTGTCAACCCAGAGAGCTTAGCGTAACTCGGTCCTAAGCACCCGGTTCCTCTGCTCCACTGCCCTTGGCAGCGGTCTCCAGCATTTGCAGCTCTCTCAACTGCATACACAGGCTTTGTTTGGCTCTTTTCGGGGAGAGGGGAATTGCACGGCATGGGGAATATAGTGCAGAATAAAGCTGTCAAGGTTCTTTGCGTAAATGTGATATCTTCTATTAGACCAACTAAATAGTTGGAAAGTTGTCCTTTGCAAGCTTTCGGGCACAAACACCCTTCTTCAGGGATTGGGAGAGTTTCTTGTTGCATGCAAAGAACCGTTTCCCTAACTATTTAGTTGGTTGGATAAAAGAAGAAAGCTGTGACAGTGCGTGGCAGGCAGCAGAGTAAGAACTAGAAACAGCTCCTTTTGGGGGCAAGTCAGCAGGAGCGGGCCACGGCTAGGGTGGCCGCCATAGCCTTCTGCTCCTCTATCCTCTACCAAGACACAACCGCATGCCTTTATGTCCTCTATTTTTCTCTCTAAGACAGAAAACACACAACAACTCTACTTTTCTCTTCAAGAGAGAAAACAGAGGACCCCTCTCTTTTTCTTCGTGAAGACAAAAAATAGACACTTCTGTTCTTGAAGAGAAAAGTAGAGGACATAAAGGCGTAGGGCTTTGTATCAATAGAGGACAACCGGACTGTCCTCTGTGACGGCGCCCTAGCACGGGGCAGTGCAGGCCTAGCGGGGCCAACACCCTGTGACCAGCTTACCTTGCGTTTTGCTCCAGTTCATCTCCCCGCTTTCCCAGCCTTTAGGCTCAGGCTCCGGGCACAGCTTGCCGGGTTTCAAAGACAACCCACCCAGCCAACAGAGGAAGGCAGCGGGGAGCCCCCCCCCCGATCCCGTGACTCCAGGAGCCGGCGCTCTGCAAACTACTTCTGAGGACAAGGGAGGCGGCGGCTCTGGGCGGGGCCGGGCGGAGCTCCGCCCCGGGGCACCCGCAGCACCTGCCCCGCCGCCCGCAGGCTGCCAGCACCGCTGCCGCCGCCGCCGCCGCCGCGCCGGGACTCGCTGCCCAGCCCGCGCCAGGTAACCGGCCCCGGCCCCGCTGAGCTCCCCCGGGCAAGCCCCCGCCTGGGCTCCGCTCCCCTCCCCTCCCCGCCCCGCCCCGCCAGCAGCGGCTCCTCCTCTGTCCCGAGGGGCACGGACCCCCGAGTGCACCGGCAGCCAAGCCAGGACTGTGACGCTCAGTCAGGGAGGGATGGAGCATAAAATATTCAACAGCTTAATGATTTTTTTTCTCTCTCCCGGAGACGCAGGGCAGGAAGGCTTGGGCTGTGATGTTGAGGAAAGCCGGTCAGTAGATGTGCGGGGACGTCCTGTGGCGCTGGTCCTCAAGGTTGCCTTGGGAGCTTTTCTTCCTAAGGGCCACACGCCGCTTGCAGGGACAGGTCTGGACAGCGTGCGAGTTGAAGTGCTATTCGAGTGTAAGTGGCTTTAAATGCCTTCCTCTAGCCATCGGTCTGCATGTTTTATGTTGGCTTTAAATGTATCATCTACATTTACATCATGGTTGGTTGGGATAGGGCTGATTCTGCTTCAGGCAGGGGGCTGGACTAGGTGACCTCTGCAGGTCCCTTCCAGCCCGGCTTCTTTGTGATGGTAGTTAGTTAGGGGCATCTCTACCCTGCCTTCTGCCTGACTTCAGACCAACCACCTCTCTCTCACCATGGTGGCTGCCGTATTGTGCCTCTTTACATTACTTTGCAGCATAGTTTGTTGGCTGGGGTCTTGCATGCATGGAGATGGAAGGCATGTGCATGTCTGTTTTTCTACAGGGTGGGGATTGTCTGGCAGTGACGCTGTCCAGCAAAACCTGTATAAATGTTTGCTGTCCAGCAAAACCTGTACAAGTGTTTGCTGTCCTGTTAAGTATTAGCAATGCCACAGAGAAATGTTTTTTTTAATGGATTGTCTTCTTGCTGTCACCTTCGCAGACCAAATAAGAATATTAGTCTGACTGCTGCTGTGATAGAGATCTGCTAAAAAAGTTTTTGCCTCTCTGCAGAATCCAGTTTTTAAGTTGTTCTGCATGTAATTCTGGTGTACACAGTACAGAGGGTGGTATAAGCCTCACTGATGATAGAGGGGCTTGTCATGCTCAAAGTGAGCATGCTATGGTGTTTGTTTGGTTCTTGTACCTTGTGATGCCTCTAGAGTTAGCTCACCACTATTTTTCTATCTGGACCATGTTTTGCTATGAAGCCCTTCTGTCCTTCCTCTTATAATTATTCCCTAATTTACTGATCCAGTCTGCTTCAGTTTCTTCCCAAATCGCCACTCCTGACATGTAAGAGGCCAATTCAAAGGAGAGAGGAAATTGTTGTTGCTCAATGCGCAAATGGATAAATTGTGCTTTGTGGCTGCTATTGATTTAGATTTTCAAAAACGATGATCGCTTCTTGGCGATGGGAGGCATCTTTGTGTTACTGAGTCAGTTCTGTATAAAACCTGCTAGTGCTGTCTGAAACATATGTTAAAATGGGTTTGCTAAGCAAGCTGCACCAAGAATATATGTGGCCTAATCCAATCCTCTTTGAAGTAAGTTGAAAGACTCCCTCCTCAATACTGACTTTACTGGGTTGAGTTTCTGCCACAAGATCCAACTACCTAGCAAGCATCCAACATTACCAAATATTTGGGTTTCAGTGTGATGTCGCGTTATCATTTCTCATCCAAAAATAAATCCTGGCTGCACAGCAGTCTTCTCTGCTTTGTCTGTGTGAGACATTACTGACCTTGAATTTGAGAAGTTTCCTTTTCACTGAAGTGTCTCGGGTTTGGTGGCTTTTGGCATGGCTTCACTCCAGACTTATTGGGCCAAGGTGTGCTTTGCTTAGAAGATGGTTACTCAGATGACAGCAGGCTCTTGGAGAGAGCAGCTGCTTGCGACTTACATGATTTACAGAGGAATAGAAAGAGGATATAAAATCTAGTGAGCTCTTGCATGTAGGAGTCATAGCACATGTTGATTTGTGGATAAGTACTGTGGGCTGTTGATTAGGACTGTTCAACTGTAGGTCATGGGTTAGAAACCGGAAACCCCCTTCATTCTTTGCAGGTTAAATAAGGTGAATCGGAAGAAGTCCATGCAAATGAGGAAGGATTAGAATTTGTGTGGTCAGTGTTAATGAAGAACTGCTTCAATATAATGAGCACAGCTGGATTTGTTCATTATTGTGCTAAATTTATTGACAAATACGAAGATAAAAAATGACCTCACCAGGGCTCCCCTGGAGAGCTGTTGCACAGGCTGTTCCCTCCAGGGAGAGTCAGAGATGGGCTTGTGTCCCCCAAGTCCCCACAAGGAAGGAGCAGAAGTTTAGCCTTGCATTGTAAGGGGCCATAAGAGGTATTTGCCTGTGTCTGTGCCTCCTGACTCCGGCCTCTGGGCCCATGTCTCCCCTGCTAAGGATGGGATCTCTCTGCACAGAGGAGGAAAGCACTTGTGTTGAACTAAGGTCACTGGGCTTAACACATGAGTGAACCTTACTGGCCTGTGATGTGCAAGAGGTCTGACTGCACGATCTGAAGATCTCTTCTAGCCTTAAACACTAGGACATCTATTATTGATGGAGGACCCGATCCTGTAAATATGTATGGGCTTAACTGGTTCGGAAAGTTGTCCTACAAGATCAGGGCCAGGGTCAGCATCCTAAAGAACCCCTAATGGACTTAGTAGCGGGGGGGCAGCTTAAAGAGCCATCGTTTTGTTCATTCCCACAGATGTACACACACGCAGATGTACGCACGTAGAACTCTGCCTATTCCTCTGCTTCAGATTCCAGTCCTCATGAAGAAACTTTTCAGTACAGTGTGGAAAAGAAGGAAACAATTTCTGTGCCCCAATTGCAGTGTCACAACAAAAAGCCAGTATGGGAATAGAATAGCAGCTAGCAATCTGTGTCACACTCTTCTATTTTGCTATGTAAAGTCTTTCATCTCTGGTTTTCATAGTCTCCCTTTTCACTGCCATCTACACCTAGCTCAGCAGATTCAGTGTAACGTGTGGGGAGAAGCATTCCAGCTTTGCCTCTGAAATGGTAATAACCCTTTCAGAGCAACTACAGTATCAACATCATGCCAAGGAAAAGGTGGGTCTTGATTCTGCAGGTATTATTCAGGAAGAGTTCTCAAGGAAAGAATGGGGGCTAACCCTTACTCCACCTTCCCTTTCCAAAGTCCACTGCAGTGGTGTGAAACTGGCAGTGCTCTAGTCAGATGTCAGATCCCGGGCAGCTGTGACACTGACCAGGATCACATGGTAAGGCAAAGACCAGCAGAAGTAGGCACTAGAACAGGGGTGGTCAAAATGACAGATCCGCCTGGCAGCTGGACTCCATTTCCTAACAGTCCCTGCCTGCGTCGCTGTGGCCAGTTTCCATGGAGAGCCCAGTAGCAGTGGCACCATGACAGTGCAGGGCCAGGTTTTCCATGGAGACCGGCCCTGTCAGGGCAAGCGGCTGGGTAGGGAGCTGGCTCCAGGGCCAAGGCTGGGATCTTGCAATGGTGACAGCGTGGTTTGGAGCTGAGGCAGAGCCACAATCCACTGCCTGCACACACCTGCCTGGGGCATGCGGGCAGTGGATTGCGGCTGCAGACTGTGCTGTCACTGGTGCAAGATCCCAGCCTCACCAACGGAGCAGCTCCCTGCCCAGCTGTATACCCTACCAGTGCTGCTGGGGCTGGTCTCCATGGAAACCCTGACCTGGGGCTGTCCCAGCCCTACTGCTCCTGGGGTCTCCATGGAAACTGGCCATGCCAACATTGGGCAGGGCTGCTGGGAAATGGAGTCTGCCGCAAGCCTGATCTGGCTCATGGGCCAGACTTTGCCCACCCCTGCTCTAGGATGATTAATGAAGGCATGAGCATGATTCTAAGTTAGAGGGGACACTTCCCCACCCAACCCTATAACACTAAAGAGATGGAGGAAGGGCAGGGGGTGAAAATAGTGCATCTCACTCTCAATTTCATCCTATGCCTGCCAGAAGCTGGTGTAGAAAATAGGTGCCTTTGAGCATGAATTGGGAGAAGCAGGCTCCCACTGTGACTGCAGCTGGCTAGTAGAGACTCCCTTCTTGCCTTGTTTCAGCAGGTATCTACTCATTACCTAGCAATCCTGGTGCCTGGTATTTCCACATCTGGTGCTATCTAACTTATCCTGGAGTTTGCACCACTGGGATTTTAGCAAACTACCTCCTGAAAGTCCTACTAAACAGACACTAGCCCATAGCATGTAAGTACGTGCTTAAAACATACCACAATGCTGAAAAGAGTCTGACATCATAAAAGATACAGAGAGCCATTAAGGTGTCCATGACATGGCTCAACATGCACATGAAACTGCAATGTCAATGTTTTTCAAATGCATTAATTTTTCCCTTCCTTTTCCTTTCCTTTCCTTGTTTCCTCTTTCTGACAAGCTATTACACTAGGCAGTTCATGTATGTTATAGTTTCTCAATAAGAGAAACTCTGTGAAATCCCAGCCAAAGATAAAGATCATGTAAAGCGGTGAAGGAATCTTCCTGATGTATTACATGGCCCTGATCTGATCTTGTAACCACTTACACACATGATTAAATCTACAATGGGAGTAATTCCCTGAATCTCAGTGGGACTGTTCCCATGGGCAGTGAGAGGGACTTAGGCAGTGCAAAAGATTATTATGCCATGTCCAAAAAGACCATGGAACTGCTGCTGACAGACTCTCTACCCCTTGCTGTGTTGTGCAGTGGGCTACAGGGGGAGAGAACCATTTGCAGTCAGAGAAGGTGCCTGTTGATCATCTCAGCGAAGGTTAGTATGGAAAGATGAGTCAGGAACAAGAAAAAAAAAATCCCCTACAAATTTGCAATTCTCATGCAGACAGATATTGTCTAAGGATTTTAAGTCTCTCACACTTCCACGCAGGCATATTTTTAGAAGAGAAAGCTATCTAGAAGGAAACTTATTGATTTCCCCCATCCTTCTCCCCACCTTGAACATTTTGTTTATAATTTTCTGTAGTTCATTTCTAATGGACACTGAGTGTAGCTATTCTTATTTCTCCCCTCCTCGTGTTCTCTTTTGTGTCTAAATATATTAGCTAGGCTAGGATGTGGCTTTCACTAAAATGATTATTTGGTTCCAAAATTCTGAGCACATTCTGTCCCAAGCCTTTCATTTTATAACTACTTCAGTCATTAAATACCTCAAGGCCTGAAGAGACTCTACCATATTAGAACATAAAGGAAAGTGTGATGGGATGGGACAGGCAAATCTGAACAGAAGTGGAGAGAAGGTCCCCTATTCTGGCTGGGAATAGAAGAGATCATTCACTTTCAATTAGGTCCAGTGAGACTTTGGCAACCCTTGTGTAGCTTGTCAGGTTAATAACATGCATAAAGAGGTAGGGCCCTTGTGTATCTGGCAGGCATTGGTGACTGTTTGCCCAGGAGGCAAGAGCCCTGGCATACATTCCTGATCAGGTGACAAAGAGCTCCACTGTTGCGCTCTTGTCTCTTAGGTTCAGGCACATTTTTCCTTTCCAGCAGGAGAGAGTTGGTGATGATGTTTATTATGAGCATTACACTAGCCTCTAGGAGCCCTAGTCATACACCAGGACCTCTGAGCATGAGGTGCTGAACACATGCAGAATAAAAGATTCTGTGCCTTTGAGCAGATTATCATCTTAGCGTAAGATGAGACGCCAGATGGGTACAGATACAAACAGTGATGAGACAGCAGTGGTCAGCGGGGTGGGCAGTGGTCTCAGCAAACCAGGATTCTGACTACTGTCAAGTGTCTTATAGGCACCGTGACACGGGAGAATTTGAAGGAGAGATCTGAAGGAGGACAATGAGATGGCTTTGCAGGGCATCAGGGCAGCTTTTCCCACACATGAAGTGTGGGAGAAGAAATAAAGGTTCATCTGAAAACAACTTAAGTGCCATATTTGCTTCAGAGGGAGAGCACAGAGCCAGGTTGATCTAGAATGATCTGTCCCCTATTCATTACCTCCCTAGCATCCATCATTGTTGATTTAGAGATGCCAGAAGAAACATCTCCAACCATTCTGTTCATGGATGATACATCTGTTAATAACTGTTGAATTTGTCTAGTCCTTTTTGAGCCTGGCTGTGCTGTCTGCCTCAACCCCCTCCTATGACAAGTTAAGTACATGTTGGATAAAAATGTAGCTTCACTTGTTAGCTTTGAATATCACTTACTAATTTTGGTGGGTACCCCCTCATTCTAGTATTCAGGGACTTAGCCTTCTTCTTTCCAAACAGAATAGTCCCAGCCTTTTTAGTTTCTGCTGGTACAGCAACTGCTTCATACCCCTGATCATTTTAGTTATCCTTCTTTGTACCTTTTCTGCTTCTACTACATGCTTTTGGAGATGTGGAGACCAAAACTTCACATAGTATTCTAGATGTGGGCATACCACGAATTTGTATATACTTGTTTCTCAACCTTTGGTACGCATACCCCTGGGGTTATGTGAGACATGGGCAGGGGGTACATGGGTACCACATTTTGAGTTTGGCTTGCCCCCCATGCCGGGTGGGTTGGAGGCATCTTTGCCTGTTTAGGGCAGAAGTTCCAGCCGCCCCTCCTGCCGTGTCCGGTGCACCCGGGCTTTTGCTCCCTGGCATCAGTGTGCTGGGGACAGGGAGGGGGCCCCCGTGCAGGCTGCTTTGCCCCAAGCCGTGGTCTGCAAGGAAAAAGTGGGACTCGGCTCGTGGTGGTGAAACCGGAAGTGCCACAGTGGAACTTCTGGTTTCGCTTTTGCTGCGTCGATCGGCAGGTGGTACGTAAGGTACCACAGGTTGAGAACAACTGCTATAGCATGATGATGTTCTCCTTTTTGTATTTGTTTCATTTCCCTTCTTAATGATGCCCAATATATTACTGGATTTGTTTGGTTGTCACTGCACATTGAGCATTTTTAAAGAGCTATCTACAATGACTCCAAAGTTTTTTTTTTTCCTGAGTCATAATAGCTAATTCAGAACTGACCATTGTGTACATATAATTGAGGTTAACTTCACTGTCAACAAGTAAAAGGTAATGCACATGGGGAAAAATAATTTGCCATTTTTTTGTCTATTCACTTAGCTTAGTGACAGTCTTTCTGCAGCTCCTTTCTGTCAGTTTGGGATTTAACTGCCCGAAATAATTTGGTATGATCTGCAAACTTTCATTTCACTCTGCACCCCCATTTTCCAGATCATTCATGAAAATGTTGAACAAAATTGGGCCCAGCACAGATCCTTGCTGCACCCCACTTTTGACCTCCCTCCATCCTGAAAAGTGACCAGTTAGTAGGGCTGTGCAAAGCTTCGGTCCCTGATTCGATTCAGCAGAGATTTGGCCCAATTCGGTGGCCGAATCTCCGAATCGAATCAGGAGACCCTTTAATCTCTCTGAATCAAATCAGAACCCTCCAAATTGATTTAGAAAGATTCAGCAATTTGGACATAGACACAGCTTTAAATGTTTTTTCTACATACATAGACATAGATTTCATAGACATTAGGGCTGGAAGGGACCTCGGAAGATCATCGAGTCCAGCCCCCCGCCCAAAGGGCAGGACGTCAGCTGGGGTCATAGGATCCCAGCAAGATAATTATCCAGTTTCATCTTGAAGGTGTTCAATGAAGGCGCTTGAACAACCTCCTCGAGGTACTAGGTGGCTTGTGAATGCTGAGATGGTGGGGCAGATGGAGCATCCCACAGGAGCATGGGGGGGGGGGGTCCCCAGTGCACTCGGCAGCAGATCTGGCAGTGGACCTGAAGCACTTCTGATCCACTTCCGGGTCTGTCGGGGAGCATGCCAGGGGGCCCCCCACGTCCTCCCAGCTCGGTGACTGGTGCCTCCTGGGTCTGACTGCCGAGCTGGGGTGGGGGCTGCGCTCTCGGCAGTGGACCCAGAAGTGGACTAAAAGTACTTCTGGGTTTGCCACCGAGCATGTGGAAGTCCCCCTCCACCCCTCCTGTGGGATGCTGCATCCATCCCAGCATTGCAGCATTCACAAGCTGTGCCTGGTACCTTGAAGTATGTAGAAAAAACATTTAGAGCTGCTCATTTAAAGGCACACTGCCTGAGAAGCAGTCTGCAGGTAGAATCCCCTGACCAGAAGGGGACCAGGCTTAAAGGATATAAGCCAGGGGTTGGCAGTGTTTTTGGGCAGAGTGCCAAAACACCTGCAAACTCAACTTGTAAGATGTTGGCATGCCAGGGGCAGACAGAGGAGGAGCTGCAAGGAGCCCAATCCTTGTTGTGGCAGTGCAGCCCTGGCCCCAGGCCCTTCCCTTCCGTCTGCCTCAAGGCACATGTGCCAAGCAAAATGCCTTTGTATGCTGCACTCTGGCACCTGTGCAGGGGGTTGCCTACCCCTGATATAAGCTTAAGACCTGAGCTGGTCAGGCAGTCTAACCCTGAGAACCACAAAGAGAAAAGCTCCTAGCAGCAGGGCTCCTGGGTAACATCTGAGCTTTGGTAAGCAACTCTGGAGGCTTGAGGGAGGGACTAAAAAGAGAAGAAGGTCCCAACAGGCCTGGGAGTGAAGAGGCCGGCGAACATAGAATATAGGGTCTGGGGCCCAAAGGGAGAGAGCATGAGCCCAGAAGGGGCTGAGTTGACAGCAAAAGGGCCTGAGTCCAAGGTCGGGCCAGGAATGCAGGTCTGGGCTGGAGGACCCAGTCGCTGGGACTGGGGCTAGAGCCCAGGAGGGGCCAGTATAAGCAGGGCCAGAGAGCCCAGAGGTCTGTAGCCCAGGAGGGGCGAGTGTAAACAGGTCTTGCTGGCTCAGGAGTGGGGCCAGGGCCCAGAGGTAGAGGCTGATGGCCAAGGAGGGCCACAGCCAGAGACTGGCAGGGCCAGGGGAGCCCATGAGTTTTACTGGGCTAGGGCCCAGAGAGAGGGGCCAAAAACCAGGAGTCACAGCCGGAGACTGAGGAGGCCAAGAAGCCTGTAGCCCAAGAGGGACAAGGACTGTGGGCAAGATCCCATAGCCCAGGAGGGGCTTGTAGCAGCAGGGCCAGGGGGCCCGTAGCCCGAGACAAGTGTTAGGAGCAGGAGAGAGAGAGGAATGAGTGACACCTGTGTAGCATGGACATGGGTACTGGGGAGGGTGGAGCCCATGTAATTAGTCTGTAAGGCGATGAGCAGCGACACCAGTGCTCATGAGGAGATCTAACTTGGGAAGCCCTGGGACAACCTCCCTTTTCTGAAAGTATCATTTCATTAAGGCATGGCAAGTGAGGAGAAGAGGAGTGTGCCCAAAGACAGCCAGGTTGACAAGGGCTAAAGGGGCTCCAGGGGCATCACGGCCACCCTTGGAGTTGAACCCTGTTATAGACTGGCTTATTTTTGTGACGCTCAAACCTTGAAAAAAACAATGTACCCTTTTCCACACAACCTCTGCATATGCATACTTCCAAAACACATCCCACCATTTCTTCATCCCTGCACCTCTCCCTTGGCTTCTTTGCTGTTCTCGCCAAGCTCTCTGTGTTGTACAGAAACATTTTATATGATCAGCCATGCTAGATCAGCGTGCTCCCCTTTCTGTCATTTGTCAGCCACCTCCCTCCACACCTTTTTCACTTGGCTTTCTGTAAGGTCCCCCACCAATGCCATTCTCTTTCTTAATTTTTGTCAGCCTCTTGAGACCTTTCAGGACCTCCTGCCCCACCTCTCCTATTTTGTATATCTTTATAAAATGTTCCATTCTTAAGTAATGAGCGGGAGGTTGCCATGCCTATGGCTTCTTCCAAGAGCCCCCATACATTCCCCATCTTCTCAAGATCATACCTGCCAAAAATCATTTAAAGCATGCTGCTTTCTCTTCCCCCTCTTTTGCTGCTTTATATACTGCACTTATGTAGTTTGTGTAAACGAACAACCCTGTGTCTGGCATCCCCCTTTCTCTCTTGCTTTATACGGTTCCATTCTGGTTAGCCTTTCTCTTTTCACTTTCTAAAAGAACACACTCGTTTCCCATTGCATTTTCGCGTACTGCTGCTATGACAATGGAAGCACAGTTCCGGTGTACAAGATGATCAGCAGTAGCACCACCTTAACTGCCACCACTTTTCCAGCAAAGGACAGTATTCTTCCCATCCACAGGCATAATACGTGTCATACGCTTGCTGTTAGCTTTTCCCGCACTTGATTTCCTTTCCCTTCTGCCTTGACTGGGAACCCCAAAACTTGATCTCTCCCTCCACTACTTGTAGTCCAAGTTTCTGTAGGTC
This sequence comes from Alligator mississippiensis, assembly GCF_030867095.1. Taxonomy (NCBI): domain Eukaryota; kingdom Metazoa; phylum Chordata; order Crocodylia; family Alligatoridae; genus Alligator; species Alligator mississippiensis. The sequence goes on from NC_081826.1 coordinate 148,035,845, forward strand.
CCTCCAGTTTCCCACTTTCTGTTTTGTTTAATTTAGCCCCAGTTAGTTCATTATACTCCATTGCATGTTTTAGTTAGAGGTACATTGATAGAGATTTTGGGGGCTGACATTGATAGCCAATTTTTAAGGAGGCCCAGTACCAATCCGATTTTTTTATATAGCTGCATCCAGCTGGTAAGTCTGTTGTGGGGGAAGGGGAGGGAAGGGGCGTGGGGAGGCAGATCAACACCCCTCTGCAGTGAGGGAGGGAGCGGGGCTGGAGCTGGGGCTGGGGTAGGCACTGCCCAACCGGGGCAGGTGTGTGACAGAGCACGGCTCATCCAGGGGGCATAGAGAGTGTGTGTGTGGGGGGGGACAGCTCCCACTGCTGCTCCCACCGCTGCTCCCACCGCTCATCTAGGAGGGCATGAGGGAGGGGTGTGTGCCCCGGATCTGCACAGGGTGGGTCGGGTGGGCTGCAGCTGTGGGCAGGGGCTGTGCTGTGTTGTGCTGCGCTCAGGGCGGGCAGCAGCAGTGCTGGGAGGGGGCTATGTGGGGGGTCTATGGCAAAATTTGGGGTGGCTGCAGCCCTCCCCCATAGTCCTCCTCCCAGCACTGCCACCGCCTGCCCTGAGGGCAGCCCAGGTCCTGGCCCCAGCCTGCAGCTGCAGCCTGCCTTGCCCACCCGCCCGGCAGAGATCCGGGGCACGCACCCTGTGCTCTCCCAGACAAGTGGCTGGAGCAGCGGCGGGCCCCCATTCACCCCAGCCCTTGCCCCTGGCCCAACTCCACTCCCTCCCTCACCACAGGGGTCTTGATCTTCTCTTCCATGGTCCTTTCCTCTCCCCCTGCCCCTTCCCCCATAGACTTAGCTGCTGGGTGTGGGGGGGAGTGTGTGCACACGCTCAGCACCCTCCCCCCACCCCGATCATTTTTTTTTATCCCTCTGCCTATGTCCTTTGCCCCTTTTCTTAAAGAGTAAGATCACAACACCTCATGTGAAATCTTTCGCTGCCTCTCCTGTTTCCGCTGTTTACTTGAATGCTACCACTATATCCCTCCCTATCCATGCCCCAAACTTTTTGTAAAATTCCATAGGCAGTCTGTCTGCTTCTGATGATTTCCCTTGTTTAAAGGTTTTTAAGCACTCGCTCAACTTCCTTTAAGCTTATCTTGTCTTCTGTCATCTTTGCTTCCTCCTGCACTCCTTTCTTTTCAATATCTCCCAGCAAATCCTTCATCTTCTTCCTGTCTGTTTCCTTCTTCTGGTATAGGTCTACACAAAATTTTCTCACTGCCTCCAACACTCTTGCTTTTCCACCAGGCACCACCACCTTCCTGTACTGCTTTAAGCTCTCCTTTTGCCGCTTTCACTCTAGCCGAAAAGTATCGGGAGCACTCTTTGTTTTTCCCCACCCAGGGTGCTTGTACTAAGAATGTTTGTTCTGTCTTTCTCTTAAACCTAGCTTCTAACTCTTGCCTTGTTTCTTTTAGCTCTTTTCATACCTTTTTTCCTTTTGCAGCTTTTTTTAGCAGCTCCTGCATCTTTCTGTGCAGCTCTTTTGTTCTTTTCCCCACGCATCTTTGGCCTTCCTTCCTGACGAATTCTCCTGTCCTCTTCTTCACAATCATCCACCATTCTCTGGTATTTCTGAAATATCTCATCAGTGTTTTGCCACTTTTCATACTGTCTTATGTACGCTTGCCATATCTCTTCATCTTGTAACAGCTGCACACTTTATCTCCACAGCCCCATCCCTCTCATAGGACTCTTACCAAGGCTTTTTTCTACCTTCAGCATCCAGTGATCACTAAAACCTGCATGTATGGTTTCTTTCTTCCTTATCCATATTTATTTTGATACAAACACAAAGTCAGTTATTGATTGTTTCTTTCCACTGGGGTCAGTTCTAGTGAAAACTTTCTTCCCTGCCCTCACATCTCTTAGCAACTCTTCTATTATATTTCTTAACAGTCTGGATGACCTATCTAAAGCTCCATTTCCTCCTTTCCCATTTCTGTCGCCCACTTCAAAGATATAATTGAAATCCCCTGCTATTATGTGCAGTCTCCCTTCAACTACATAAACTGTTAAGTTTCTGAGCAACATGTTCCTTCCCTCCTTCTCCAGTAGTGCTTATATATTGACAATTTCTGATGGCTGTCATTGATTCTTCTTGCTTTACTCTCAGCTCTGGGTTCTTGACTAATATTGCTGCCGTTTTGTTCTCATTTATCCCTGACCACCAAGATGGTTCCCATCTCCACCTATTCTCAGAGTGTTTATAATCCTTCTCCTCTGGTATACCACATTTTTGTAGACAGATTATGTCTGCTCTTGGTTCAACACTGGTTCTATCTGTTCCCATCCTTTCCCGGTTAAGAGATTCCTGCCTATCTGAAAATTACTACAAGCGTGTTTCTTTCAAAGTCAGTGTTTTCAAATTTGGCTGTCGTTTCCATGTGCTCAGGGAGAGCAGGGTCTGACAGTAAGGGGTGAGGGAAGGAGCTGGGGAAGAAGCTGGGGGGCACAGGGCAAGGGAGCCACCTGATCCCCCCACAAATTTCTTTTCCCTGCTGTAGCAGTGGGAGGGGGACAAATTCAAGGCAGACTTCCAACAATTAGGTTCTTTTCCTAGAAAATTATAACAAATTTATAAATGTTGTTGGAATCTAATTATTGTGGAGTTGTATTATAAGCAGAGTGTGGGGGTGTAGTGGGGGGGGGGGGGTTCTCCCACCAAGCATGTGTTGTACCCCCCTGGAAGCTCAGAAGCACATTGGGTTCAGGGATATAGGAGTCTCACAACCAGAGAGCTGTATAGGTGCAGGGCTACAGATGTCCTTGCAGCTGTGAAAAGCATATTAAAGCCATTTCTTTTCTTGGCTTTCCCTTATTTAGGACTTTTTCAGGAGAAATGGTGCTTCTCCAAGCTAAAATCAGCATCTGGATGAAGAATTGCTGGTTGAGGCCATGGCCAAATTAAGGCCATTAATTAAGGCCATTAACTTCGGTGCACCCTTCTTTTTCTTATAGCAGCCCTTCACCCTCAGATTCCAAGCCCTCCCACAGCACAGAATTCTCCTACATGTGCTGGTTTTCTCATCCATGCAAACACTGTACTCCCCGCCATCAGCTGGCCTGGTTTCTAACTTCCAGGCTTGATTATTGCAGCTCATAGCTAGGAAAGAGGGCATGTGACCAAGAGGCTTCAACCAGTACAAAGTGGTCACTCCCTATGCGCTCGAACCTGCATGAGTGTTTTGACTTGGTGCTTTGTGCCCTGACTCCCCAGTGAACGCACAGATTGGTTCTATTACATTCATATTATTTTGGATCTGTAACCAGTGTTGTTCAAGCACTCAAGGTGAACTCCTCAGGGGGTATGAATCTGCTTGGCCCTCTTGTTTTCAGTGGAACTATAGCAGAATCTGGCCCCACATCTTCAACTCTGACTCTTTGGTGGCTCTTTCTGGATGCCTCCTAAGGATTACCAAAGCACAGTTAATTCTCACTGATGGGGCTGGGGTGGAAGGAACCAGGCAGGAGCTTAACCACACTCCGTGTGCTGAGCACATTCCTTTTTATTGAAGCATAAAACAGCCCTGAGGCAGTTTTGCCCCACTAAGCTAGATCTAGGGGAGTCAGTTGGGTGGTTCAGGCTGAATGTGACAGAGTTCATCAGACAAGGATCCCCACACCTGGAGCAGTAGCGTAATAGGAGAGTGACTGGGCCAGCAGGCTTGAGTGCTGACTTGGAGGAGGGCAGAAAAATAGCAGCTGCCACTGCAGCCACATAATCACACTGGCAGCACAGCTGGAAGTCACCACTGTCCCGTGTGTCACACTGTCCTGGCATGTCACTGCCTTGTGCCTCTGCCTGCATAGTACAGTTAATTAAACCCAGACTTGCCTACTAGGTGGCAAACAGATACCACAAGGCTTTCTTTAGCAACAACCCTAAACAAGCCCACATGTGGCTAACTATAATCTAGCCCTGCAAGAAATGAGAAATAGTATCCCTTGTCTCCCTTCCCCCCCTCCACCCCATAGCTTCAGTAGTTTGCTGCAACGGAGATTTGTACTTCTCCACTGAAATGAGAATTTGTTATTTCTATGAAGCAAAAAAAACCCTGCCCTCAGTGACAGTTCAGATTACAGCATGATGTGCCCCAGCCACATAGCAGCTGAACAGCAGGGAGCCCAGAAGGGAATAGCAAAGATTCGTGCATTACTTTCCACCTTTGTGTTGTCCATGACACTGCCAAAAACATACACCGATGCTCTTTCAGCCCTTCACTTACCCCTCCATCAGGCATCAATGCATACAGGGTCTGATCAGATGTACCCTCCAATGCAGGACCTCAGCAGTGACCTTCCCTGCTTTTCAGCTGCATCAACCAGTCAGCACACTGTTGGCCTTGCTTTCCCTGCATGGGGAAGACTTTCTGGATAGTTGACTGTCCATAAAATTCCTCCTACTTACCTACCTAAAGCCAATTTGCTTCAGATGTTTTGGGGAGCACATTTGGCCCATGGAGGAAAAAAAGGATTGTAAATGCCAGGGGAAGAATGATCATATCTTTTTCTTGTTTTATTCCAGTCATTGCCAATCCATTCAGGCCCACCCAGAGGCCTCCCCCCATAATTGGTTTTCATGTAAGTTGACTCCTCTCAGAGTCAGCACCTATTTATTTAGAGCCCTCCCACAACTGACTTGCACACATCTGGGCTCCTCCTCTTCCAAGAGGACAACAATGAAGTTTTATGCAGCTGCAGAGACTTCTGTCATAAGGGCCCCTGCCAGCTATTTGAGGAGTATGCAGTATAATGAGATCTACAGGATCAGTACTTAATGTACAAACACTGCTACTGTTCAACACCCATCAGGCAATATTTTTCTAAGGCCACCTTCTTTTAGAACTGGCTTGGGAGAGGGTGTGGATGTGTGTTATGCATGTGACTTCAGTGTGGACACTGCACAGAGCAGAAGCAGTACTGCTAACAGATGGCCTCAATGACCGGAATTGCATTGGGATTTTAGGCTGCTGGTTTTGACAGCTGTAATGAAGATAAACTACATCAACTCTTCCTTATAATTGGGATAACAGCTCGGTGACCGTCTCCTGTGGTTCAGAGCTATCTTGTCCCAGCTATTTGCCAAGTAGAAGCGTTTTCATCTTCAGCTGCGTCGTTTCTTTTTATAGGAAAATGAGCTGAGCTGGAGGACTGATGATAATTAGCCAGTTTGAAGTACAGGGGATCACAGCCACAGCTTCCATGCTTTCAAAACCAACTGTTCCGTGGTACTGAGGCGATTGAAGTAAGGCCATCAGAAATGATCAGATAAGTGGCTGACGTAATCACACAGAGGTTAAACTATGCTAAATAGATGCTAATCCTATTAGAGGGATTTGGTAACGTCTGAGCCATGTGTTCCAGGGGGGTGGCTTCCCTGGCGTGAGCAGCACCATTGCACCTGAAGAACATAAGGGGCCTGAATGAGTGGAGGATAAGGCCATTTCTAACCTCTCAGCTCTGAACATGGAATAGACTCTTCTTCCAAAATTCATCACCTGTGTTCATCCATCAAGCTGAAGTACTGGCTGTTCCCCCCAGTAAGTAAGAGAGAGTAAAGAAGGTTGAAAAAAGTAGCTCCTCTCTGTGATGACATGCGGATGAGCCCAGGTCCACGCTGCCTGTTCTAGGAGGTACTGGTAATTTCTGTTTAATCTTGCCACTCCGGCCTCTGATCCGAGTGAGACCCGGGAAAGCATGGAAGTCCCCCCAGAAGACGGGGGAGTCATTATGGACTTAATGGGGTGTAACAGAAATTAGAACCTTGACTTGCAGCCTGTCAGTCCTTCTCAGGCCTCTGAATAAAATAAGATCTTATTACCATTAGCTTCTTTTTAAACATCCTGCTCATTTGCATTGGACTGAGGTCTGTTGTGATTTTTTTTTTTAAGGATATGGTTTTACAATCACTCCTGTATGTGATGTTTATGGTCTCCTGCACAAGGAAAGCATCAGCAGCAGAGGGATCATTCAGAGAGCTCCTGACATTCAAGAAACTGTTGTTGCCAGTTCCAGCAGCACCTAGGTTTATTGGCATATCACTTTAATGCAGAAGTGTCAAACTCACCTGGGGTCCCAGGCCAGATCCAGACCACGGGTCTCCTTGTGGACTAAATAAAGCCCAGGGTGTGAGGGCTATCACAGTGGCCACTGTGATGAGGGCTTGAGGAGTCCAGAGAGCAACTCCAGTGGTGGCAGCAGTGACCCATGCTTGCCACCAATGACCATTCCCAACAAAGCCAAAGGACCCCGGATTCTGCGAAAAGACCACGTCCCCCAACTTTCGGCAGCTCACTGGCAGCCCAGTGGTCTGGATAGAGAGGCTTCAGGGGCTGGACCCGGCTTGTGGGCTGTATGCTTGATATCCCTTAGTAGAGCAGCGGTGGGGGGCTGTGGGTTGGGAGTGAGAGCCATGCTGAGGAAATGGTGCCATAAATGGGGTCATACTGAGGAAAAATTTGGGAAGCACTGCCTTAGTATATTGCCTGTGTTTGTCCAGAGGATGGAATAGTGAAGCAAGGCCCTTTGCTGGGTAGTTGAGCAGGGGAAGTGGAGGCCTAGGTCTCTGGCTCCAAAACCAAGTTGAAAGGACATAGCTGTAGTAGCTTCATAAACTTCTGTACATGGGGTAGCTCCCTATAGTACTTAGGTCTGCATTGTAGTAATTGGGTGACTGCTACAGAAATGGACACCTCTGTGACTACAAATGCTGTGAGAGGGAGGGGGACCTGGCAGTGAAGGCACTGACTTGGCACACAGGAGAGCTGGGTTCCATTCTTGGCTGCCACAGACTTCTTGTGTGACCGTGTATGTGTCAGTCTCCAGATCCCCACTTATAACATCAGGGTAGTACTTCCTTTCTTCCATTCTTTGTCTGGGTTTCTCATTGAGACTGCTTCTCTCACTACATATGGGAACAAAGTTTAGCACAGTGGGGTCCTGAATGCAGCTGGGGCCTGTGGACACTAATAATAATGCTGAGATGCCCAGGCTGCCTATGGGTGAGGACAAGTGGAATCCTGCATTTCTTCTATAAAGCAACCATCAAAAAAAGTCATACTTGTAGACCTCTTTCACTCAGATTTTCAATGGAATGGCTGAGGTAGATTGATAGACCTGCTGGTGCATTTGTTTTGCCAGCAGGGAGAATCTGGGATCTCTGATGGCATGTAATCCTTTTCACCAACCTCTTTGTGACGTCTACATGCTGGCTGCATCACCTGCAGACCATGTTTGGGAAGTCACATAAGGCATGTTGCATCTCTGGAAAAATTAGAGGTACATTTGTGCCAGGCATGCACTAAACAAAAAACACAGTTGAAGGGATTTATGACGTTATTTCCTGGGGCACAGACTGTTTCCATTGTGATGGAACCAAAAGTTCCTTAAAGGGAAGCAAGCCAGAGCAGTCGGGTTAAAACCGTCTTTTGGGGAGTCTCCGAAAGAATGCATCTTTTCTTCATCTACAAGAAAGGCCCTAGATATAAGGCTTTGTCTCTAACATGCAGCCAACAGTGGATGGCCTCTGAAGGCAGAGCTACAGTGCAAGATGCTGGTTGAAGCTTGAGCCCAGGGCAGGCTCCAGTAATGTAATCTGTACAGACCAGACTAAAAACTGTCCCATTTCAGAGCTATCTTCATGAAAGGGGAGCTTAGTCCTCTGAGACCTGCCTGAATAATGAACAAAGGAGAGCCCCAGGTTTAGAAGACCCTTGTAAAAGAAGTAGCTGAACAGGTCACTAACCCTCCCATGTGTTATTAGCAGCAGCCTGTGCAACTCCTGTGCTGGCCCTACTGGGTCTCTAAGAAGTGGGTGGCACTAGAGAACAGCAGACTGCAGCACAAGCTACAACAGTGAGTTCCTGCTTCTGCTGCAGGGACCAGTCCAGAACATGGCCTTCTTGTGTACACACCACTTTTTTCCCTTACCTGCAGCTATGTTTGCAGGAAACACCCCTCCCCTCTCAGTTCCTTAGCGGGTGATTGACCAAATTGAGGGTTCAGTGGCAGGGCAGTGGGACTTGGCTCAAGCTTCCCTGGTGCCTGCTGGGAATGGCATCTCCCACGCCTTCACCATCTGTGGTGTGTACAAGAGGACTGGTGGCAGGCTTCCTGCTAGTGGGAGCACTGCTGGACACACTATGGACCCTGCCTAACACTCAGCTAAGCAGAGAGCTGGGTTTCCTGTGTGCCTGATGCTTACTGCTGTAGAAGCGGCAATGCCTTCCTTCTTCTCTAGCCCATTAATCTCCTCCAAGCAACCTTCTAACTGGCTGATGCAGAACCCTGCCATGCTGCTGGGAGCTAGAGCAGGGCCCCTTGCAGCTCAGTTGCTGCAGCACCTTCTGCTTCCTGTGTTGGGGCCTGTCAGCTTAGTTCCAGTATACCTGCAAGGTGCCTCGCTGCAACACTCAGCTCTGGGCCCTGGCCTTAAGGTGTAGGCCTTGCTCTCACTGGCTAGGGACAGACATTCAAAAAACCGGAGCCTGAATTGATTCAATCTTTGCAGGTTAGTCTAACCTGCATAGATTAAACCAATTTGCGAGTGAATAGACATTCACTTTTGACTCCGGAAATGCAGGCACATGCCTGCACTGGCTCAGGCCAGATGCTGGGGGGCGCTAGAGTGAGCCATTGGATGGAGAGCAACTAAACTTAGGGAAGGGGCATGGTTAGGCCCTGGGAAGGCCTGAGTATGATTGGGGGAGGGGTTAAACCCCCACCTTCATCCGCAGGTCTGCTGGGAAGGGGACGGGGAAAGCAGCCTCTGTCAGGGGACCCCAGCCCCCTACCTCCACTCACTTGCTGACTGGCGGCAGGGGCAGGTAGCTTGAGGGGAAGTGGGGGTTTAATCCCCCCATTGTAGGGTGGGGCAGTGCAGACACCAACAGGCTCTGCTCATGTACCCAGAGCTACAGCAACCAGATGCCAGTAGCCTGAAGGGAAGGGGGTGGAGGGGTGTTGATTCCCCCCCACTGCAGGCATCAGTGGCAGGGGCACTGACATGGTGCTCTGGGCCAAGTTCCTCTGTGGAGCAGCCAGGCGGCCGCAGGGAAGGAGCAGGAAGCAGGGATGTGCCCTGGCTGCAGAGTGTGTGTGTGTGTGTGGGGGGGGGGGGGGGCTAGTTATGGAATCCATCTCACTGCTGCCTCCCACTGTGGCAGCGCAGTCAGGGCTGGGGCATCCCCAGGGGCCAGAGTCAGCATCTGCTGCCTCCTGCCTCCAGCCCCACATGGGGGGCCTCAGTACGCAGGCGGACTGTAACTGCTACAATTCCCTGATCCCCTTCCTCTTCCAGCAGCAGTGGTGGAGCGAACTATCGCGGCGGGCAGAAGTTAAGCACCTGTTACCTGTTGCCTGCTCGCGGTGGCGCCAGACCCTTTGGGGCAGGCTGCTGTGGGCCAGGGGCATGGGCAGCGGCATGAGGAGACAATGGATTGCCTAGTCCAGCCCAGCCCAGCCCTGCAGCCTAGGGGTGTAGGCAGCGACTGGCCCATGGCAGCCCACCCCGAGTGCCTGGCACTGCCACAAGGAGGTGACAGGTGGCAGGTGCCTTGCCTCCACCTGCCACAATGGTTCACTTCACTGCCATGAGAGGGAGAGTTGCTGCCTACACCCTTGGGCTGTGGGGCCTGGCCAAAGTGGGCTGCAGCAATCTATTGCGTCCCCGCACTGCTGCCCATGCCCCTGGCCTGCAGCACCCACCCTGAGCACCTGGCACTGCTGTGAGCAGGCAGCAGATGACAGGTGCTTCACCTCTGCCTGCCATGATAGTTTGCTCTGCCACCACTGCTGAGAGAGGGAGGGGGAGCCCTCCTGCAAACTGCTGCTGCTGCCTGCAGTGGGGTGATTAAATCCACCCCCTTCCCCTCAGGCTACTGGCATCTATCTGTCGAGGCCCTGGGTGCATGAGTGGAGCCTATTGGTGCCTGTGCTGCCTCCTTCTGCAATGGGGGAATTAAACCCCTCACACTGCCAGGGTCTGGACCCACCCCTGCTCCTGCCACTGGAGCAGTGAGGGGCTGGGGGGCTGCGGATGCCTGGCAATGGCTGCTGCCCCCTTTCCAGGCAGACCCAGCAGCACTCCAGAGCAGGGTTCCCCACCCCCACCCTTTTCTCAGCCAGCTGGAGCAGTGCTCTGGCTATGAAGGAGAGGGATGGGCATGAACAATGCATGTCTCTTGAGGCTCGGGGCATGACGTCCACCCGCAGGCAGCGATGTTGGTGGTGTGGTGTCGGTGAGCAGGGACCACCCACAGGCAGCTGTGGTGACGTTGGTGGCAAAGACGGTCTAAGTAGGGACCACCCACAGGCGGTCGCAGCAGTGTCAGCGGCAGAGAGGGGGGTGGCAAGCGGTGGGCAGTGAGTGGGCACCACCCTCAGCCGCCGTCCACGCTGTTGGCACTTAAACCGATTTATGTGTAATTTCTATCCCTAGCCAGTGAAGACCAGAAAGTGGGGTCATCCATGAATGCCACATGCCCCCAGAGGCTGCGGGGGCACAGCGAGCTCTCGCAGGTGGTGGCAGCGCTGTTGGCGGTAGGAGCGTGGCAGCGGTGAGCTCCCGCAGGCAGCTGCAGCGCTGTCGGCGGGGGGCGAAGGATGGCGAGTGGCCCCCTTTTTGCAGGGGGTGCACCACCAAGCTCAGGGGGTGCACATGCACCCACATGCACCCCCTATGCATCGCCAATGGGGTCATCAAAAAATAAAGTGTGCCTTCTCCCTTTGAAGAGGGTGCCCCTGTTGGATCAGGGCTTCTCTTTTGTGGTAAGTGGGAGGACCGGGCTCTAAAGAGCCTTTAATTCAGCCTTAGTAGATGTCACCTCCACCCACCCCATGTAGTTACAAGATCACTGGAATTAGGTACAGTAGACACTGGCTGGCGTGGCAAACAGGGGAAGGGGCATATGGGACATTTGATATGGCTTCACGAGGAGGGCACTAGTCCAAAAAAGCAGGAGATGTGGGTGCAGTTGGCTGCCTCTCCAGACTCACGGCTTGTCCTTGAGCAAGTCATGTTTGGTTAAGTGTGGAAGGATGTAGTACAGGTATGGCAAACTCCTCTGGCCAGGTAAGCGGCATAGGGCTGGATTGCAGACTGAATTGGGTCCACAGACCAGCCCTGTGTGTCGGAGCCAACCCACAGAGCTGATCTGGTGCACGTGTGGACCAGCACTGTGTGCTGCTTGCAGTATGTGCACCAGCTTCAGGTGCACACACCACATGTAGCACACACCAGCCCTGATCCCACATGATGCCTGATTGGCCCTGCACTTGGAACTGGTCTGTGGGTCTGATCCAGACCAGCCCTGGATCCAGTGTGCAGGGCATGCACCAGATGCAACTCCAGCCCCAGCCACCGTGCCACATGCAGCCTGTGCCAGATGGGCTCTGCACATCACATGCACCAAACAGGGCCAGGGCCAGGGCCAGGGCCAGGGCCAGGGCCAGCATGTGCTGCATGCAACACACCAGTTCAAGACCCCTATGCAGCACTGCAGGCCAGATTATAGGGCTCTGTGGGCCATACTTTGACACCCTTGATGTAATAGGTGTAGTGCCTGCAGTCATGGTGCCTCACTTCTAGTTGGCTCATGAAATCCACAGAGCATAGCTAGGTCCATAAGCTAGGGGCCTCAGAAAGGGACTGTGCGAAGCTAACACGTAGACTGGGAGCCACTCATGAAATACTGGAGAAGGATGGGTCTTATTTCTCTGCCTCATTCAGGACGTAGCCTTCCAGGAGGCACTTCTGTCCATTCAGGATTCACAGCCCAAACCCCTCACCTGTAGTTAGGTGCCTCAGTCCTTTCCTGCCTTGCAGAACATGACTCATAGTGGTGCCAGTGGCCCCCCTCCATCCCTTATCCAATATCTCAGCGGTCAGCACTCTCCCAGGGTATAGGAGATCTGGGTTCTGGTCCCTCCTCTGCCTGAAGAGGATGTGGAGCCACACCTCCCCCATCTCTTCTGAGGAGGCTGCCTTATCTTCCAGGTTATCTGGCGCTATGCGGCATATTCCTTCTTGTGGGAACTGTTCTCACCATGTGTAGAATAATAAATTCTCATGCAATTATAGAGAAACACCAAGCAAGCACCATGGCCTGGCAGTAGCAAGCTCACCTGATGTGGGGAAACCTAAGTTCCAGTCCTGGTTGCACTGAATGTTTTACTTTAAGCATTTGGTGAAGCAAGGACAGGTGAGTATCCCAAGCACTGGCTGGAGAGTGGTATACAGTCATAGAAAAATAGGGCTGGACGGGACCTTAGGAGGTCATCTAGTCCAACTTCTTTTCTATCATCCCTAATTAAACTATCATATACAAGTGTGTGTGTAACCTGTTCTTAAAAATCCACAAGCAGCCTTGTTGCCGAACTACCAAGTACAGTGCCTCAAAACACCAAGAACACCTTAACCTGCTACAGGTAAAACAGGGGAACAAGGACACTAGCAATATCTTTCCACTAAGGACAAAAGTAGTTTGTTAAAATACACTTGAAAGATTCAAGGAAGAGAAGCATGCCCCCTACTACGGAGGAAGGCAAAATCCCCCACACTCCACTCACTTTCTTTGGAGCAGTGGATGGCTCTTCTGTATAGAGTGGCACAAGAGTGCCCCTGCCACTACTGCTGTGTACCCCAGCACTTGGATGCTCTCTTGAGCAGACAGTGTAGGGTCAGGCCCCATCTGGCAGAGAATGGAATTGAACCCATGCCTCTAACATCCTGCTCAGATGCCTAACCACCAAGCCACTTGAAGAAAGCAGGGAGAGGAGTGATGGCCTCCATCCAAGAGGAAAGGGAGCTAGCCCAGTAGGCATGCTGTAAGCCTGAGTGCCAGGTCAGGCCCTGCAGATGGGATAAGCAGAGGGACAATGAGTCTGTGGATCCCAACAGGCTTAGATGTGAGCTAGACCCTGGGTGGCTTGTGGACATAAACACTGGCAGTGCTTTAAGCACCCAGGGATTTTACATGTGAAGACATAAGTGCCTGTGCAATGTAGTTGTCTTTGGGTTTGGAGGCAGATAAATGTAGCTTCTGAGGATTTTAATTCTTGGGGCAGGCTAAATGCCTTAAATTAGTTTCTCTGTGCCTTGGTTCCTATTGCCACCACAGTGGTAATAGTAGTGCCCTGCCTCCCAGAGGGGGTGTAAACATAAATACCCTAGACACTGCAAGGTGCTAAGCTAAGCAAGTGTAAAGAAATGTGGCTATGTTACACGGATACCATTCACTGAGGAGGACAGGAGACCCCTTGAGTCCCCTTGCTGGTGCAGGCACAGCTATAGTCAACTCAGCCAGCTCAGTGTGGGTTTCAGCATCACGTGGGCTGCTGTGTTTGGGGAATTACCTCATGCTTTTGTTCTGGGATTGTCAACGGTGGGGGCAAGTGGTTCTTCCCTTCCATTCCCAGGCAGTGATGAAGAAACAAGCTATCCATTAGCAGGCAGGGGACTCAGCGATGTAAACAGAAAATCTCTGTCCCTGTCCATTGCCTCGGTCCATTGAGATAAGGTGGCTACCTTATCTCATACACCAAGGCAATGGACAGGGACAGAGATGTTCTGTTCGGGCAAGGCAACAGAGGTGCCAAGCCAAAGGAAAATGACCTGCTGTGTGAGGCCTGTGTCGCAGACCACTTGTTTCCAAACAATAACTTGCATGTCCCTGGTGACAGCATGGCCAAGGTGGGCATCAGCCCAGCAGCATTGTTCCAGTGCTAACAGTGCTGTGCAAAAGGCTCACTGGTGCCTCCCTGGGCTGAGGCAAAAGCACTGACTGTGTCAGTAATTATTCCAGGCAGCCTACTCCTGGAGAATGTGAAGGGCCTTTGGGTGATTTGTATCTCTCTGTTTGGATGTCTGGGATTTCATGCCTGGGTTGGTGTTGAAGGGAAGGGCGAATGGGATGTAAGGAAAACTGCTGCCTCCTAAAGGGCTTTGTATGACTTCCATTGGGAAGTGAGATTTCCAACCCTGACTACAGCTATTCCAGGAGATTTTTTTTCCAGCATGTCATTAATTGTACTGTTCAACCTGTTCACCATATCAATCTCCCGGATTGCTTTCAATACCCACCAAGTGATCAATGCCAATTCAAGTAGACTCCTAGCCAATCTGGGAGGGTTGGCAACCCTACTGGGAAGTGCATCATAAAGGTCATGGGATCCTTAATGTGCTCGGTTTTAGCTAGCAGACCTGCTGCTCTGTTTCCAACCATGTTGCTGAAGGTCCTGTAAAGACTATTATTTTTATTGTGGAACCCAGAAGCTCTAGGTCCTGGGTCAGGATCTGTCTGTGCTAAGTGCTAGACAAACATGGGATTGAAAGACAGGCAATGGCCTACGGCCTGGCAGTTAAAGCATTGTGCTGGGAAACAAGAGTTGCAGGTTCAGTTTCTTTCTGGGTGAGCTTGGGAGGGACTAGAACTTGTCTGCACTCTGGAAGATGAGGAGTGATGAGGCCTAATAGGCCTTGATGCCCTTGCCAAGTGTGAAGATAGAGCCTTAGACTTACTTGCCTATTGGTTAAGGCTGTGTGTGTGTGCGCCCAGACCTTCCCAGCTTCAAGCTCACAGGGCTATCTGCTGCAGCAGAAATGCTTGAAGCATCTGACAGGTACCTTGTGTGAATGTCTGGAAAGCCCCACCCTCACCACCTTCCAGAGGTGGCACATTGAATTAAGTGGGCGTTACATAGTTGGGGACCCAATGGCATTACTTATAACCAGGCAGGTTGCTGCTTGTCCCATGCTGTCACCTGCATCACCTTGAAGAATCCAAGGAGCATGCCATCCTGTGTAACAGTTTTGTCTTATTGACACATTTCCTCAACGCTCCTTAGCACTTTCCCCAACAAAACTCAACATCTTGCACCTAAAGAATGAACCCCCTGTAGTTTGTTCAGTTGGCAGCAGGGTGGTAGAGCAATCAGTGTACCTTATTACAGCTCCAGAGCCAGGAGTTCGAGCTCTGCTCTGGATTTCTGTCAAAGATGGCTACGGTCACCCAGTCATTCAGGTGATGGGGAATCAAAGACAGTCAGATGTAATGCTGGCCACATCATTCCCTTGTGTGCCATCGGCTACAGAAACTAGCCTGATATGCCCCTGCCTGAACCGATGGGCTGCTAGACTCAGGAGGGTCTATTGATTCTTCGCCTGTTAGCAGAGTGCCCTTTCCAATGAAATTGCAGCTATATTTCCCCTGCCAAAAGTAAAGCCCAAGAAAGCAACGTGCAATCAGAATTGGCTGTGTCTAGTCTCACAACAGCACTGTATGAATTGTTGACAGATTGCCCAGTGCTGTACATGATGGAGGGGAATGTGGGTCCTGTCCCAAGGAACTAAGTGTTGGAGAAGTGCTGTTTAATATTTAAAGCAGACATCTGGGGTTTTCCAGCCTGTGTATTCTCAATTCCTGACTTTACTACTGATCTAGCCCTGATTCTGCCAAGACTCGCACACCTGCTTAGACTGGAAGCACGAGTACTCCTGTTGACTTCAACTGGAAAAGTTGTTTTCCAGTGAAGCAGATACATGGTGTAATCCCAGTGCTCTGAAATGAGCCAGAGCCTGGGATATCATGGCATTTTAAAAGTAACACTGGCGACACGTAGGGGGTGCATGGGGGTGCATGTGCACCCCCTGAGAGCCAGCACTCCCTGCTTAGGCGACAGGTAGGGGGGGCAGGCGGGAGCACCGGTGCACCCCCTGCGAGTGCCAGCCAGGGAGTGCGGGCACCAGGTGAAGCATCGCTGCCACTTCTGGGAGCGCTGTGGCTGCTTTCAGGAGCACCACTCATGCTTCCCAGTCAGTGTGATCGGCTGCGGGGGGACACCCCACCCCCACCCCCCGTCACTGACTCATGTGGCACCAGTCACCCATGAAAAGGAATGAATTTGGAGTTGCTCTTTTTGGTGTTCTTGTGGTGAGGCCTTTTGAGAGCTGCATATTCAAGCCTTTTTTGATAAACTCAAACAAAATGAAAGCTGAGGTTCCCAGGCAATAACCTGACTTCAGGAGCTGGAGCTCTGAGAAACCAGGAAGTATTGGGAGCCTCTTGACAGCCTCATAAGTTCTGATATGTGTACATGTTTGCAGGGTGGGAGTTTTTGTGCCTCCCTCTCTCCTCTCTTATCTTCCAGCAAAAATAAAAGGAGAAATTACAGCACAGTGAAAGGCTGGAAAGGAAATGCAGTGTGTAGAGCTGCAGAGCATGGGAGGTCTATTCCCAGATGGCAGACTGAGTGAGAGATAATGGTTCTGTCTTGGGCTGGGCTGTGTTGTGCTGACCCGAGAGTTGCAGTGTGCTCTTGTTGTGAGACTCAGAGCTAGGGGTTCCGATTTTTTTTATCCTTTCCAATTTGTACCTAGCAGTCTCTTCAGACCCATCTGTAGACTCATTGTGACACTTAGTAAATGGTGCTCGAGCTGCCTGGCTTCTGGACAGATATTTGGCTGGGGTGATATGACCCTGCCACCCATTCCTGCCTGGGGCAGGGTGTTGGTCCTGATGACCTGTTTAGGTCCCTTCTGACCCTAAGCACTATGATACTATGATGATGGTGTATTTAAGAAAGCCAGTGTGCTGAACTGAATATCCCACTCCAAGCCTGAAGGCAGAATTATAGTGAAGTACAGCCACTTCACAGCTTGTCCACTTATTTCTCTCTGCCCGTCGGTTATGCTAGGGTTACTCAGACTGAGTTTGGTAACTCTGCATCAGTAATGTCTAGCTGGGGACAAAATGATCAGTGTATTAAAAAGAGACTGGATTCTGGTCTTGCAAACAGTTGCACGTGTGAGCAGTCCCATTTAACCCTTGGCAGAGTTCAGTATGCATAAAATTACTGGCATGGGCTGGTGTTTGCAGGATCTTGGCCTGAATGTTTGCACTATAAACAGAGAGCAGCTGGCCTGCCTTTTGACCCCAGAAAAATTCTGGAAAGACCAAGCTGTAGATCAATACCCATTAGCGTGCTATACTCTGTGGGGCCTCTCGAGGAGCATGCACTTAATGCAGCATAGTGATTATTTTGCAACAATGCACTCTGTTGGGTATCATCAGTCAAATGAAGTGTCATAGCCATAGTTATGTTTATTGTAATTATTTGTGTAGCTGCCACTCGCTGACCTGGGTTTTTACAGGGAGGTCAAACTAGATGATAAGAGAGGTCCCTTCTGCCCTTACGATCTTAGGTACTCCTGTGGCTCACATTACTCCAGTATGGCACTGGACAGATATAATATTTGAAACTCTTCAAGAGCTTTTAAAGTGCTCCAGAAACAGGAAGCGCTCCTAAAATAAACCTGTATAAAATGACTATCAGGAAACATTTCAAAATGAAGCACTTCCTGTTAAATATGCACCCCCTGCAGAGCATGACAAGGGAGGGCTGGGTCCTCCAGCATCCCACAGTGCTCTGCTCCTTTCTCTCACCCACCCCCACACCACTGTGGGAAGGGGGAGCATGGGACAGACTGTTCATGAGCATGTTCCTGGGTAGTCTGCCTCTGTTCTCCTGGAGTGCACTCCTCCCACGAACTAGGAGACCAGAAGCCCAAAAGTATTTTGAAGTGCTTAACCTGTTATGTCTCTCTGCCATATGCAAGTGTCACGCTGTTTTCAATTTGTTTCTCCTCTTAATGGCTCTGTGAGGTAGAACAATGCTAATGTCTCTGGTTGCACCTACACATGCACTTTAGTGAGCATTAGCCCAGCGTTTCCCAACCTGTGTGCCATGACACACTGGCGTGCCATCGGACATGTCCAGCTGTGCCCGTAGGGGGGCATGGCTCCCAGTGGGGCATAGCTACAGCCAGTGCCGCCACCGCCACCCTGCACCATCACCACGCCCCAGCCAGCTCCTCACTGATACCCAATTACCTGCCCCCCCACTCTGTGTCTGGCCACTCACTATCCCCCACCCCCCGGTATGCTGTGGGATGAAAAAGGCCGTGTAAGTGTGCTGTGGGACAGAAAAGGTTGGGAAATGCTGCATAGCCTCTTTTAATGCACATTAAAGCATCACAAAAATGTGATCTTTAGCTAATGTGCATTAAAATAGGCTAATGCACATTTTTCTAGTACCTCACAATGGAGGTACTAGATCTAATGTGCATTACCTAAAGTGCATTAATGAACATGTAGATGCACCCTCTGTCTTGCAAGTGGGGAACTGGGGCACAGAGAGGCTAAGTAAGTTTTGCTCGTGGTTCCATGGGAAGTCTGTGGCAGAGCAGACTTGAGTTGAGACCTCCTAATCTAATGCAGGGACCACTATGGTCCCATCCTTCCCTCCAGGAAAATCTTGGAGTCTCCTGTATGAAAGAGCTGGTCTTATGGTCATTTCTTGAGCAGAGCATTGCTGTACCACAAGGGCTTTTCTGGCTGGTTGGCTGTGTTCTCTCTGGTGCCTTGTTTACCTGCCAGCACATTTAATCATATCACAGAAAAGCAGTGCACATTATAAATTATAATGACAGAAGATTATAAATAATGACAGAAGATAACCACAAGCATTTACCCCAGATCTGACCAATTATCAGGCCTGCCACCAATGGTTCCTGAGCAGCAATGGTCTCGCAACCTGGTTACTCAGTGGTGGGATCCGTCAGAGCCAGTGTAGAGAGACCAGGACCAACACATGGCACCACCTTTTGTGATGGTGCTGTTTTGCTTCACCCTCTGGAGAGAGAGAAGAGGTGTCTGTTTCTGTAACAAGGACAGGCAAAGCAGCCATGATTCACACGGGACTTTTCTTGTTGGAACCTGCAGCAGCAGTGGTTATGAGGTCCTAATCACCCTCCTGATCACCAGGGATCCTGGTTTTCTCTGTTAAAAAAAAATCCCCAATTTTCAGATTTAAAAAGAAACCCAACATCCACATTTGTGTGTGTGTGTGTGTGTGTGTGTATTAGTGGTGTGTCATTTTAATCACAGGAAAATGTGGATTTGGGGGTTGTTTTTTTACTCTGAAAATTGGGGATTTTTTTTTTTAATCAGAGAAAACCAGGATCCTTGCTGATTATGCTGTGGTATGGAGAATTTCCCTGTAGGATTTATTCTGGGTTCCACACAGAGCCACTGCATCCTGGAATAGATTCATCCAGAAAAAAAGATGGTGCTTCTGGAAATTAAGGCTGCCTTCATATATAGCTCACCACCACAAAACACTTAAGATGACTTGATGTCTTCCATACTGATTGCATGCTATTAAACTTACCCCACATCAGGTACATTAAAGCATAAATGGTAATTACTTTTTAAAATGCACCAGTCACAATATGCAGCTTGAGCTCCAGTACAGTGCTTTTGACTTGTCTATGCTGGCTGTGCAGTATGCAAGTGATGTCAGGGCAGGTACAATAATTACATGGTATTTACATAACCATAACATTATATTTAAATGAATTTACTTTGAGGACTTTTCAGTGTTACTGTTTTTCTTGAAGTGCAGTGTTTCTGTGGGTATTACACCACTGCATCTGGCATCTTTCCCATTCTCCTGGAATGGGAATTATTTTCAGAGCTTTTCAGGGTTTGGCTCTGTTTCTAGCAGACAACTGAGGACCCTGGGTTTGATTGAGAACTCTCTTAACTATTATTACATGAATTGTAATTGTACATTACAAATCTACCAGGGCCTTTATTTTTTGTTTTAAATGCAAAAGCTTTCCCCATAACCTAGGATCCAATGAGAGTCTGTTTCCACAAAGTTGCTTGCAGTTTGCTAGTTCCGGTTTCCAGGAAGGTCAATCTGGGTAAAGAGGAAGTTAATTTTATGACTGGAGTACTATATTTTCTGCAGAAGTTACCAAAAAAGGCTGACATGGGCCTGATTTTTTTCTTTCACATCTTTTTTTCTCTCCCTTTTTTCTTTCCTGATTATTAATGGTCTGTGTCAGGGGTAGGGAGCCGTTTCCAGCTGAGAGCCAGAATTACTTCCCCTGAGTCAGAGGTGGGCGTACAGGCAGGGACTACTAGGACCTGGCCTCCACCACCATCACTTGTCTCCATCACAGGGACAGTCACAGGGAGAGTGCCGGTAGCTGAAGCACCCCCAATTCTAAATGCTATCAAAGCCCTATCCAGATACAGTGGTGCTGTGGGCTAGATCCATGCCATGGGCTGTAGGTAGCTGACCCCTGCTCTGTATCAATAAAACTTGAACAAACTTGTAGCATAGAAAAGTAACAACAAGCGTAAGTAGCACCAATATCAGATATGCTATTCTTGAAAGCCTCATAGAAATTCAGCATCTTCTACTCTGGCAACAAGAGTTATATATGGGGGTGTATAAAACATACACACAACAAAATGTGTTTGCTTTTAATTATTTATTTCAAATAATAATGAGCCAATGAGCAGAGAACATTATGTGGTAGCTGTAATCCAAGAAGAAGGAAAACAAATCAGTATCTGGTCACCATATGGGAAAGTGACCCTTCTTTGCGACCAGGAAGGAGGTAAACACATTTCACAGCCTACCTCGAAGAAAGGCCAAACATGTAGGAAGAAATTCAGTGCTTCTTCTCGAGCACAGCAGGCAACACTGGGGAAGTATATGTAGAAGTCTCTGAAGTGCCAGGCAAGTTGTGCTAGAAGCCAGGGTGTTGGAGACAATTCATGAGTCAAAAATGGTATAATAGCTACCTCCCAGTATAATAGCTACCTCCCCAATGTCTAAACTGGAGAGCGCTTTACAAAGGAAGTCAGTATCACTCTCCATTTTACAAATAGGAAGCCGAGGTGCAAAGAAGGGAAAGAGGCCTGCCCAAGGGCACTCAACAGGCCAGTGGCAGAGCTGGGAATAGAACCTAGATCTTCTAAGTACCAGGCCAGGATCTTATCGTGTAGGCCATATGTTCTCCTGTAGGAATTAGTTTAGTTGTTCTTAGTCTTTTTGGATTCAAGGCACCCCCATTAGACTCAAAGCACTCCTCAGAAAATGCTAGCTATTAGCTTTTACTCATTTCTTGAATACACAAATACTTTCTTCTGTTGCAAAGAACTCAACAGATCACAACAGGTCAAAATGCTTTTGACACAATGGATTCCTGTTTGAAATCTCTCTGTGTTTATTTTGGGGACTCTTATAGGTTTTTGCACCTAATGGTGCTAATATTGCATGGCGCTTTCAAAAGAATTTTATAGTACCTTGGGGTGCTGCAGCACCCTGATTGAGAATCACTGATCTAGAGGCTTTATCCTACAGACCTATGTTCACCTTAGTAGCCCCACTGTCTTTATACGTCTACACATATCAGTAACGGGGACAGAATCAGATTTGAATCTAAAAAATGTCTCTCCCACCATTAGTGGTGGAGAAACCATTTTAGATACCAAGATCCACTCCATGGAGTGCACCTGTCTGCTGGCTCCTGCATTGCACCTGCTGATATATCCACCTCAGAGCAGCCTGGAGCATGCATGCAGCACACGCTCAGGCTCTGTCTAGCACACGCTCAGGGCTGCTCTAAGGCATTGCCTCATTTCTGGGGCATGGTATACATGGAATGAGGCCAAGGGGTTAGGTGTGCTTTGTGGGAGGGCTCACAGGCCCTTCATGTCACAACCTGATAAAACATCTCACTGAGTTCTGCTATGTTTCACTACTTTCTGTCTCCCCTTCTCCAGTGGGATACTGTTGTGCAGTCTCAGGCGTCATTCTTTTACATAATGCCATTGAGGTCACTAGCTACTAAAACCCATTGCCCTAGTTCTGCAAGCCTACACAACCTCAGCTTGACTCGTGTATGGCAAAGTTGAGCATATGCTTCAGTGTTTACAGCTTGGGGGCCAGGGGAGTAGCAGGAAGCTTGTGAACAGCTGGGGCTTGTTCAGATATTGACTTGTGACAAACTCCTTAAAGAGAAAAGTCACATTTTTAGATCTAAGTAACAGAAAACCAGAAAACAAATCATTCCATAAAGCAGCAGAAAACACACTGATAAGCAGGACTTGATCATTTCTACACCCTACTTGCCACTGGTCATTTCTAGCAGGAGACTAATACAGAAGCCAAGGTCTAATTTACAATTGTTTCTATCCCTTTTCATGAGAATTCAGCTGTTTGAAACCTGGAATTTTCATTGGGTGGAAAAATCCAATGTTTCAGACTTTGTTTTCAATTCCCAAGTGGACCAAAAGCAAGAAACTTGGAAATTTCCTATGAAATAAATTAAAAAAAAAACTAATAATGTCTGGGCAACCAATTTGCTTTGTTCAATTCCCATTCGATTTTAATCTTATCAAAAAAGTTCCATTTGATGATGAATCCAACAGACATATATTCACCAGGAAAATTTCCAGCCAGCCACAAATGTAAATAGAGCCTGAATGTGCCCTGCCTTTGAGGAGTCTGCCTGAGCCAGCAGCCAGCATCAGTGTGTCTGCCGCTGTCCAATTCTTCCTCATTTTGCACCCTCCACCCTGGGGAAGGGAGAAGAAGAAGACTCAAGACTGAAGTGGGAGCAGTGGCCAAAGGGCAGACAGTGTCTTCCCCACCCCACCCCTGCGATGGTGATTTGTGGCAGGGGCAACGTATTTATAACCTCATTCACCATCCCAGCAACCAGAACACAGAGGAAGAAGATAGAATTGTGGAGGGTTTCCCAATCCCCACAAGCTTTCAGGAGGTTAGGAGCTTCCCACAAGCATCCAGAATGTTGATGGGGGTAAAGAATGGGATTTTGCTTCTCCCTGCCAGTGGACAGAAGGGGTTGGGGTGAAGGGGCTCTCAAAACCTCTGTGACTTCCTAGCTAGAGACTGACAGATGTGCTACTCTTTTAGGGCTCCTAGGAGCTGCTCCCCACTCTCAAATAGACATTGTGAGAAACAGGGCTCATCCTTCAGACTTTACCTGTGGATTGTAGCCCCTTCCCACCCTCCCATCAGGGTCTGATGTTGGCCAAACATGGTTTAGAAGTACTGCAGCATCCGAGTCTTCCATGAGACCCCAGCAACTGTTTAATCAGCTGTGTAGAGCTCCCTTGCCCTCTGATAACAAACACCCAGGGAGAATTCGTCATTCTTTCTTTAAATAGTATTTAAGCATCTTTGAGTATTAGGATCCCAGGAGAGCCAAGCTTCTTAGTGACACGCATGCAGGCTCAACCGCAAAATTAGACTGAAAGGGCTACATTCTGCTCCCTGTTACACCCACGGAGAGGCAGCTGCACTGGTGTAACTGGGGGCAAAATGGGGCCTAAGCTTCAAATCCATTGTATCTTAAGAGAAGAACGCAAGGTACAGACAGAAGTGCAGCTCCCTGCTGTAACTCGGAGCACTTCGCAGGAAGCACTATGAGTTGCAACAATCCCCCGGACCCAACAAATGTTTGCTTCTGTTACCAGGGCTGGACACAGGCACGGGTGAACCGGGTGGCAGCCCAGGGCCCAGGCAGAAAAGGGACCTGAAAATGGTAATTTTAAAATTAGTATTATCATTATCTCTGGCAAAGCGGGGCCTGATACTAAAAGTTCGCCCGGGGCCACCAGGAGTCTAAATATGATGCTATTGGGTGCCAGGATTCAGCTTCAGTTTGAAGCTGCAGAAAGTCTGCAACTGCTCTCCCCTCCCAGCCACCCCCCACTTCCCTGCCCTCCTAGACCCTGCTCTATCTTCAGACTGGGAGGTGGGGAAGGGAGCAGAGGGAGTTTGGTCTGGGTTTTTTTCAGTCAGCACTGGAGGGTGGGGTGTGTGAATTGGAGCCCCCTCCCAAGAGTGTCACAGGATCAGGCCCTTTTAAAGTGCTCTGCAGCTGTGCACTTCCCTTTGGTCGCAACTGTAGAACACTTTCAAGGACCAGATTGGGCGAAAATTGTCACTTCCGTCTGTGCCTACAGTGCAGAGGGGCCAAAAGCTAATTGGATGTTTCTGTGCAGACCCCACTCCTTTTGCTGGACTGTGATATGGGAGGCTCAGGTTGGGGAACAGGGCAAGGCTGCAACTAGCCTGTCAAAGGAGATGTACTTATCCATGCAGGGCTTGCTGTGGCTCAGGTCCCCTCTACACATACAGATACAGGCACTATGGATCCTAATGCAGGATTCATGTAATTGCACCTCCTGCTATGCCACACATGCATGGCAAGAGGTGCGACTGTGGGATCGTGCATTAGATCCTATCATGTCTTATTATTATGGTGCAGGAAGAAACCAGAGTTGAGGGGCTCCCAGCCACAGGGATGCCCCAGGCAACTCCCCAGGGCTGCGGTTTACAGCAGCTGCTATCTCCCAGGGTCAAGGTTGCATGAAATCCCAGGCCTGAGGGGTCACAGCTTTTGCAATTCCTGGGGTTCAGTGGTGTGATCATGGCTGCCCCAATTCACAGGGCCTGGGGATTTCACACTGGGCATGGTGCATCCCTGCAGCTAGGAGACCTGTCAGCTGAGGTGGCTCCCAGCCACAGGGGAGAGTCTGCAACACATGCAAATTAAAGCTCGATAGCAAACAGCTATACAGTTAGTGCACCTTTTCAAGGTCTAACTTTCTAGCTGGTTGGAGCTTTTTATTGTGCGATAAGCACTTGACATGTGTAGGTGGTCTTAAAGTAATAGTGCAATTAACCAGTTAATTGCACAATACCTGTAACATGTAGAGCGAATCATACTGTGCATCACTTTCACTCCCTCCAGAGCTGTGATCGAGACTCTCTGAACTGGTAGCTACCCAGGGTGGTCCTACAGAGAAGATTTGTGGTAGTCCCTGCCCCTCACCTCGCACTCCTTTGGGAAGCCTAACAAGGGGCTAGGCAAAAAATGACCTTCAACTCCTTCCTGCCAGGCATCTCCAGGCTTCAATCAGGGAAGAACAGCTGTAAAGCTCATTGCATCCTGCTGTGTCCATCCAAACCTGGTAACAGATCTATGTAGTGTCACTGGGGCCTGCAGCTCCTGCTCTGTCTCTACTACAGGCAGTGGGTACAGCCATTAGCACTGGCAGGACTGGCGGGGCAAGAGTCTGGGCCAGGGGCATGGAGCACAGCTCCTGGGCCCAGCCGTGAGCAGCTCCCTCCTTGTAAAATCCATGAGTGCAATGGAGTAAGCAGGGGGCCTGTGCTTTCTGGGAGAGAACTGTCCCTGCTAGCCCCACATGCAGTGGGGTTCTGAACTACAGCTTGTAAAGTGAATACAAGGATGCTCTCTGGCCACCTCACCCTAGCTTTTGTTTCCTTTTCATTTCCTCTAGCCTGCCAGGATGGAATGTGTCTGTTCCTTTTAGCAGCAGACCCAGATCCCCCTCTCTTTCCATTTAAATGGCCAGTGAGATTCCACTGAACTCACATGACTCTGAGAGGTGGAGCTTTAAGAAAAGCAACAAATTTGACAGGGCTCAAGGCCCAGTCAGCACTGAGATGAGGTGTTCATAATGGTCCCTTCTGGCTTGACCACCTCTTAAAATATATTGTGCATTCATCCTTAAATGATTGAAGCAGTTGGACCTGTTTCCTGCTAGTTGGAATCCTGTACAGACCAAACAGTCTTCCAACAGGCTGCATGCTCTGCAGCTTCAATGATAGTGTCTGTCGTCAGCTAAATGTCCCAAGAAACCTAGAGGTGGGGCCATTGGAGCCCTGTGCATGCTTGTGGAAGGTACCATATTATTTACTCGCTTATTTGCAATGTGGTGCCAAGGAGCCCCAATTAAGGATCAGGACCCCATGGCGTCAGGGGCTTATGAACAAACATAGAACAAAAATGGTGATCTCTGCCCCAAAGACATTGCAGTCTGAGTAAGAAATGAAAGGCAATACAGGGGCAACACCAGGCAGACTTGGTTTAGTGTGAGAGGTTGCAGGCTCCATAGGCCAACAGCTGGAGCCATTTTGCAGTAGGCACAACAGCAGAGGGCTTCAAGGAGACCACTGAGATAGCTTTGTGATAGTCACAGGGAGCTTGCCCAAGTGTGAGAGGTAGCAGGGCAAGTGGCTGGAAGGGGTTTGTTGGAACCTTTAGCAAGTAGTCAAGGCAGCCAGGCTCCACTGGCTGGTCAGAGCCAGGGTTCATGTTTCCAGGGGTATGGGAGATGGGGTCAGGGGGAGTCAGCCATGGGAGGTGAGAAGTTTTTTTTGATATGATGGAGAATGGAAGTCAGTAGAGGGCTGCACAGAGAACAGTGATGTGGTCAAAGCCCTGATCCGGGAAAGTGATCCTTGTAGCTGTTCTTCTCACAAGGTATTGTAATGCCCCAGCAGGCTCCTAGTCCAGAAGCAGCAGGCACCAAGTGTAAAATACACTGAAAGAGAACAAACTTGTCCTATATAGCGAGCAAGCACACCACAGACCATCTTCTATAGCACAGATTCGTGGCTTTTAACTGCTTCCCAGGTAGGTAGTTTTCTTAAATACTGAACGGCGGCACATGCTTTCCATCCACTCAGCTGCCCTATCCTCGCATGGTCAAGGAGGGTATGGAGAGTTAATAAACTTTCCATGCCACAAGATCTGGTTCATTTCAAGAGTGGCTGTATAGCAGCTAGCACACCTCATTCCACCAGAGGCTCAGGGGACCTTGCCCAGAGGCAGGGGGACCAGCAGTTGTGAGCCTGGAGGAGCAATTTCACAGCATGCTGCATATGAACGACAGGCCAGCCCAGAACAGGCTTACCAAACCACCTGTTGACAAAGGGGTTTGCTACCCCTTTGTGCTGTGTGACCATGAAGGAACAGGAGGGGTTTGGGAAGGGAAGAAGAACCAGCCTCCATTCGCTGGGGGTTGCCAGGAGGGAAAGCATTGGAGGCCCTCAGCCTCGCCCGTTTTCTACAGAAGAAAATGTGAATGAATAGGGGTGAGGAAAGCATCAATCTGGTGTGGTGATGGGGTTCTTGATGGGATGAGTTCCTGATCCAGCACAAGGGTCATCTATGAGTTTCACATTGCTTCCAGGACCACTAGAATTTTGCCTGGTTTCAGAGCAAATGTTTCATACATCTTTCCTGGCAACTTTCCCATCCTCTCATTTTAAAAGGCTAGATTCTGTTTCCCCTTGTGTAGCTTGAAATGCCACATTAATTCAGCCTAGTCAGGATGCAGTTGTAGCTGCAACTTTTTCCAGTGTTGAAGCATGAGTTGGCTCAGAGCAGTAACTAGAGCAGGATATAATACATTGCTGGTCTTAGAAAATACATTTTTACCTGTAAATTAACAAATACAATGTGGCAGATGTTATAATGATAGACTTGCACACTCTGTTTGGGATCTGAAAGTCAAGCTGGCTCATGCATTATCCCTAGAAATAAAAGTCTCTCTATGTGGAATTCAATTAATGATGCTTTAGCCAGGACTGACTGTACCTTCCCGCTTTATAGCTTGTTAGCTCAACAGGACTAAGTAGGCTAAAAACGTACTAGTTTTGCCAGTAAAACCAGGAGCTTTATGTCTTTAGACACAAGCACTAGATTTGTTGTGTAGCAATTTTTAGGTAGCAAAATTTCTTTTAAACAGTACAAATGAAAGTTAAGTTGAGCTGAAAAAGTGTATCACTGACCTTTAGAGAAGGGAACTGG
The DNA here is from genome assembly GCF_030867095.1 of Alligator mississippiensis. Lineage (NCBI taxonomy): Eukaryota > Metazoa > Chordata > Crocodylia > Alligatoridae > Alligator > Alligator mississippiensis. Next base: position 148,063,417 of record NC_081826.1, read on the forward strand.
AGCTGTTAAAAGGGACCATAATATTAATTTGCCTAAGACTGCTTAAGTAACTGGCACAAATAGAGGTGATTTTTAGGTGAGTGTCTTTTTGGATGCCTTGTTTTTTCTACACTGAAGTCTGTTCACTTTTCAAACAAATCAGACTCTAGATAACTACTTTGTTATGAGCTAGGCACAGTTTCCCTAAACCATGATACAACCACAGCGGTTGAAGGCGGTTCTTCCAGCAAAACCACACATGTATGTATTATTCTTTTATTGCTTGAAATTGCTAATGCAGTCTGGCTGTTGGTTCCATTTATTGTAATTACATAGTAAAATGAGACAGCTACATGGTTAGGATGCATCATGGGACTTCATAATTTTTCAACACTGCAATTACAAACTATTAAGATTGTAATACAGCTGAATACAAAATGCTTGCCCAGTAACCAAGTATAACAAAACCTAGTGCTAGAGATTTAGAGCTGCCGTTAGAGGTTAGGTCCCACCTCCAGGATATTGAAATTTAGGGTTTTGAATCAGAATATGCTCGATGAGATTCTGGTTTTAGTTGCCCACTCTGGTGGTTAATCTAAACAGCCCCGTTTCTATAACCCTAGGATTAGCAGACAGAGGTACATTTTATCCGGTCTTGTCAGTGTGGAATTTAGCTTGCTGATGACACTTTTAGGGCTGTTTCTCCTATCATGGATATATTGCTGCTCACACATGCACCATCAGTTGTTAATCTCCATAGAATTTCTATGGCTACATTTAATCCAAGCGGAAATCTCTGTCACAGACAGAGAATGCAGCTGCTCGCTGCCCTGCACATTCCTCTTCCCGAGGCAGCTGGAACTGCCTTCTGGACCTTGCTGTCACCCACCCCAAAATGTTCCCATTGAAGACTTACTCCCTTCTACTCAGCACTAACAGAAGACAGTGGCCTACCCCTTTCTGGGGCTTGAGAACAGGAAGGGGGAAGCAAGGTACCATCTTTCCGTGAGACTGTAGCCTTCTCTACCAGAATGCCCTTGTTTCCTTTTGCCTTCTCCTAAGCATGGCTACTGGGCCCAGTAAGTTTGAGTCCCCGCTATTTCAGCACCACAGGTGCAGACCTGGTGGAAGAAATGGAACTGTGGACCACTGGCCAAATGCAGGGGAGTGACTCTGCAGGAGCACCCTGAGAATTGTATGGGGCACCCAGCTTAGGTGGGGATGTAGGGGAGGTCACTCCAAATGGTCAAATCACTCCAGTCCAGAGAGGGGAGGTCAGAGGAGAGTCAGATGATATCACATGGGTGACCTGCTGCAGTGGAACAGATGCCAGGGCCCTGTGCCTAATGTGGCTGTTTTAATTGGCCATGCAGCGTGCCAGAAATCCAGGGTCCCCCCAGTGGCAGTTGCTGTAATGATTCAGAGGTTACCAGCAGCCTCACACTTCTTTCTCTACTGTATGTGAGGCTTTCTCTGAATTCAAACTAATAACTGTGGTGGGGTCAGACCTGTGTGTTTTTGCAGCTTCCAGGAGCATTAGCTGAACTCAGTACTTAGAAGCGGGATTTGAGTTCCCTGAAAGCAGTGGAAAGGTTCCCTTCTACAATGTGACCACAGGCTCAGCTTGCTCTTCTCTTTTTGTGCTACAGATGTTGATACCAAGGGAGATGGATACAACAACTCACCCAGAATCAGTTTCTGTGCTGAGGAGCCAATAACTGGCAGTCAATAACCATCCTAATAAAATTCACACAGGTAAAGGGAGAGCTGAGGAGGGAAAGGTAAGAGTTCAGAGCTGTAGGAAGCTTTCTAGGTTATCAGTCCTTCTGTTAGTCCTTATTCCTCTTTGTCCCATCTAGGCACCCAGGAGTGAGTTTAAGCAGGGTAATTTAACATGTGCCATTATATTAAAAAGTATTTGAGCATGGACGACTGCTAAAAAGCATTTGAGCAAGGCAAGTTTAGGTTAGATATTATGAAAAAAATCTCACAAGAAGGGTGGCAAAGCACTAGAACAGGCTACCCAGAGAGGCTGTGGAATCTCCAACATTCATGATTTTTAAGACCTAGCTGGAATGATATAGCTGGGGGTGGCCCTGCTTTGATCAGTGGGTTGGACTAGATGACCTCCTTCCAACCCTAATTTTCTATGATTCTGCTGATAATAGCCCTGTTTAAAAATACATTTGTGGCATGGCTGACCCCAAGCATCCAATAATTAATGAGTGGGGGCCACCCACAATCATGAGATTTGAAAAATACTAACTGTTGGTTTTTTTTCACATGTTCTCTGGTGTTGGAGCTCTTATGTTTTGGGGCTTTTCTCTGCTACCAGGAGACTTCAAAACTTTTTTTTTTAAATGAAAGGTGAGACTTTAACCTCTTCACAGGAATCCAAAAGCCAGGGGCTTTTAGGAAGAGAATTAACAGAAACAGTAAGCTTTGTGATAAAACTGAGAGTGCCCATATTCTGCCTCCTAGAGAACATGGTTCGCAAATGGGCATCTACTTGTACATTGGGTTCAGCTTCCTGTTCCCACAAAGAGTCTGTCCATATTACTTCCACAGTGCATCCCAGAGCAGTGCTCCCTGGCACAACCCACCCACCCACTTGTATTCTGCATGCACTAATCCTAGAAATGAGGCAGTGAAGTTTCCGTGAGGACAAACGTAGAGACTATGTACCCCATGTCTCTTCCTGGCACACTCTTTACCCATCCTGCAGTGCAGACACCTTCAGGGACAGACAGAATTGGGGTGGAATAATTCCATTCCACAACATTATTTTGCAAAATGTACAGATGTGCAAAAGCTCCCAGATTCTAGCCCACTAACTGAAAAGTCTTGGGAAAGAAACTTTACTGCACTCACTCTTTCATATAAACAAACTTTCTTTATAAGAGATAGCAACACTTATATGGTGAAGCAGATAAGGACTAGGAATGAACTCCCCCATGGTGGGATTATCCTGTAACTGCCTTCCTCAAAGTTTAAGGACCCTTGTACCTGGTACTGGCTCCTGTCAGAGAAGGGGATCCTAGTATAGCTGGATGGCTGGTCCTACCCAGTCTGGCACTATAATAAGTTTGTTATTGTCAGGGGTACAATCAGAATGCGATTAGTCAGGGCTTGACCTCAGCCTGGGTCCACGACACAGTGGATCGAGAACAGATAAGGTCAGGAAGCAAGAGTCGCACCTAAAGGATCAGGAGCAGGCAGATCAGGGGATTGAGCTCTGTACTGGGATGTGGGTGGTCACTGCAATAGAGCCTCGAGCAATGGGAATCAAGAGCTGGAAGTGAGGATGCAGACCAGAGTCAGTAGCCAAAGGGTCTGGAGCAGGCAGCTCCAGCTATAGCTGTAAGGGACTGGGACATGGGCAATCACCAAGCTCGAGTCATGAACAAGGAGCCAGGTGTCAGAAGAAGAGGTTCTGGAGTGGAGTCAGGAACCAACAGGCAGAAACCAGGAACAAGGGTGAAGCCAGGAAGCAGGAAACCAAAAAACAAGGCCCAAGGAACAGGAAACTAAGTTTAAACAGGCAGGGACTGGGAACTAAGAACAAGGTCCAGAAGCCCAAAGCTAGACAGAGACAATTGTCCTGTTGAGTAGCCTACTGGGCACTAGGAGAGTCTCAGCTTATAAGCAGCTAGCCATGCCCATGAAGGCAACTGGAGGCAGCTGGGTTAGTTAGGCTATGGACAACCAATCCCACTCTGGTAACCAGAGCTGGTAGGGGGCAAGTTAGCCTTCCTGCTGCCTTGGTTCTTGCAAGTTATCATGATTTAAGAAAATTAATCTCTCTCTTCTTCAGGTAAATGGAAGATTTGGAGACCAACTCATTTCAGTCACGCAAATCTTGTAGAATAGAACAAATGGTAGCAAGATGGATCCGTCGATCCCGGGATAGTGCATCGAGGTAAATACATTTTCACATGCATAATTCCTATTGGTGGGGGATTTTTGATGAGGGCTTGAAACAAACATGTTTCCAGCAAGTAAGAAAGAGTCTCCTTTAATATGGATCCTGAGTGGCAGGCTAGAGCTCGGTGCTGTTTGTATTCTGACTCGGTTGTCAATGCCAATTGAGTTAGTGTAAGTCCTGGAAGCTTTTTCCCAGCTCTGGATGGGCTGCCATGCATTAGGTGAGGTAATTAATGGTATTTAATTGAGGCTAACCTTCCCAACCATTCTTCTTAATCTGCTATTAAGTGCTGTGTGTGCAGAGCAGAACAGGTTGGCCTCTGGGAACCAGAATCCAGTGTCTTTTCTTAGGACACTGCTTTCAAGCTGACTCATGTTGGTAGCAGTCTGAAACAGTTTCCTTCTAAAAGCTGTCCCAGAGCACCCATGAAATAGGCAAGTGGCCTCAGTCTACTGCCCCTTTGTTCATCTGCTTTCATACTGTGTCCGTTGGTGTCCCCAAGCCTCCCTCGTTCTCCCATTCCCCACTGAACAAATGGAGAGGAGGTTACGTGTTTGTTCAGGGTGGAGGTAGAGGATCCTTGGCCTCCTCCTTCTTCCTTCACTTTGCTCAGCTACAGCTGAGTCAGCTGCGCAGCTTAACACCACAGCTCAATGAGCTGGACTCTTTGCACTCTGGGATGCTGGCTGGGTGGTTACCAGCTGGGAGAAAGGGCTCTAGAGCTGCTCCCCCAGTGACACTGAGCAGAGTCCCTGTTTAGCATGGTTGGTTCTTGCTCCCTCCTCCTGACCTGGAATAGGGCTTCAGAAGAGAGTCAGAGGTCCCTTCCATTTTGCAGACCTTTTTCTAGCTGGTGAAGCCATGCTGAGGCTTCTGCTCACTGAGACCACAGGGCCCTCCTTTCTCCCAATGGATCCTCCTGCTCCGAAGGAGGGGGTGACCAAGACACAGCACCTAGCATCCAGATTAATGCTCTGTACAGATGTCTAAGACGTGTTCTTTTGCTGCTTCCAAGCTTTGCATTTAACTACCCTCCATGCTGAGCATACAGACAGTGTTGAGTAGAGGGGCTGCTCCTGGTCTCTGATCATGCTGAAGTAGTCAGGACAGTTCTCTGAAGACTCTTTTTTTTAAAGTTCTGTAGGTATTCCCACTGTGTAAGAAGCCCCCTGCACTCACACCAACCTGTGGTAAACACCTTGACCATTCTCTACTTCCACTCCAGAAGCTCTTAGAAATCATTATTGCATCAACTGATACTAACACCCTGCTTTCTTTCCCACTCTCACTGAATCTGCAGGGGGAGAACATCTGTGGTGGACATCCCATCTGATGGCATTAACCAACTCCTGACCCGGGTAAAGCTCACAGTCACAATCCATAAGGATTTGCTTCTCGGTCACTATGGCTTTGAGATATCACCAAACTTGCCTCTCACTATCACATCAGTTGCTGCAGGTAGGAATATCTTCTTCCCTCCCCTACAAGAGCATGGAACAGCATATGTAAAATCTGTGTAAACTGAATAAGGAACCAGGAATGTCTGGCAAGGCCACACCATACTGACATCAGTGCTTCCGCGCCAGATCACCTCCCTGTAGTATTGATATATCCTTCTCAGGTTATTTCCATGTCAGTCAACTTGGATTTAGATCTGACCTCCTCCAGCATGCAGGGGTGTTTGCCTGTTGGGCTGTGGTACCAGTCCTTCTCTCCATTATTGTTAGCAAAGTAGTTGCTGTATTGGCTTTGTCTGCACTGGCTCCCATTGGGGGAGTGGGTGCATGTGTGAAAACACACCCCACCCCTTTAGTCCTACATGTAACATGGCCAGTGGCCACCCTTGCCAGGCATGTAGCAATAAGTAGACATGAAGCTAAGTGGTTTAGGAGTAGTGCTGGCCATGCATATATGGAGCAGAAGTGAACAGGCAGAGCATGTTTTCCTGGTGCAGTCCCCCACCCAGGTCAGAGACAGGGTAGACATGCCACACATGAACTCCAAACTGGATAGTCCAACACCTCCTCTGTCCCTGCCTGAGTCTTCAGTGGCTGCTGCTGTGGAAATCTGTTTGCCATGTGAGCTGGCTCCCTCCTTTTCAAAGAAGTGACTGAAGAGAAGGATCTGCTAATTGTTCTGCATATTGGGAATAGATGTTATGAGCCATATTTTATTACTGATCTGCACAGTAGTTTGCCTCTTAACCATTACTTCTATGGCTTGGCAGACATGTTTCTGTATGCCCAGCATCTTTGAGGTAAACTCATACATTTATGAAGCCACAGGGCGCCTCCTTGAATAATGAATGTGAGGTGAACCATTGGACTCTACTACCACAGATGAGAGACTTGTTTATTTGATGTGTGCAGTGATTTGAGGTCCTTCAAGTTCAAAGCTGCCAGATAAGTCTAAGTCTAAGACTTTAAGAGGATGGTAGCCTTCTTAATAACCATCCTACATAGGTAACTGCAGGAAATACATAAATATGCAGGAAAGAGGTATTTAAAAGTAAACTTCTTTTAAACATTTTATTTTGAAATGTAACTAAAAATCATCCTTTTTTAGAGCTGTCACACTGCAACAACCCCTTGTTGCTTCCCCAACTGCTGTAGAAACTGTCAGCATGGTAACAGAGAGATGTATATTGGCCAGCTACAGACAGACCAAATGCACATCAGAGCTTAACTCATATCTGAAGGTGGGGGTGAAAAAGAAAAATGGAAAGGGGAAGAATAATTAATCCTGATTGTAAATATTGACATTTGGAGAGTACCCTCAAAATTCTTGGGCTAGGAGTTTAAAATGATATGATTGTTGGCAGCTGGATGAATTGCATGCACAAATCATGCATACTCATTGTAGAAAACCTGAGCCCTGGGTAGGGTCCTTGATGGTACCATTGCTTGGCCAGGGGCCCCAAGTCACTTAACTGCTTTGTAACTCAGTTTCCCTGTCTGTGAAAAGGGGATAATACTCAATCATCAAACTGTGATGATTAACATGGGGTACAGAACTGCAAAGTATATCTATTATTATCCATTACCTCTTAATTCGTAAGTCAGAAGTATGTGGAACCTTCAGCTAAACCAATTTTGGAGAATTTTCTCTTTTATTTGATAATTTGTCTGGGATTGTTTTTGAAGGCTGAATATTTTTGTCATGCAAATGTCTGTGTGGTGCAAAATTTCACACTTTTTCTGTCTATTCTATGGTGCAGAATTGAAAGACCAAAGCTGCATTTTAATAATGTAGCATTTTTCACCTTCTGTGTTTTGCAAACATTAGCTAAGCCACTGTCATGATCCATCTGTTATTCAGGTAATAAGTATGAGTAGAGAGGTGGGAGCACAGCCCTTGCCACTGCATCTGAGCACTGTGCAGCGGTGAGTGGGCTTACCTCACAACACCTTGAAAATTATGGGAGCATCCCCCACATCTTCTCCAGTTTGGAAACAGGCACAGGTCAGAGGAAGCAACTTGACTAAGGTTCCATAAGAAGTAGCAGAGCCACAAGTTGAAGCTAGGTGTGCTAAAACAGGAAGCAGTGTCCTGCCCCTCACCCTCAGACCCTCCTAATAGCTTCAGGTTTGCCTGGTATCAAATGCTTTAAAAAAAGTTTCCTAGTTGTTGGCAGTTCTTCTTTCCCTGTGTGTTACATAGCCTTTGTTCTGGGCTGAACTCCTAGATCTCTGCAAATGACAACCCACTTGTCATTCTGACCTGGTTCAGAATCATGTAATGCATCCACAGGCCTTAATCTACAGCCTCAGAGTTAAAGATGTGCTGTACTGTCTTGTGGCAAGAAGGGTCATGTTGGCCATTGTTGGGGAGTCTAAGAGTCAGTTATGCTGAATCTGCTCTGCTCTGCTCTGAAGTCCTTGGATAACAAGGATTTAGGGTATATACCCCATCTCTACAAATGACTGGAGGTATTGCATGGTATCATTCTCTCTGGGGCACTTGTTTAATATGAAGATTAAACTAAACTTGTTTAATATGAAGATTAATGTAGAAAAACATAAGAAAATGCCAAGACAAAAGCTTTTGTTAAATGAAACAAAGTCTTAGAATTCAGGGCTTTAACATAATGGTAAAATACATGACAGGTGTGCCATTGGTATACTAAAACTAAACTTAAAAGAAATACAAACCTACAAAGGGATGGAAATACAAACTTGAGGCACTCAAACAACTTTACTTCTGCCCCATGGTGCTACCCCAACAGGGAAAAGAATGGTGACTTTTAAAATAAATTGAAGATAAAATGGAGCCCCATATTCTCAGATGCCTTCATCTTACTTTGGTCTTCCTTTGCTGTCACTAGACACCAGAGTTATGGTTGCTTGTTCATTGCCTGAAGTAAACAGGTTTGATGTGAAGTCTACCTCTGAATTGTGTCAAATTTGAATGAATATGACTTAAACCTAAGCAGACCAGTACATTCATCCCCACTGTTTTTGCTCTGAGAACATATTCAGCGAATGGCTCTTCCCTGGGTCCTTTCTTATCCCTCCCCCACCCTTCCTCTCTGGTCCAGTGTTCATGAGGAAGCACAACAACATGCCTTCTTACTAATGTGTCTCTCCTGGTTCTTTTCAACCCAAACTGGCTCCTGTTCCCCTGCTGTAGTCTCAGCTGCCTAGACACTGGTTCCCAGGATGAAAGTATCCGTGGGTCTTTTGTCAGCTGTCATTAGGGGCCAGGAAAATTTGTCCTACACAGAAAAGGGCCAGGTGTAAGAGTCCCCATCCAGAGCTCTCCCCACCCAGATCACTTAGCCAAGAGCAGCAGAAAAGGAAAGGGAACACTGAATTGAGCCTGGCCCTGCCCAAAAACTCCCCTGTGAAGCCAAAAAATGGGATAGAGGGATATCTTAGCAGCTTTCTTCTCCCCATGCCAGCTGTCTCCTTCAGCCTTGAGCAGCCAGTTCCATATGCAGACTGGGCTGGGAGGGGATGGAGAGAGGTTGCTCTTGGTGTCCAAACTATAGGATACCCGGTACTGTACTGCAGACAGAGAGAAGTCCATTCATTCACAAGCCAGAGAGGAGCTGCTTGGAGTACTCACTTGACACTGATCTCTGATAGGAAGCACAGCTGATGGGAAGATTCTGCCCAGCGATCAGATACTCAAGATCAATAGTGAAGCTGTGGAGGGCATTTCGATTGAGAAAGCAGCTGATATAATAAGGTATGGGCCTGTCTGTGTGGTGGGAGATAAAGATTTACATTATATGGATTCCATCCATGTTGTTTCCAGGCATAGTGCATTAGAGATAGGTGTGTGCTATGGGCACATGAGTTTGAACACAGCTGTACTAGAGACTGTGAATGCTATATTTGCAGTTGCATAACTGAGGGGGAGGGGGGGGGCAATTGGAGATGTAACCCCAGCTGCCAGTTTAATGTAGGGACACAAATAGCTGCTACTTCAGCAGCAGTGGACCACACAACCATCTAGGAAACTGGTGTTGTCCTGTGTATTGCAGCTCCCCTGAGCATGGAGATGCCTTGCTATGCCTCTGGTTGTACGGCAGTGCGTAGGAACCACAACCAAAACCTCACAGCATGAAGTACTGTGCATGCACAAATATGCACTGATCACAAAGAGGCTGTGAAATTTGAACATGCTTAGTCCATCTGGAGGTGCAGAGCAGTTGGCTTTGTAAAAAAGGAGACAGCAGCACTCTGAGTGTATGTAACACTCCTGATAGAAAACACTGACAGCCAAGGTTACTCATAGAGCCAGCTAATGTCACTTTGCCTCTCACAGGCAAAGGCACCTCCCTGCTAAAGTCATTCTCCTGGGTTAAAGAATAGGGCATGTCCCCAGGCGTCTCTGTGACCATTGCCAAGCCTTTGTTCCCTCCCAAGAGTGTGTAAAACAGAAAATCCCATGGGTTCAGTGGCTTTGTGCACAGCAGAAGCCAGCAGTGTTGGTTCTTGGGTGGAAGGCAGCATTTTGCTTGCTCCCCAGCTCTGCTGATAATATTTATGTCTGTTACAGGGAATCTGGAGATGAGCTGCTGCTGACCGTTCTGCGATGCACCTCGGTAAATCATGTTTTTCAATACTTTCCTTAGAGTTGCTCCCCACAGACAGGGAGCAGAGCTGAGTCCACTGGTGGGGGAAGGAGCTGGAGCTGGCTTAGAATGATGGCCCATGTTCAGTTTGTGAGGCTGGGTATTAATGGCAGGCAGTTACAGCAAAAGCCATAAAGGAGATGTTACTCACTCACAGGGGGCCTGATGTTCCCCCTCAGAGTCATACCTGCAGACACCCTGCTTACAACTGTACTGCCTAAGAAAGCTGTAATGTGGACCACCTTCCCACAAACCACTGACCTCAGCAGAGCTGCCTGCCAGAGGGAATAGCCATCGTCAGGGAGACGCATACTTTCATATTGTTGCTCACCACTGCCCTCCACAGTCACCATCCAGCTCCTAGCCCTTGGGCAGCACTATGGGCTTTCTTATTAGGCACTGTCCCAGAGCCCCTAGGGCAGAAAGGGAGCTTCCTTCCCCAAGCACTGTTAATTGGCACTTGCTGATCCCCTGGGTTGGAAAAGGATGCTGCAGAGATTGGCTGAACACACCCGTCTTTCTGCATACAGGCAAGACCCCGCGTGGCACTGTTCAGGGGGCAAATGGGAGAAGGCTGGCTCAGGGGAAGTGGCTGTGTTATAGTGACAAAGCCCAGGCACCTGTCTGGAGTTTGGAACTGGGAGGTGGGGTGTATTGGAGGTGTTGATGGGCCAGCCAGGCCTGGTACATATGTGGTAACATCCTGAACCTGCAGGGATGATGGCATCTCAGCATCCCTTGGGGTGCAGAGAAAATTAATTGAAGAACCTGGCACTCTTCAGAGAAGCTTTAATGCTGGTTTAACGTCAGGGAGAAACATTTTTGCAGCTCTGTCTGGGAAGTGCTGGCCTCTTATGGATGTGCAGAAGTCTGTGTTTCCAAGCACGGCCCTGCGGTCTTCTCTAGGGAGAGCTCAGCATGTGTCCTGAGGGGCTATCAAGAGGGCAGTCCTTCATGTCAGCACCCTCTCACAGGATGCTCTCTTAACCCTCTAGTGGGGTCCACATGCCTTTTGAAGCTGTTGGCATCAGCTGGAAGATTAAACATTGCTCTCCAGGCTCCTGTATGATCATCTATTGCACCTTAAGGAGAGAATGTTAATCCTGAAAGTCCTGGTTACAACACATCTCAGATCTTGCTGCTTGAAGCTACTAAATGTTTGATCTTCTTTCCTCTCATCTTGGGTGGTTCTGTAAGTCTCTGCAGTTCTAGTTTCCTCCTAAATCAGGAAGCCCCCATGTCTTCCTTGAGGCTGAGCACTAAGTATGTAACCTAGATTTGGAAAAAAAAATATGGTTTTGTATTAAAATGTGTGGGCTGATAGCTGATTCATGTCACATGAAGTTCCCTAAAAAGGCTGTAATGCTTCCCAGGATGTATTCATCCAAACAGAATTTAATGTGGGTTTGTAATGCAGAGCTGCAAAGGAAGAACAAAAATGGGCTTGTGCTTTTTCGGATTCTTGTGATGCGTGAAGATGTCCTGAAAGATTTTAATTTTTTTCCCCTCAAATGGCTAGGTTGTTTCTGCTTATATTTCTAAGATTTACTTTTGCAAAACAAAAATGTCAAGTTTCCTCTCCCCTTGTTCTGCTGGACGATTTTTTTGGAGGTCTCAGGCTCAAATTTTAACCATTCTTGAAGATGTGATAAGGGTTAAATCTTTTCAACAAAAATATTTTCTGTAGTATTTCTTGATGTTTGTGTTAATCAGGTGTTAATAAAACCAAACTGAACTACCAATGCCTTAAATACCTAGAACAGACGACTATTTCCCTCTTCAGTTAATAGTTTCCCTTCCATGGTTTCCTGGACCTGAGGATCCTACCAGTGCTTTAGCTGATCATGATGTCCTCCAGAAAAAAGTGGGGTAGACAAGACTTGAATGCCTCATGTTTAAAAATAAGCAAAGAAAGAATTTGAAAGGGATTGCTTTTGAAAGAGAGGAGGAAAGAGAACCCCTCACTGGTCTTCATGCATCATAAACAGGAAACAGGGCACAACCCCCTTTTTGTTTTTCCTTTGCAGGTCACTTTAAGGATACCAACAAACACCCAAATCAGCCTTGGTTGCTTGGGGTTGTCATTTGCCCCACTTCTCAGCTGAGAGGTACTGCCTGCTTGATGGATATTCCACTCTTCTCTTGGGTCTCCTTTCTCTTGTTGAAAGTATGACAGCAGGGCTATCTCAGATATGTGGGCCTCTAAAGGGGCACCCTCCACCGTGTCTGCTTTTGAGTGTGATTCTTGTCAGCAAGATACTCTACAGGTTCCACCAGTTTGGAGGATGACATTGTTCAGCTGGAGAAAAGACATTTTTTCCTTCCCTATAAATGGTATTTCTCCAGTAAACAAGGCCGCTCTGAAAAGAGCTTATATTTATTGAGTGTCTCATGGGAACAGAGCAGCACACACAGGAGTTTCTACACCATATCAAATCAATTAAGTGGCTAGTGACAGATGGGTGCCCCTTTTCACCCATCCCATCTTCTTAGGAATGGTCACCTTGTAAAAGAGAACGGTGATTTGGCACGAACACATACCTGTTTGTCAGAGATGACACTTGACACTGCGTTAACTTTTTAGGTTTCCCAAAAGCCTAGAAGTGAATGGCTCATAATGGGGTGTGGCTGCAGAATAATTTTAGCATGTACTGTAGATAGATATACCTTTGAAGGATTCTTCTGAAATTAAGGCAAATGTAGGGGCATTTACATAAATCGGCAATCTTCTAACTGACCAGCTGGTTGTTAGGCGATATCGACAAGTAAACAAGACATCTCTGTGTCCATGTGACACCTTTGAATTCTAGGCCAGTGGTTGCTAGCCACTGCTTTAAGTATGTCCCTATTCCACTATCATATGGTTAACCTTTCAGTGTCCCAATCAGTGGCAGGCCCTGGTTGGCAAGTTTCATCCTGTGGGGCTAGGAAGCAGTCTCAAATCAATTACAATTTAGCACAAGACCAGTGAAATGGGAGTTAGTATTCACTGTATGGCGTGGCTGGCACTGGTTAAATTGCTGCATGTTTCTCAAAGGACTGTGACCCACTGTTTTAGATCGTGGAGACCTACTGCACGTGCCACTGGTTTTCATGTTCAGTCACAGTAAAATCAATTGCAAATACAGTGCCGCTGTTTTTCAGGGTGGGCCCAAATCGTCATTCCTGACAGAAGAAAAGCGGGCAAGGCTCAAAACAAATCCCGTCAAAGTGCGTTTTGCTGAGGAGGTGCTGGTGAATGGACATTCGCAGGTCAGTGCAGTGTTGTAACACAGTCATTGCCAGTGACTGTTCAGGCATGATGTTCTCCCTGCTTTCCTTCCCTTCAAATTTACTTAAGTTAAATATGTTATGCCATCTCTCTCTTATATGGAGAGTGACACAGCCACAGAGTTTCTCTAACCAGTCAAGGGTGTGTGTAGACAAAACAGGGGCCCTAAATTAAAGTGGGCCCCTGTTCTTGAGCAGAAGTGGGTTTTTAAAAACAGTGCTTCAATTTAGGGCCCTTTAAACCCCTGTGTCGTGCACACACCCAGCATTTACCTGCCTCTCCGGTGGCAGGGAGGGGAGGGTGAGCTGCCAGCAGGCGGAGTGGTCCCCGGGCTGCAAGGGGGGTTGGTGCTTCCTCCACAGCAGTGGTCCCCACCCCGCCGGTGGCACCCACTTGCAGGCACCCAGCTTGAGCGGTCCCAAGGGGCACCGCATCCATGGAGCGAAGCACCAGGTCCCCGCGCAGCTCAGGCAGGCAGGCAGGCTCCTGAGGAGGAGATCAGGCTTGCCACTTTTCTTGGGTGCAGACTGCCTTCCCAGGCTGCTGCCAGGCTGCCTGTAAGGCTTTCTGCAGAGCCCCTAAGCTGCACAGAGCCTGGTACTTCACTCTGCGGCTGTAGGGGCAGCAAACTAAAACTCCTCAGAGTTTGCTGTGCCCCAAGTCATTTAAGGTGCGTTACACCACCAAATTTGCTACAGCGGCTGTAATTAATGTGCAATATGCCACTAACGCATGCAAACACCAACACCATCAGAGCAGTGCAAAAGCATTTAGCCTGCTTTAAAGTGTCATGCACACATATGCTTAATTTTATCTACACTCGGCCTAGGAGGTAGAGAGGATGCCATCTGAGATTCCAGGAATGAAGTCCAGTCTCCATCTCCCAAACCCAGCCTCAAAACAGTGAAAACAGTAGTAACCAGTCCTTTCTGCAGAGATAAAAGTGCTGCTGGAAAATTGATTCCTTCTTTGATCTGGCTGACCTGGTGATTCCCAGACAGCACAGCAGGACAGGGAGCACATGTTGCTAGCAGGTTGGTCGTTTTGCCTGACCAACTCCAGCTGCAGTCTAACTCCCGAGGCATCTCTAGTCCTTTCTCTGTCTCCTCTGTTCTTCTTGGAGGCTTGTTCTTGTTCTGATGGTTTGTCCTTTGCCCAGGAGAGGGTCAACCAAGCCAAATGGGACAAGGATGCTACTCTCCCTACTGATTAGCCTGCCAGTTAACTGTGATTCCCTGCACACTGAAACCTTTTCCTTCCAACCAGCTGTCCCTAGAAGTCCTGAGCTTTCAGCACCCACTGAGGAAGTTCTAACCAGATTTTCATCCTGATTCTGGAAAGCATCTTTGTTCAGCTCAGCACCTAAGCATGTGTTTATGTCCTGTTTGCTATCAAGACACTTATACATGTACTTACAATTAACTGCATGCTTAAACACTGTCCTGAATTGGGCTAAGATGTGAAACAAAATAGAGGAACTTAAACTCTTTCTAAATTAATTGCAAGCATTCTGAGCTCTTACTTTCAAGATGTTAAATCTTGCTAGCATCCTGTTCGTGCAAGGTTAATTTTGAAGATGACAGCAGTCTCCTTCCTTTTCAGGAGTCCTGGTTGTGAAGTTATAGCCCACACTTCCTCTGGACTCTTCAGGGTGATAAATAGTAGAAGAATCAATACATTCCTAAGCCATTAATGTTGTAATTGAAATCACAACTAAATCAGTAGTCTCCTTGCATGCTCTGAGGAAAAATGGAATTAGCCTATACTTATATATTCTATAGTAAGCAAAAGAGTTAAGTCATTAGATGCACATCAGAACTGGATTGAGTCTCTAAAGTAAAATCATAGTAAGTAGGTTGTTTGCAAACCAGTCATAGTTGGAAGATGTAAACTCACAGTACATTTCTGCTTTCTGGAAAAGCAATGTTCAGCCCTGACAACTGTCTCTTTATGTTCCCATCAAAAAAACTGTCCCTCCTTTTAGATGAAAATGGGGATGGAAGATTACAATATGTGAAATGTTTAGTACAATTCCAACAATTGTGCAGCCTACTTCTTCAGGAAATGTACTGCTATTGTCATCCTAATGGAACATTGCTAACTGAGCTAAACGCCATTTGGAAAAAGCCCAAAAGCTCCCTCATGCAGCTGCAACTTGAAACTCCAATTAGAGCATAAATTGTTGATGAGTCCAAATGCTTTCAAACCTCCATTTGCCAGCATAAATTTTGTTTATATCCATATGGCCAAGCTATATGCAGAAGACAGGTCATCAAGGGTTACTGAAAGGTCAGTATCAGTAAGTGTATTTTGGTATATTTGGAAGCTGTGGATCAAATTGTAAGCTGGGGTAAATTGGATTTTTGTTTCCAATGTCAGTAGAGCTACAGACATTTATATCATTTGAGGATCTGGCCCTTTATTTTTAGAATTAATTTTTAAATAGTCTACAAGATCCTGCCAACAGGGAATAAAATTATCAACCTGTCTGGGCCAACAGAACTGTAAACTACAGCAGTTGCAAAGAGTGGAACATCATAATTTCATGAGTTGATTGTAGCTTCAACCATCAAGTATGTTTTTTAATTTGTCTATAAATTCTATATAGATGTAGGGAGAGAGAGAGAGAGACGTAGAGAGATAGACAGAGAGAGAGAGAGTCCAAGCAGAAATGTGGGCTGCATTTGCAATGCTTTATGCAAGTAGCCAGGCGTCCTCAGATTGGCTCTTCAAATGGGGAAAACTGGCATGGCTTCACTTGTATCAATGGAGACACTGATTTATCCCAGCTGAACATATGACCTAATATGAGACAAGACAGTTTCAGCTCACTGTCACTACCATAAATGAGGCATTTGTCTCTTGGGTACCCAAATAGAAATGGGACCATATGGCTCAATGGACTTCTGGAAGGAAGAAATAATCTGTTATTGGTGCCTCTTGTATCCTTTGTTTTCATACCAGGAATGTAGCCATGAAACAAAGCTAAGGTGCCACATATGGAGAAAGTTCTTCGTTTATACCTATATTTTTTGTGTTACCAAATTGTCACCACAGCAAGTTCTGGAACACTAAAG
This sequence comes from Alligator mississippiensis, assembly GCF_030867095.1. NCBI lineage: Eukaryota > Metazoa > Chordata > Crocodylia > Alligatoridae > Alligator > Alligator mississippiensis. The sequence goes on from NC_081826.1 coordinate 148,079,751, forward strand.
CAGCCTGGTTCACTGCAGCCAAGCACGTGGGAACTGACTCTTCTTGTTTTTTTGCTATGCAGGGGAATTCTCTTCTGTGCATGCCTAATGTACTCAAGGTGTACCTGGAAAATGGACAGACCAAGGCTTTCAAATTTGAGAGCACCACCACTGTGAAGGTATGAGGGTTGCATTGTTTACTAATTTATTTTTAATCTGCATCTCCACAAAAGATAAAATAGATGTAATATACCAGAGAACCAAAGCACTTGTGACAGGATCCCATTTCACTTTGGCTAGGAATAGATGCTGTGTTTGTCCCTGAATAAGTTGCGTCTTTGTCCTGAAACAGAAATATCCCAGGGTTGGCATGTACACACATCACCTTTCTAATCAGGATTTAGTGAAAGGCTGATTGCACTGCTGCTTTTCTGCCATTGATTTAATGAGGAAATCCTGTGATAACTTTCAAGGGTACTTTGTAATATCCCAGGATAAACCTTTACTACCTCTTATCTGGGAAACATTTTTAGGATTTATCCCAGGAAAATGAACACAGATGTCTGTATGATTTCACTTTGTCCCAGGATAAAACAATTTATCCTGGGATAAATGCAATGTCTGATTGCAGCCTCTGTGTGCTTGAATACATAACTACCATTTTTATCAAATCTGTTCCATGTGCAGTGTGGATACATAAACATTAACATTGTGCGCTCTGGCCAGGCAGATACATGGCTCTGTGTCATAGAATCATAGAAGTAGGGTCAGAAGGGACCTTGTAGATCTTCAAATCTGGCCCCCTGCCTGGGCAGGAGGAAAACTGGGCTCAAATGACCCCAGCCAGGTAGGCATCAAGCCGCTTCTTAAAGACCCCCAGGGTAGGAGCCAGCACCACTTCCCTTGGAAATTGGTTCCAGATCCTAGCCGCCCTAACTGTGGAGTAGTTCTTATGGATGTCTAATCTAAACCTACTCTCCAACAACTTGTGGCCATTATTCCTTGTTATCCCGGGGGGCGCTAGGGGAAATAAGGTCTCCCCCAAACCCTTCTGGTCCCCCCTAGTGAGTTTATAGACAGTCACCAAGTCCCCCCTCAGCCTTCTCTTGTGAAGGCTGAACAGGTTCAGGTCCCGTAGCCTCTCATTGTAGGGTCTGCCCTACAGTCCCTGGATCATGCGGGTAGCCCTCCTCTGGACCATCTCAATGTTGTCCACATCCCTCTTGAAGTGGGGTGCCCAGAACTGGACACAGTACTCCAGCTGTGGCCTGACCAGTGTCGCGTAGAGGGGGAGGATCACCTCCTTGGCCCTACCTGAGATGCACCTGTGGGTGCACGATAAGGTCCGGTTAGCCCTGCCGACCGTGACCTCGCATTGTCGGCCCATGTTCATCTTGGAGTTAGTGATGACTCCAAGATCCCTTTCTGCCTCCGTGCTCTCAAGAAGGGAGTTTCCCATCTTATAAGTGTGCTGCTGGTTACTACTGCCCAAGTGCAGCACCCTGCACTTGTCCGTATTGAAACGCATCCTGTTTTTGTTAGCCCACCCCTGCAACCTATCCAGGTCTTGCTGCAGTCTTTCCCTCCCTACCAGCATGCCCACCTCCCCCCAAATTTTGGTATCATCAGCAAATTTAAACAGGTTGCTTTTCACCCCATCGTCCAAATCGCTGATAAAGAAATTGAATGGTGCGGGCCCAAGCACCGAGCCCTGGGGGACTCCGCTGCCCACTTCCCCCCAGGTCGAATATGACCCATCCACTACCACCCTCTGAGTATGACCCTTCAGCCAATTTGCAATCCACCTGACTGTGTAGGCATCAATGCCACAGTCGCCTAGTCTTTTAATGAGGATGGGGTGGGAGACAGTGTCAAAGGCCTTGCTGAAGTTCAAAAAGACTACATCCATGGCAACACCTGCATCCAATGCTTTTGTGACCTGATCGTAAAAGGCAGTCAGGTTGGTCTGACATGACCTGCCCTTAATGAAAGGTGTCTGTCCAAGTAAAGCAAAAACCCGTGACAAGCAGGTGTTAGATGCCAGAGGACGGGGCTCTCCCATGTTTTAGCTCATTAGCCTAGTGGTGTGGGCACTCACTCAGGAAGGAGGAAACCCAAGGGAGGTACTAGTCCAGGGGTGTCTAACCTTGGCCCTGTAGGCTGAATGAATGGCGTGGGATTGGTTCACAGGTGGCCTGATTTAGCCATGTGCCCAGATCCAACCACACGTTGGCACGATCTGGTGGGCTTCAAAATTTGGCAGCAGGGGAAGAGCAATTAATGCTGCCACTCGGCCACTGCCAAATTTCTGGACTCTAGTGGAGCCCTGCAGGCCAGATCTGGCCCATGGGTCAGGGGTTGAGCACCCTTGTTCCAGGGCACCCTTTGGCCAGAAGGGGTTTGACTCTGCATCTCTGGCTCTGCTCCTTGGAATGAACTACAAAGGACCCTTAAGGCACAGCTAAAAGATCCTTGGTCAGGACCAAGATTAGGATCTGATGAAGACTCAGGCTTGAGAGTAGTATCCAAAAGTCAGTAAAAGGAGATATCCAGGCAGCAGCCAGATCTGAGAAGCCCATCACCCCCACCTAGTCTGGATCAGACTGGGGCAAAAGAAAACTCACTGCTCTGCCACAAGTTCCTGGGGAGAGGTGTCAGATCCCACCCTTCCCATTAGAGAACCTGCACCTTCTTCCCTCAGCTTAGCATCCCAGCTTTTGCATTTGGAAGTACTGAAATGTGGTTCTCTGCATTTGTCTTTGCCAGGACATAATTCTCACCTTAAAAGAGAAGCTCTCCATCCAGAGCATCGAACACTTTGCTCTGGTCTTGGAAGAACAGTACAACATTGCTAAGCTCTATCTTCTACATGAAGATGAGCTCATCGAACAGGTCAGTGCTGGCAATGGAGGTTATGAAACTTATTTGTTGTGCAGTTCATTTCAAAAGCTTCCCAGTGCCATGACTGCCCTCCTGGGAGAAACGCGGAGACAGCTCTGCTGCATTTAACTCCATTTAAAAGTAAAACCCAAATTGGGATTTACGCCTCCACAGATATATTGCTATCAGATCCTGTTTCCTATACATGTTCCATGTGCCTCAGCTAGTGACAGCTCTGAAGCTTTGATTTGCTGCCCCAGATGTTCTGATGAGGTGACAGAAATAGCACTATGCAGCACAAACATTCTTAGCAGCTTGCTCTGCCCCTGGAGACTGCCATGGGTGACAGTCAAAGGGGTTTGCATTGCTCAAGTAAAGATTGGTGGTTGATATGAAGCTGCACGTTTCTTCCTGCTGCTAGAGGCACCCATCTCAAAAATGATTAGGGGCCTGGGAGGCAAGACTTATGACAAAAGACTGAAAGAACTAGGGTTATCTAACTTGAAGAAGAGAAGACTGAGGGGGCATTTGATTACAATCTTAGAACCCCTGAAGGGTGATTAAAGATGGAGATGGCTTTTCTTTGTGGCCGCAAGCAGCAGCAGAAGAAATCTAGGTTGGAGATTGAAGGAACTTCCTGACTATGAGGGTGGTCAAGTATTGGAACAGGCTACCTAGAGAAGCTGTGGAATCCCCATCCTTGGAAATTTTCAAGAGCAGGCTTGACAAAAACTTGACTGGGATGGTGTAGTCAGGGATGAACCTGCCTTGAGCTGGACTAAATGACCTTGGGGAGGTCCTTATTTTCCTATGACCCCTGGTTGAACATTTATGTTGGACTACATAAATAATCCAGGCTGGGATCTTCAAAAGGAGTTATCAGAGAGAAGTCTGCTGCACCCTGAAGTCATTTGGAGTTTTACCCTGGTGAGCTTAAGCGAAAGCTAGGCATCATTGCATTTGAAAGGTGGAGCTTTAAACCAAGTTCTGCAGTGGAGCTGCCTCCATGTAATGTGTGGAAGGGAAGCAAACAGAATGAAAGAAACATACCCAGAAAATGTAACATTAGCAACATCCCACTGTCACTAGAGAGGTAGCCTCTGTAGCAGAGGCCACTGCTTCATTCACTTATGTAAACAACCTGCACTGATTCACAGCACTCGCTAGCCAAGGTTCAGGCTATTGAGTGGGGGGTGATTAGAGCCTTACTATTCGATGCTGGTCCATTCTGTCTGTTCCAGGTGGTCCAGAGGAAGGAATCCCATGACTACCGGTGCCTCCTCCGTGTGTGCTTTATCCCAAAGGACCCACTAGACCTCCTGCAGGAGGATCCGGTTGCCTTCGAGTACCTCTATCTGCAGGTGAAGGTTTAGTGTCACGTGCTTCCTATAGGATGGGGAAACCTTCCTCAACTGAGGCCTTTAGCCTCCCATTTAAGCAGAACTGTGATCTTAAAACAGCTTAGTGCAGTGGACAGTGGGTGCATCTACACGAGACACTACGATGCCATAGCAATGAGCTACAGTGACATTGCTATGGCAAGATAGCGTTGGCAGGCATGAACCATAATGCTGACGCTACTGTGCAGTAGCAACAAGCTACTGTGCAGTAGGGTCGGAAACAATTTATGCACTGCCTGGACTATACAGTGACGATGGTTACTGCGCAGTTGGGGGCACATGTAGACATGCCTACTAAGAGCTAAATGTGTTATTATAAAATGCTGAGTGTGTTGTTTTAGCTTAGGTAGGTTCAGCTTTAACTGATCCTAATCAAGCCTGTTCATAAACTCGGAGTTGACCTGTTCGCCACGTGCGCCATTCATAAATGAGCCCAACGAGGTCCAAGAAGCAGGAGGCAACAGGTCAATCTCAGCCTAGATTTGCGTGGACTGGCAGGGTTAAGGCAGGCCTGTTGCTGTAGCCAGTGGCCCACAAAGGAGTTATGTGGCCAGCGTCGCACCCAGCTGCCTTTGATGTCCAATCAAACAGCTCAGTGCTTTGGTACATGGGAGGTGCTACTGAAGGTACTCATTAAAAAGAGATGTCATGGTTATTCTGTCTCCTGGGGAACACAGGGTTGGAAGAGGCCTCCTGGGTCACCGAGTTCAGTCACAGGCATCCCCAAATCCCCACTTCAAGCCTTCCCATGCAGCTGCAATGCAAAAACTAGACACACTACACACACCCTATACCATACCAGAGGTAAAAGTAGGGGAGACACAGGTACTGCCAATGTCCTGCCCCTACAGTGACTGGGAGGTGGTTGGCTCATCTGCGTCTGTTGCCCCTGCCTTGCTAACCCAGCTGTGTCCTTCTAGAGCTGCAGCGATGTGCTTCAAGAGAGGTTTGCTGTTGAGATGAAGTGCAGTGTAGCCCTGCGCCTGGCAGCCCTGCACATACAAGAGCGGATTTATGCTTGTGCTCAGCCCCAGAAAGTGTCCTTGAAATACATAGCGTAAGTGGGAAATTCCCTGCCATTATAGTCCCTCTGTGTTATGTAAATCTTTCCTAATGTGGTTAGAATGGGTAGTAGACCAAAGTAGCTAGTTTGACACATGCTCTGCCTGTGTGCTATATATGAATCCCCTGTATTGTTCTTATTGCTTGTGTTTATTCTGGTAGTACATAACGGGTGCCCAGAAATAAGCTTGTAATGGTGCTAAGCACTGTCCAATCAAAAAGTAGGGACAGTCTCTGCCCCATGTCTGTTGGTTATGCTGATCCATTTAGGGGTAGCTGAGTAACTATTTGAGGTAGCCATGCAACACCCATTGCTCTTAATCTCCCTTCCAAACTGCTCAGATAGCAGTGGGGTTTTGAAAAAAAATTAAAGCCTGCTTATAGCTTGCCTGTTACAGATACACCTAGTGAGAAGCCTGAGCTCAGTAGCCAAGTGGAGCGACAGATTCATAGGATATATCTGTATGGCACAGAGCAGTGCTATGCCTTGCTCCCCCAGCTGAAGGAATGTTGTTATGTCAGTGCAGTGTTTCTGGGCATGTGTGCAGCACTGTGCAGCTACACTAATTTGGTCTGAGAGCAAGCAGACCAAACCCAGGCATGGTGTATCTCCACCTCGGCCTTGCATCATACAGACATGCATGTAGGAGCCAGTCGGAAACATCATTGTACAGTTATTGACAAATGACTATGTGGTGATTATGCAGATGCCAGTGCTCAGACTTGCTACTCCAGCCAGAATGCAGGACTTTGCATGAAGGAGCTTTTAAGAAAGAACAATCATCACCATGTAAGTCTAGGGAATTACATCACTCAGCCAGTCAGAGTTGTTACATGGCTCAGAAATGTAATTCTGTATAATTTATAATACCTGCATGGTCATGGCAGATATAGCCTTTGCTTTCCCTAGACAGATAAAGTCTGCAGCACCTTGTTGCTAGTACAGTATGGGTCATTCCAAAGAACCAGCTTGATCAGTGAAAATTGATAAAAGATTGTTGAATAATAGCCCATACACTGGTATCTTAAGACACGTTAGAACCCAACTAAGCTGTGTGACTGGCATGTGTCGCTCCCCGGCACTGGAACACTGCTTATAGTCAGACACACCGAAATGCATGTAATATATGCGTGGACAGAAACAACAACTTAAAACCTCACTGTGTGCTTCATAAGTAGGTGATAAGCACTGTGATAAATGTAGTCTCCCTTGGAATTTTTCATTTATAATTTTAAACTTGTAAGAAAAATTAATGCAAAAGATGCTAAAATGTAACAAGCCTTTCAGCAAAGCAAAGTGTTTTTAAGAATGGCAGAAGAGACCATTGGGATACTCTAGTCTTTCTCCTTGTGTGGCACAAGCCTAAGACCCTTACCCAGGCTCTGTGGCTTCAATCCAGAGTACAGATTTAAGCAATAACACCCTTCTCTGTTTTTATGGCAGGAAGGACTGGGGAATAGAAAACTTCATATCTCCAACTCTACTCCGCAACATGAGAGGCAAGGACATCAAGAAAGCCATTAGCTTTCACATGAAGAGGAACCAAATCTTGCTGGATCCAAGACAAAAGGTAAAGCCTTTGTACTGCATGTGTGCAGGATAGCATGCAGAAAGCCAGCCATCCCCATTTCAGGGAGCCAAGAGTGTGCAAGCATGCTTCCTTGCATGTTACCCCAGCTTCCTCCACACAGGGAACATCTACACAAGACACTTGCTGCTGTTGCTTAATTAGCTCCACAGTAAAGCATCACCAGTCTAGACATAGGGAGCTATTAGGCCAGAGTAAACTAATGAACTCCATCATAGGTTAGTACTGCCAGATACAAATACTATACTATCCTATGTGGAGTTATTTACTCCACCACAGTGCATGTGTAGATGCTGATGGGGCTGGCTGGGGCGCAAGGGTGCTTCAGTGCAGGGGTTGCCTGCCAGCTAGCCCCACACTGAAGCACTTTCCTGTCCCAGCCAGCCCCTCCACTGGACGTTGAGCTGGGTCAGAGCAGCCCCAAGCTGGCAGGCTGACCCAGGGGGCCCCCTACCAGCTGGGGCTGCACTCCACCACTCAGTGTGCTGCGGTCCCAAGCGCATGTGTAAACACTACACCAGAAGGCAATAAATTCTGGCACAGTATGTGCCGGAGTTTGTTGCATTGTATTAATATTCACATGCAGAAGTGCCCACAAAGTCCTAGCACTATGGCAGTTACATTTGAGAGAGGCTCAGCTGTATCCCTCTTATTTTCCTCCTCGCACACTCTCTTCCCCTTTGTTGTAGATATTTTCCCTGCCTTTAGCATTCTCTGTGTGCTGTTTCTGCAGGCATATACCAGTCCCTCCCCAAAGAGGAGAGAAATCAGAGCTTGTTCCTTTCCAGCAAGGCAGAGCAAAACATTACCAGTGATATACTGCTCCAGGGCCCCTTCCACAGTTTGCAATGGAAGAAAATCACTGCCTGCTATGATTTCTCTTTGTTTTGTGTCTGTCTGTCTGTTGATCGGTGGAGCAGAAGGTAGATATTGGGTCATAAATGTTGGTGAAGCCATGAGGGTCCAGGGAGCATGCAAGAAGCAATGGGTTGGCTAATACATTTTATTGGGCCAGTGTGAGAGATGTTAGGAAAGTTCTCAGGTACAAAACACGTTTGTGCATTTTGCAGGCCAAACCATGTCTAATGTCTCACCCAGCTATGCATTCACCCAATAAACAACATTGCTCAGCCAATCTTGCTTCTTCCATCAGGTCAAAAGTAGTTTTTCTGTGCATTTCCTCTCAAATCCTTCTAGTCCTGTACCTTGCATGCACCTCTTTAATTTTAACAAAATAATATGGAAACCCCTTTGCTGACGTACCTGACCTGTTACACTGACTCATTTGTCACTTTCTCAACAATATTTCTTTTCTTGGAAACCCAAGCACGTCCTCTCGGCTGTACAGGTGCGTCTGTGCTACCTGCAAATACTTGGAGACCTGAAAATGTATGGCGGGAAAATCTTTAACGCCACATTAATGGTATGTGTGTGATATATTTGTGTATTATGATGTTAGCAAATCAGCCTGCTCTCTGAAACTGTTCATCAAACTGTGGGTCTTGCATTACCATGCTTTGCAAACAGCAGCAGCATTCAGGCCTTAGGAGCAACTTTGTGCCTTACACTATGGCCAACACTCCTGCCACCTCTTGATTAAAGTAAGCTTTCTTCAAAACAGGATGTCTGATTTTTTAACAGCAATGAATCCAAACAAGCTTATTACTGAAGTAAACATTACAGTAAGGGTTCAAATTATACTTTGACTCTTGGGGGCGTGTTGGGGGGTTTAACACTAAGTTAAACCAGTTCACTGATTAACAAGTCCACCTAAGTGACCAACCCCCCCCCCCCCCCCCCCGGGCATTATGATTTTCAAATCTTACAGGGGGGCTCTTGTCTTTTATGTGGGGGCTCAGCCCCCACAGGCTCCCCCATAATTCAGACCCTGGTTACAGTGCTACCTGTTACTGAGGTATAACCTGTTACTGAGGTTTGTGTTCCCCACCAGGCCTTTGGCCTGTTAGTAGTACCAGGATTTGCCATCTGCTGGTCCCATTTTCCCTCCACTACCTTTATTCCTCCACTCCCAGACAAGGAGATGCTAGTAAACTTCATATAGACACCACATTGTCCTCATTCAAAACTTGCCTTACCACTCACTTCACCTGCAGCCCCTTGACACTGGGTGTACTGATTATGCGTTAATACCAAATGGTATCACAATGCCTTGTAGGTGCAATGCCTTGTAGGACCTCAGGTCTCTGTGCTCCTCATCTTCTCTCCAGGCCATCCTGTTTGGCTGGACTGCACCCCCCATGACATCCTCCCACATCCAGAGACTCCTTTGGAGTTGTCCAACCTCTCACAGAGAGGGGAAGACACATAATTTTTTTGTTGTTGGAACAGAGGGGGGCACTAGAATATTTTGCTGAAAAATCAGAAAATCCCACAAAAAGTTCTGATGGAAATGAATAAAATGTACTTTTGTTTAAATTCTCCATGGCATGTCAGCCTGTTTTCTGAGCACCTCTATAGTGCCTTACCCTAGGAGTGACTGCACAGAGAGAGTTTTCTAATCCCTCCTCCTGCATGAAGGCCAGAGTATCAGTGAACTCCCAACTTCCTTAGGGTACTGTTGTAAACTGAATGCAACACTGTTAATATCTGCAACCATTCCACCTTCTCCAACTGCTCTTTTCTTGTGAGACAGTGTAGAAAGCAGTAGGTATCTTCAGAGGACAACATTCTTCTTCATGTCTACATTCTGCCTGCTTGGAGGTGCATACCAAGGAGGTATGGGAGGTGCAGGGAGAAAGAGGGGAGGGAGAGAGAGGGAGAAGGTGTGCTGAGAACATTGATCCCATGAATGGATGCATCTTCCATTAGATTTTGGTGTGGCAGTTGCTGTAGGAGGCACTGGACCAGGTATTTGGCTCTGGAGCAGGTCTCCTATTTTAAATATATATAGTTAGAACCTGAAGGGCATTGCTGGGAGGAATCTACATGTGGCCCTCTGCACGGTGATGGTGGAGTGCTGTACTGGTTGCCCTCAGGGGTTTGATGACTCCTGTTCAGCCCAGTGATCAAGTGTATAAATTGATAAGCAGCTGTGGATGCTCTGGGACCATAAAGGTCTCCGGTATGGTGCCTCAAAGACCAGCACAAAGATAAACAACAGGTCATCCCCTCCAGGATGGGAGCAGGATCATGAAAAAGAATTGGGGATGTTAAATAAATGAGGGCCTAACCAGTCCTGCAACAACAAGCGCTGAATGTCCTTCAATAAAACCAGTCCAAGACCTGTCCCCCTCTCCCAACAGGCCTTCTCTTGGCAGTGGGAGAGAAGCTGACTTGCACAGTTGGGATGCTTCCCCATGGGTCTTGTAAGCAAGAGAGACCCTCGTGTCCTGGGTAGCCCTGGGCCCCTGGTGCCAGGCATGCCTGCCATGGCCTGCTGGCTTTCATTCCTGGCAAGTGCAGCACAGTCTTGGGGCTCAGTCCCTCCACTGTGGAGGCTGCAGTACAGGCTGAGTGGGACAAAATGCCCACCTCCCCTTAGGCAAGAGAGACCAGCCCCAGGCAACTCTTCCTTCTGCACCTGGTCCTGATGATCTGGTCCTGACCTGGTCCTGACCAGGACCTGATGAACTCCACTTCAGAGTGCTGAGGGAATTAGCAGAGGTCATTGCAGGACCCCTGGCATGTCTTTACGAGGTGCCAGAGGACTGGAAAAGGGCCAATGTGGTCCCCATTTTCAAAAAAGGGAGGAAGGAGGACCCAGGAAACTACAGGCCCATTAGTCGTACCTCGATCCTGGGGAAGCTCTTCGAGAAAATTATCCAGGAGCACATCTGTGAGGGACCAGCAGGGGAGATCATGCTTAGGGGCAACCAACATGGGTTCATTAGAGGCAGGTCCTGTCAGACCAACCTGGTGGCCTTCTACAACCAGGTCACAAAATCCTTGGACACAGGTGTTGCGGTGGATATAGTCTTTCTGGACTTTAGGAAGGCCTTCAACACTATCTCTCACCCCATTCTTATTAAGAAATTATGTGACTGTGACGTCGATGCCTACACAGTCAAATGGGGTGCAAATTGGCTGGAGGACCACACCCAGAGAGTGGTGATGGATGGGTCATTTTTGACCTAGAGGGATGTGGGCAGTGGGGTCCCCCAGAGCTTGGGCCTCGGGCCCGCACTGTTCGACATCTTCATCAGCAACTTGGCCGAGGGGGTAAAAAGCACCTTGTTCAAATTCGTGGATGACACTAAAATGTGGGAAGAAGTGAGCATGCTGGAGGAGAGGGACAGGCTGCAACTAGATCTAGACAGGTTACAGGGATGGGCGGATGAGAACAGGATGGGATTCAATACTGACAAGTGCAAGGTACTGCACCTGGGGAGGAAGAACCAGCAGCATACCTACAGTCTGGGGAACTCCCTTCTTGTCAGTGCAGAGGCAGAAAAGGATCTTGGTGTCATTATTGATGCCAAAATGAACATGGGCCGACAGTGTGGGGACACAGTCAGGAAGGCTAACCATACCTTGTCGTGCATCCACAGATGCATCACAAGCAGGGCCAAGGAGGTGATCCTCCCCCTGTATGCGACACTGGTCAGGCCGCAGTTGGAGTACTGTGTCCAGTTCTGGGCGCCGCACTTCAGGAGGGATGTGGACAGCATCGAGAGGGTCCAGAGGAGGGCCATCTACATGATCAGGGGGCAGCAAGGCAGGCTGTACGAGCAGAGGCTATGGGACCAGAGCCTGTTCAGCCTCCACAAAAGAAGGCTGAGAGGGAATCTGGCGGCCATCTACAAACTGGCCAAGGGGGACCAGCAGGCTATGGGAGAGTCCCTGTTCCCCCGAGCACAACCGGGAGTAATGAGGAATCGGCCATAAGTTGACCGAGAGTAGATTCAGACTAGACATCAGAAGGCACTACTTCACAGTCAGGGCGGCTAGGATCTGGAACCAACTTCCAAGGGAAGTGGTGCTCGTTTTTACCCTGGGGGTCTTCAAAAGGATGCAAGGTAATCACCTAGCCAGGGTCGTTTGACCCCAGCACTCTTTCCTGCCCATGGCAGGGGGTCGGACTTGATGATCTGCTCAGGTCCCTTCCAACCCTACCAACAATGAAACTATGAAACCTCCAAGCTGATGCTCTGCAGCCTGGCTGCTCAGCTCCTGTAAGGCTTAGCTCACATGACACTGTCACTGACTGCATAGGTGCCTAGTGCAAAGCCCACAGCCCATATGTGCCCCCAACCATAGAAGAGGCCAGCAACTCGAGCAACCAGCTCTGTAGTGCTGTTGGGAGCAGCTTATCTGAAACCACCACCCACAACTGGCAAGGGACTCCTAAAAGATAAGCTTTGGGGCCAGTCCCCAGCTTGAATGAACAAGAATGTACCACCTCCGCATAACAGGTGGACATAGGTTTTTATTTAGATTTTAGTGGAGATTGCCTGCTAATCCACCCTCCTCTTGCAGCTACAGGACAGAGAGTCATATGTTGCCTTGCTGGTGGGAGCCAAGTATGGAATCAGCCAGATTATTAATAATAAGCTCAACATCATAACAACCCTGGCAGAGTTTGCTAACATCAGCAGGCTAGAGCTTACTGAAGAATCGGAGAAAGTGAGCATGGTAAAAATCTACCTGCAGGATGTGAAGGTACTGCTGCTACTTGAATTATGTGTATGTGTGCATTTATGTTTGTTTTTGTGTGGGTGGTACAGTGATTTTTCGTCTTTCTTTTTTCTTTAATTTACCAGTGTAATTTAATGTGTTATTAATTTTTTAAACAAAGAAGTGCTTGTTCTGCTGCTGCTATAATAGGTGTACTGTTGGGATTTTTTTCCTAGTTACTTTGCTGTGAGTTGCATTCTATCCTGACATGTGAACTAAGACCCCCCCCCATCTTACTGGTCTCTGTAGCATGCTGTGTTTATCATAATTTGACTGCCACCTGAAAATTGTTCTAAGTTAAAGTGTTGTGTAGTAGACTTTTAGGAGCTGTCACTAGATAGGGAAGAAACCATTATAATTTTACAACACAATTGAAAAAAAAAATTCCTCTAAAAATATTCTGCTGTCCTGCACCAATAGGATGCCAGGCATAAAAGAAAAATCTATTGCTCTTTTTTCTCCCAGGAGCAGGATGGGGAATTAAGGTCTTTTTATGTTAGGGCATGTATATACAGATCACATTGTGAACAAGGCTTAACAATTTCAACTTGTTTATTTTTTTTTAAAGCTGCTGACTCTGTTGCTCGAGTCTAACAGTGCAAAAGATCTTGCCTGTCTCATTGCTGGCTACTACAGGCTGTTTGTGGATTCGGGTGTCTCCATATTCAGGTGGGGAGAGGATAAGCAGGAGCAACACCGCATCTCTGCTGAAGAAGGTAAGAGCCGCTACAAAGAAGTGACCTAGATAATAACATATGCAGCAGCTTCAGTCAAAAATGTAATTAAGGTGCATGGTGCCCTGCTGGAAAAGTGACCCTTCCTGCACAGTGAGAGCTGTGGGACTCATAGCCTAAAACTCTTCAAAACTACAACCTAACAACCAGGACTATTCTCAGTCCCCTCAGGCTACAGTTGTAGCTTTGAAGTGCTTTAAAATAGGAGAGCGAGCTGCTGCTGGGGAGCACGTATCATCCCTTATGTCTGTATGCTCCAATAGTGATACAGGTGAGAGAGATTTATTTCACTTAACCCCAAATGAAATAGAGGTCAGGTTGCTAAATATTTTGCTATACTTGTATTGTCCCTGGAACACGCAGACAATACAGGTGCATCCTAATTGCTTATACCAAAGCTGTTAGATCATGTGACCATTGAAATATCTGTCTGCACCCTTAGACTGTACATGCTTTAGGGCAGGAGAGATCTTCTTATGTTTGCACCATATCCAGTAGAGCAGGTTCTGGTCCATGAGAGGCTGGTAGGCACTACCATGTTACTATGAAAGATTTTTCTAATAATGGTAAGCTACCCATATAGGGGCAATTCCTAACCTGCAGATTCAGAGAGACCTGCCCTGTAATTGTACCTACATCACCCTAGAAAGCAAGGGCAGGGGGCGGGGGAGCTGCCAGCTGCTTTGCCTGGCCAGAGCTGGAGTGGGGTGGGGGGCTAAGCAGAATGGACCCTCTCCACCCCCCCCTTGCCTCAAGGGCCCCTCCCAGGCACCCTGCCTGGTGTATTGGGAGGAGTTGGACTTGGAGTGCAAACTGTTTAAGAACATTAAAAACTGCCATGTACTGATAGATTCAATGACATCCTCATTTTAATACACAGCAAGCAAGAAGTGTTTTCCCATGTTCAAGGTAAAGAATGGAGGCAGACAGAAGCAAAGTGCCTGGCCTAAGGCCACACAGGAAGTCTGTGCCTACCAAGTCCTCCAAGTGCCATAGCTTCATGCAAAGTTGGGCTTCATCAGTACAAATTCCAGTGTTTCTCAAGCCGGCTAGAGGTGTGCACTGATGCTGTGATGTCAACTGGGAAAATCAGAGCCAATCCCCAGAGAAGGGGATGATCTAGTTGCGGATGGTCCTGCTTTGAGCAGGAGGTTGGACTAGATGACCTCCTGAGGTCCCTTCCAACCCTCATTTTCTATGATCCTATAACTCTATGAAAAGATGAGGCCCACATCCTGAATGCTCCCAGGCTGAGAGGGGGGATCTTTGAAATAAATTTGTTTTCCCTTGTGGATTCATTCACAAAACAGATTAGGAACTGAACAGAGCTACTTTTTAAACAAGACGCATTTTCTATAACACCCAGATTTTTTAGGTAACTAACCCAGATGATGGATCTCTATTGGGGAAAGAGAACATTTTCTTCTTGGAGGCTTTAAGAGGAAAGCTAGAGTGAAGGGGAGGGACAAGGCATTCCATAGGGGTGCACTGCATATGTTAAAGCTGGAGGTTAAGGCTGCAGTGACCCGTGACAATAAGGAAGGAGGGCAAAAGTAGCGGGGTTTTCTGGAAATATTGATGTTTGCATCCCAGAGGTGTAGGATAAATGAGGGTATAGCATCTAGAAACCTTAAAGAAATGGTTTTAGCAGGTGATAATAGAAAGGGACAAAAAGAAGCAGGAAGGGAAGGAGATTTCCATAAGTAAGTTTTTTGAGGGTCTTTAAAGTGTGACCCATATGTCATAATCAGGTAGCTGGATACTTGGGGAGGGGGTGGGGAGAGCATAATTTATTTGATAACTTATGTACAGAAAAATGCTGTTTAGGGTTGACCAAAACAGTTGCCTAATTTGGGTCAAATTTAGTGAGCCTCTTCAGGTGAAAAAGATTGAGAAGAAAAAATGTAAAGAAAGTCAAAACATCTGGTTTTGACATTTTAAAATGAAGCTCTTTGGGGATCCATTTTGAAGTGATATTCTTTTTAAAAATCTAGTTAACTTTGTTTTAAAAATGTGAAGGGCACCTGAGAACTAAACAAACATTTAAGTTGATTAAACCAAGAGCTTTGTTTTGACCTCAGAATTTCTTCTTCCTTATTTTTGGTTTCACTGCTGAACCAACAAAGCTGCGTTACACATACAGCTCTGCTAAGAATGAGGTTTTGTGGCAGAACGTTTGTTCCAGTCCCAGTGAACCTGCATTCACAGTTTTTGTCTCTCCCTCCTCTCTTCCTCCCCATCCCCAGCAACTTCAGATAGTCCTGAATGAGTTACCCCAGGTACCAGAAGCAGTAAAGCCACATTAGTGCAGTGCTTCACCCAGACTGCTACACCCAACATCACTAATTAGCCTGGATGCAATTCAGTGCCAATGCAACTGTACTGTTTCTAGTATCCAACATGACCTTTTCAGGGCCAGCTCAGGCATCTCTGCACAACACTGCTTGGTGTCAGGCATACCACCTTTAGTTTTTCACATGTGGTAGAGAAGGGAAGGCTGGGCAACAGTGCAGATGATTTGCTTGGGAAGTATTATGAAAAGGAGAAAAATCTTCTCCTGCTCTAGCGGTGTGGTAGGAGAGGGGGCAGGGTTGAGTGTGCTGGGGAGGGATAGTGGGGCTGGGGTTCCTGCAGAGGTGGGAGCACTGAGTGTGGGGTGCTAGGGAAATCTGCCCCTGGTATAGACCAGCACCCCGCACATTGAGGCCTTAGGTGCTTCTAGCATGTAAGTGATCATTAACAGCCACTGTTGTAATGTGATCATTGCTTTGACCTGATGTAACTGAACAAATACTATGCAATAGTTTAACAGATGCATATTGTCCAGCACAGGTTAATGCTGTGCTAATCAGCACAACTATCCTGCATGAATATAGAATTTTGGTTTTAAGAATAGCCCTAGACACATCTGTGGATCCTTTTCCTTTCCTCAGTAACCCTATAGTGTCAGTCATCAGTGTTAGGCAAATAAGAGGCATAATCAGTCTCTCCCCCACCCCCACATGTTTCAATAGAGTACACTGGTGATAAACCTCCAACAGCGATCCAGGCTTTTGGCAGCTGGAAGGGATGTGGATGTAGTTTGCAGATGGTGGTCCTGTGTGACATAGATTCTGTGTTTTAAATTGCAGGGTATGTGTCTAGGGCCTGCAGTGACTCTGAAGACTCCTGGGAATTGGATTCCTCTGCAGAGCATTGCTCAGATGCACACCTGCTGAAATTCAGCATCACTGACCCCCCAGGGGAAGAGGAGGAACAGGTAAAGTTCTGTGAGCTGGAGGAGGACAGCACAAAGCCCAGGCCTGAAGGGAAGGGCCTGTGCAATGGGAATGACAACCTAACAGACAGTGCATCAGAGGCTTCAGACTCAGCCAATACCGAGAGCAGAGGATGCAAGACAAGTGGCTCAAGTGACTCCATGGATGCACTGGAAGAGGATGATTTGGATGCCTGCTCTGTCAGCAGACCAGAGTTCTTCCACTTCTACACACCCACCGTGCAGGAACTCAGTAACCAAGACAAGAACTTCACCCTCACTGGTGAGGAGGGAACTAGCCAGGCAGAGGCAGAGGACTTCCTTTGCTTCCTACGGATACCCCAGGCCCCCAAACCTGCATCTGAGCAACAAGGGGAGAACAAAACAAGAGCTTCTGCACTGGAGTGCAAACTATCGGAGAGCAATGTCATGGAGTATTACAGCCTGTGTACCAAAATCTCCCCCACTGGCAATGGGGAAAGGAACTTCCTGAACCACAATCCTGGAGGTGGCTCTGTGAAAGATCTGCTGGGTGAGGCGGGTGGAAAAGAGGGACCCTGCAGAGCAGAGCACACAGCAGAGGTGAACGATCTCATCCTGGACCCTCCCCCAGGCTTTGGGGACACCAGTTCAGAGGATGAGTTCTATGACGCTGCGGACAGGTTCACCCCAACAGAAGCTGTAGCAGGTGCGCCCGCAGATCAGCTTCCCAAGGGAAGGGTCCTTCTCTTATTCTGAGGACTGAGTGCAAGGCAGAGGTTGGCTGTTACTGTGGTCTCTAGTCACTGCTACAATACAGTGATAAGTACTGTAATAACCCCAGGACAGACATTCAGGAGAGCTGGTACAGATTAAATGTCCGTCTCATTCAGTTTTCCAAGGATTCCCTAAGACTTTTTTTTTTACTCTTTGAGAGTCTAGGCCCTTGACAGATGTGCTGTTTAAAGTGCTTTAAGCCCCTTTGAACAAAGTGCTCCAAACAGCAAGGACATGTGCTGGCTGAAGTGCTTCAGAGATGTTCCTTCTATTTTGATGGCCATCTTTGAAGCATTTCCTTAAATGTTTGTATAGGCCAGTGGTTTTCCAGTGAGTCAGTGAGTCAAGTCAGCGAGTACTCTCCTGTGCACTAAGCTGTCCTCAAGAACTTCTGGAGACTACAGGGCAAAAGGCATGCAGGGATTCCAGTTCTGTACCCCTTTTCTGCCCATTTTGAGGCACTTAGGGGAGGGGATAGAGGGGACACATGTTTGCATGGTATCAAATTTGAAGCACTCCAGCATTCAGAGCACTTCAAATGTGCATCTGTCTATGGCCTTAGAGAGAAATTTTAAACACCACTTCTGCAGGGATCCCTATCTGGTAGAAATGTCATGCGGAGACTTCACTGGTATGTATGAAGGCATTTCGGCTTGAGGGCGTTGGAATTTTCAGCTGTTCCCAGGTGCATTAGTCCAAGAGAAAACCAATGTACCACTCAGTGGGTGTGTTTACACGAGACGTTTACTGTGCAGTTGACTAATTAGCTCAAGTAAATGTCTTGGTGTCTACACATGCACCCCTAATAAGGCTGGAGTAAACTAATTTACTTCACAGCAGGATAGTACTTGTAAATACAAGTGCTATCCCACTGTGGAGTAAAAAAAACTCCCAAGCCGTCCCTTCACAGCACACTGAGCCAGGGGAGCAGTCCCGGGCTGGCAAACTGACTTCCCAGCCCCTTGCCAGTCATAGTTGCTCTGCCCTGGCTCAGCATGCTGTGCATGAATAAACTCCAGAGCTTATTGATCCCTGGGTGCATGTTCAAATGGTGTACCTGGGAGCAAGGAACTGCAGAGCAATAAGCTCCACAATTTATTCATGCACCATAATTGCACATGTAGACATGCCAAGTTACTTCAGCAAGCCCTCCTGTAATCACAAGAATACCATTACCAACACACCACTGTATACACCTGTATATGTCATTTGCATGCTATTTGAGCGCAGCTACATTATGTCTCTGTCATACAAATAAGGTCCACGCATGGTACATTTTGCCAAGCATGCTTGGCTTCCTGCAATGCTGTACGAAGTATGGATGGTCCAGAGACAGGTGGGTGTGTAGCATGCAGGACTGCTGGGGGAAACTCATGCAAGGTGTGAACAGGCCCAATTAGAAAGAAAACAAAGGAGGGAAGCCCCATGGGGGTCAAGAATCCAGGCATTGGTGGGGGTGGTGGGGAGCAGAGAGAGGGAATGCACAGCATGTGGTAGAAGAGAATGGGGACCCATTCCCCCTGGTTTGCCTAACTGCGTGATTCCTGAAAACTCTTAAAACCTAAGGAAATGCCCAGGCAAAGATGAAAGACACCATAACATAATTCAGCTGCCAAACTGGGCAAGCAAGAAAACAGTTGCTTCTTCCTCCCTTCTTTCACTAAGAAGCATCTAGAAATCACAAATTACCACTAAATTTAACATGGCCTTCCTCCAATCCAAATATTAGTAAGTGTGAAAGCGCACAGATAAAGTCACAAACAGCCTGCTCTCTACCCCAGGGTTCAGCAACATTTTTGGGCAGTGCCAAAAACACCTGCAACCTCGACCTGTAACATTCTGGCAAGCCAGGGGCAGATAGTGGGGAGCTGCAAGGGGCCTGATCCTTCTTGTGGCAGCACAACCTGCCCCCTTCCCCAGAGCATGCTGCCTTTGTGTGCCACACTCTGGCATGAGTGCCAGGGGTTGCCTACCTCTGCTCTACCCCTACTTTCAACCTGAAAAGAGGCAGAAGTGTTGATAGAAACAATCTTAGCCATCTATTACACAGGCTAATTAAAATGAAGAGTGACAGAATTATGTTTTGTGAGTCAGAAGAGCCTGTATGGGTAGACAATTTTCTGATACTTCTGTTTTCTGAGCTTGTAAGAACATGAACAAGTTATCATGAGGCAAGCTGGGCTGTGAATTTACAGCATGTCAGCTACTCTGTGCTAAATGCCCATGTGCATGTTCTTAGTGTTAAATGCTAAGTAACTTACCCTTACAATGACAATGGGGTAAGAGTGTGCACATGGGCAGTTACTGTGGAGTAGCCAGTGTACTGTAAATTCACACCCTTACTTCCTTTACAGCAACTTGCTCTTATAGTCTTATCCTCAAAAAACACAAATGTAAGAAAACTACAGGATTCTGTTCTTCTGACTGAAATATATAATGGATATTTCTAACGTTAACTCCAAGTTATCAAAAGTTATCAGCTTGGATATAAAAGCTATTATCTGCTTCTCTGTGGAAACATTTTTTAACATTTTATCTTTGCATAATTATATAGAATTATACTGAGTCGCATGGTATATACTTATAATACAGATACAGACACAACTTAGAAAATTCATATTTTCACACAAGCTTAGTAAATATATAGCTATCAAAGAACCTCTTGTGTATCTTACCTGCAAACTCCATCTTATTTAACCTACCAAGAATTGTGGAGACCATTTATAATGTCATGAAAGTACCTGCAGTTAGTTTCCAGACCCTTCTCAAGTGACCCCAGTTGGCTAGTCTAACATGGGGAAATCTTTATTCTACTTCCCAAGACAGGACCAGTCATAAAGATTACAGATTCAGTCTCTGAATTTCCTATTGCAGCTGGTTGCAAGTGCTTGCCTGACATTAACATGACACAGAAACCTGCCGTGTATATCTGGGGACACATTCTTGGTTATTACCTCTGGCCCACAAAACCCCATTAGCAACTGTTATTTGTATAAACACTTCTTGTTATAAATGTACATACAGCATCATTTCTTCACCCCTTGTATGTTGTTCTCTGCCAACAGGCTTCAGTACTCTACCCCATGAGAGTCCAGATGACTCCTGCTTCCTGAAGAAGTCAAAGTGTTGCCATCTGGGGGAGAGCTGGATGTCAAGACAGACAACCAGGGAAAAATACAGAAAAGAGAAGGAGCTGACATATGCCAAGAGCCTGAGGAAGAGAAGATCTTTCCTACAGACTGACTACACATCACAGGTCTCCTTCCCCTTGGCTCCATCTGGCTCCCTGAATAGCACTGACTGTTCAGGCCACTGCGAAAGGACACCCAACCTGTCACTCCTCTCTAGGTCTCCCACAGTGTCCTCTTTGAATGATGCCAAGGAGGACTCTGCTGTCTTGGAAACCAAGACCTTTGCCCAGCTGAAACCTCAGAGGGAAGCCAAAAGAAAAAAACATTCATCTGACCTAATGGAAATGGAGCCTGAGACCATGGAAACCAAATCCATAACCGACTCAGTTGTTTCTTCCATTTCAGCCATCCGTCTCCGGAGTGACCAGGGAGGGAAGGAAAGTTTGGAGTCCACCTCTTTGTCCAACTCTGCAACAAACAGCCTCAGCCCTCTTCACTCTGCACAGGTGCCTGATGAAAGGAGTTCAGCAAGTCCTTCCTTTCAGTTGGAAGACAAAAGAGACCTTCCTGAAGAACAAGCCAGAGGTACCCTGGCCAACCCTGATGGCTACTATAATCCATTTTTAAAAACAGAGGATGATGATGTAGCATGTGCAGCACAGCATGACCAGCCAATATCAGAGTGCACATTGGAGCCACTGAAAGCCCAGAGTGAAGGCAACACTGACTCTGAACATCATGGCCAAGGACTGATCAGCTCTTGCACTGAACGTGCAGTACCTGCAGTAGTATGCTACAGAGACAAACTATCCTCAGGTGCTGCCCCATCTGAACGAGATCTTCCTTCCACTATTGAGCTGGAAGAAATGGGCAAAGAGCTTGTATCATCTACCTTTGACCAAAGGACAACTGATTTTGCCCATACGGCAGTGAGCCAGCCTGCTGAAGTTTTACTTCAGGAGGAAGCCAGCAAGATGGTAAATGAAGAATCCTCAAGGAAAGCTGAAGATAAAAATCACGTAGGTTTCTCAAATGCCACTGAGCTGCTTTCAGACTTTGAGGGGGCCTTTGGGATAATAACTCGCTTCTCTTTGCTTTCATTGGGAACAAGGACAGACCAAACAACACCTTGTCAAGAAGCAAGTGGCCAGTCAGGTGGGATGATGGAAAGTCACCCCACAGCTCTGGGCCAAGACCTCCGAAGTAGCGATCAAGGTTCTGCTAACAGTGTGTGTGCAGGCATTGGCATCCCAAGCAAGGAAACACCTCTCTCCTCAATCTGGACAGCTTCCCAGAAAAAGTGCCCTCCATCAGAGACGGCTGGTGACCTGCGGGTGGAGGGGAGAGAACCCAGTAATGGGGTACCACATGTGGATTGTAGCTATGAACAGCCCCAGGCCAGTCTGACACTTCCCACAGAGGAGGCTACCAAGCAAAGAAAAGACTGCACCTCAGACTTAAACCCTGCAGTTACTCCTCCCTCAACCATAGACAACTGTGAGGTTTCAGAGGATGCAGAAGAAAACATTGGTTCAAATCCATCGTTCCTGTGTTTTAACCATGAGAGAGATAGACAAGCATTTCCAAGTGGCAGCACAGATACTCCTTTGGGTTTTGCCAGCATTAAGGACACCCACCTGCCAAAAACTGAGGTTGACAAGTGCAGCTGTCAGCTCTCCTATGTCAGCTGTTTCCGTGGGCTCCAAAGCGAAGTAGATAATGAGAGCGTTGGTTCTGCACATACCATTTCCTCAGGGCCTTTAACCAGACCACCCTCTGCAGGAAGCCTGTCATCTGTGGGCCAGAACCCTTTCAGGACCACAGAAGATGGTCACGATGCTGACATTAAACCCAAGGGAAGTGAAGATGGGGAGGGTCTGCATTCTCACGCTGAAGCTCTGGCTCAGTTGAGAGAGCGCGCACAAAAGTCACCAGCAAAGTTCTCACACTTACTGGACAACACCACAAAGCTCCAAGAGTTGGTTGGAAAGTTCTCAGGAAACAGAATGAGACATCCTCAAGAGAAATGTGCAGAACAGTTTTCTGAAAACAAGAATGCCCTTAGTTTAGCATCTCAAAAGCTGATGTCCCATTGCCAGGAAGTCTTAAAAATGGACCCGCCTTCTGAAGAGCTGCAAAGAGCATTGCAGGAGACTTTCCAAGATCTCCTCCAACTGACAGCTACGTGTTTTGAGTTCACAAACTGTGGGCTATGCACAAAAAGGCACAGAGAGCTGACAGTCAATCTGAAGGATGTGGTCTGCAGCTATCGGGAATTTATTCATGCTGCACAACAGCTGGGTGAAAAAAACTGCCATGATTTAAGTGCAAAGCTGCTGGCACACCAGTGCACAGCCCTCACAGCAGCTGTGTTCTGCCTCATGCAGCACTTCAGGGCACTGCTATTAGTGTGAAGATGGCAGCTCCATTATACTGACTCTGTTACGCTCGCATATGTTTCACCTAACAAATGTTTACTCTTTAACCCATTACCACAATAAAAATCTTAAGCCTAAAAGCCAGATGAGTCAAGTCATTCAGAGGTTCGGTCTCACATTTTAATGAATGAGCCCATACAAGACTCAAATACATTTAATGGCTTGTCAGTCTGTATAACCCAGCCCATCAGGAGGTACACAGACAACCCACTCACTCAGTTCTTTTTAATTCTGTATTTAAAAAAATAATGATCTTGATTACAGAAGCTATTGAGTGGCTTACTAGCTTGGCCTCAGCTCTCTTGCCTGGGATCTGGTTCCCTTATATCTTGAAGTCTTTTCCTGCCTTATCTAAATCACTTTATATTTGAGATCTTGTAAAAAGACATGAAACCTAGCAGAGTTTTCAGCATACTGAGCAGATCTGGAGTCCCCACTCCTTAATGGGGGGGAGGGGAAGATGCAGGAGTAGCAGTGGAAACAAATTTCCACATGCTTTCTCTAAGGGCTTCCAGTGCTAGGGAGGTTCTCCTGAGGATGAGGGTGCAAAGCTTTGGTCCTTGCCATCCTAACAGGCCCTCTGGATGGCACTGCAGTGCCAGCTAATTCATTCCAGGGGAATCTTGTTCCCAGGCCTTCACTGTTCCTCTATGAAGGAAGTCAGTAATGAAACTTCACTTACCCATGTAAGTGTGGTATTGAAAATGGCCAGTAAAAATAAAAAAGAAGTCTTCAAGGGGGTTGTACTGCTGCTTTTACCCCAACTGATGAGAAGAGAGGACTCAGTGTGACTGTTAGTGCACCCAAAAGAGATGCAAAACTATTCCTCAGTCTGTTCCAATAGCTCCAATTCCCTAACAGGTTAACTGTAGACGCAACAGACTTGCCCTTAAGGGTGCCTTTCATCTCTACCTCATCAGTTGACAAATGCACCCTTGCAGCATCCCCATGAGATAAGGGATCACTTTCTCAGTCTACAGTGAAGAAGACCAGGGAATAGGAAAGGCTGACACATGCAGAAGTAACTTTATGGGCCTTGGTTTTTACAGGTCTTTGGCAGCTGCAGTTGTCATCATTATCAGCACCTATGAAAATGCCCCAATAAAGCCCACCAATTTGGATATTCATATCTGACAAAACAGGGTATAGGCTTCCCCCAGGTCACAGAGGAAGACGTGGCTGTGCCCAAGACCAGGGTTGTGTCCATGCAGACTTCCCTGCTCCCCTTGATGCCTCACATCAAAGTATGTCATCAGCAGACAAGTTTTGATCTTATGGAGGAGGAAATTAAGGCTTTTATATCGCCTGCTGTCACAGCTCATTAGGCTGGGGTTCATATCATATGGAAGGGGCTGTATGACAAGCTTAAATCCACATGGCATTGCTTGGGCAATATCTTGAAGTGAACAAACAGTGCCTTCTAGAGGCCAGCCTTCCAGGTCTGAATGACTGGAGAAGCAGCAGGCTAATCCGAGTAGTGGCTTCACATTTATAAACTGGCAGCTTGGCTTTTGCAATCAATGAAACTCCAACTAAAACCCAAAGCAAAGGAGGAGCATACAGAACCAGTGGGACACCTATAGTAGGCCTGTGCGAAGTGGCTAGTATTTGCTTTGGATTCAGCTGATTTGGGGGACAAAGATTCAATGCAGTAACTCGAATCACTGTCCTGAATCGATTTGGCCAAGTCTGATTTGGAGATTCTGCCAATGCCAAATCTGCCGATTCTCCCCCATCCCCTGCCTGCTCTCCCAGCCCTGTCAATGGCTGCCCCACCTGGTCCCAGCTCCCGTCTCTTTTTTTAAAAAAAGCCTAGCGCTCACCAGCTGCTGCCAGGTTTTTGTTTTTTGGGGTTTGATTTTTTTGGAGGGGGGGGCAGCAGGGCAGTCCCCGCTGCCCCCATTGGCCCACACTGCATGGGGGGCTGTCACGAGGTCCCATCCCCTGCCCGCTCTCCAGGCCCCAGATTCTGGCTCTTTAAAAAAAATAATAATAAAAGCCCCTACTCACCAGCTCCTGCCAGGCAGGGGGCAATACCCACTGCCACATGCTGCATGGGAGGCTCTGCCACAAGCCCCCAGAAGCCTCGACAGCTGCTGAAGCAGCCAGTGAGTGCGGGGCTTTTGGGGGGGTTTTTTGTTTTTTTTTAAAGAGCTGGGATGACAGGCTGGGCTGGGCTGGGCAGGGCAGCCATAGGGGCAGGAGGGCTGGGAGGTACGCAGGCAGGGGATGGGGCCTGGCAGGGGTCCTCCCATGGTCCCTTCTCCCCCTCCTCCAGGCCCCCCTTCTCCACCCCTGCTTACCAGCATGGAGTCCAGGTCCAGCTCTCTGCAGCAGTGAGGAGGGACTGCCCAAATCTCCGAAGCTCTCCGAATAGTTTCCGAATTGATTTAGAGAACTTCAAATCTATTGGGACCTTTTAACTGGTCTCCTGATTCGATTCAGATTCAGAGATTCAGCTGCCAAATTGGGCCAAATCTCCTCCGAATCAAATCAGCACCTGAAGCTTTGTATAGCCCTAACCTATAGCAAGGCAGCACAATCCAAGCACACGCGCTGTACTTAGGGCTGTCTTGGGAAAACACTCTGGGTAAAAAAGTAGTCATAGGCACCCATATAGGGTACTGCAACCTTACAGGACTTTCACTGTTAAAGGCAACAGCATCCTAGAACCATTGCACCATAAACCAATAGGGATTTAGCAATCATATGAGCTACAGTGGGGCCATTTCAACAGTGAGAGTGTAACAGCTGATGCCCTGAAGCTATTAAGTGCATCAGCTTCGTTAATAGAAGGCACAGTATCTTTCCTTCAATTCAACCTACACCCTGTGGTGCCCAATGGAGCAGGACCCTATGGACCAGCTCAGAGCAAGGTTTGACAGCAGTTTAGGCACTGCAGACTAGCTGTGGCCTTTGCTTAAAAGACTGCATCTGGTAAAATTGAAATCTCATATGAAAGCTTCTTAACATAAACCTAAACCCAAACCCAGCAAACAAATTTCAGAGTCAGCAAAGCTGCAGTGGGTGACACCTCTGGGTGGGAAGGAACACTATCCTTAAAAATAAGAACTCCCCCTCTATTTTTAATGAGAATCAATAGGTACCTCCAAATCCAATGGCAAGCATAAAAGTGCAATTTGTGGATGAAAAGTACTAGAATTTAAGGTGAAGGGAGGGGGAACCCTCCAGCTCTGTGCAGTTCATAGGTGCTGTTTGTTATGTCAGTTCTGTTACATACACTGGTTTGATTTGTGTGTACAAGGTTGTAAGGTAAAATGGAATCTCCTATACAGCACTCTGGCTGTGTGAGGAA
This sequence comes from Alligator mississippiensis, assembly GCF_030867095.1. Taxonomy (NCBI): domain Eukaryota; kingdom Metazoa; phylum Chordata; order Crocodylia; family Alligatoridae; genus Alligator; species Alligator mississippiensis. The sequence goes on from NC_081826.1 coordinate 148,105,926, forward strand.
GCCCTGATGAGAATGAAAATACCCGACTGTCAATCTACTCATTTGTTTAGGGGGGTTCTTTTCCATTTAAATGGGAAAAATGTATTCGGGCTACAGCAGCACTGGATGTGCTACTGCACCCCAAAGGAAAACCTTCCCTTCTGCTTCTGAAATTTCCTGATGGTGTATTCCTGCCTGCTCAGCCTGTGGGATAGGAATTGGAGAGGGGAGAAGATACCAGCCTGGAGTGTCTTCCCTGGAAGCACACACGCAGGAGTACAAACAAAACCTTCCTAAGTACTTGGCCAGTTTAGGAAAGAGATGAGATGATGTGGTTGCTTGTAGTGTGACAGGAGAGTGGTATCAGAGAGCCAAGGAGGATCCCTTCCAGCCTTGTGTTCCTAAACAGGAACAGCATGGGGCTTTATTAAGGGACACCATTACTTTTGCTACTGTGTTCTGTAAACTGTACCTTGCAACTATGCATTGCTTACATTTAACCACGTGTAAAGCAAATAAATCCCTTAAGGTTTTTATGTCTTCTCCAGACTCCACAAAAGAACAAGCACAGATTGGAGAGCCATTTACAAAATAGTCTAGCAAGCCTCAGCAGGAAGTAAAAATAAGTTCCAGTTGGTCTTTATTGGAGTCCCAGCTGGTCTTCATTTGAGTCCCAGGGTGTAGGTAAAGTCATTTTCCAGCAATATACCAATGAGGTAGAATGTATCCAACTGAAAAGAGGTTTAGATTATGCTGCATTGTTCTGTACACAAAGTTTATGCTGGTGCCTCTGCTTGAAATAATCAAGGTAGAGTTTGCCTCTTGTCTGTACAGCCCGTTAACATCACAGAATAAAGAATCTTCTTGTGCACTGCCAAGCAGATGTGGTTTCAGTCACTTATCAGCATCTGGAAGAACATAACCTTTTCCAAGAGAAACTCCAGTTTTCAAGGCTTCTGGCCAACTTTTGGTCTCATAGTAGGTTGATAAGGCATCAAAGACTGTCAAAAAAAAGTGATAAAGGTCAGCCCAAATAGAGATAACTGGAAATCTGGGTTCATTTTTCACTGGTTTGAAAAAATCAAGTCAGAAAAAAAATATAAAGTGTTGCCATCACAGTGACCATGGGTTTTGCACTGGCCTTTGTTCGGATTTGGTGAGTGGACATGTCAAGAAACTTGCAATGTCCATCATTTCCCCACCCCCATATTCTCAAAGGTGTTTCACTGCCATAAACCAGCAGCTTTGGGAAACTCTGACATCTAAGTGACAGTCATATCGCCATTCTGGCAACTCACCACGGATCAGAACAACCAGGGCCTCCTGAGAACCATCAAAGAACATACCAGCCTGTTTCCACTAACTGCCACAACACCATGTTAGTGTTTCCTCACTGCCTAGCACTTTTGAAACAAGAAAATGTTCAGTTATAAACCCAGGCCATTGTTTTCAAACCTGGGTTTCTGAAGAGAGGCACATAAAAGCAAGGGAGCCTGCATATACACTTGCCTGCACCTAGCTTCCCCTACACTCATCTTAGCTAGTAGTATTTTGGGGTACGCAAGGTAGTGTCATGCAGAGATTCCTCAATATAGTATTGAGGCATTAGCATAAGCATCTGCAGCTATACTGCTTCTGTGCCATGCAGGCTCCTGTGCACAAGGTAATACATTCACACCTTGGTCAAGGCCTCTGTGCTCGGTGCCATGTAGACTAACCTTCATCCCCCTCACCCCTGCCACTACCTCTGTAAGACAGCAGCAACTCTTTCCTTCAAACCAATCCTCCCCACTGGGCTCAGTAAGGCAGTTCTGCACCCAGTAACACATCTGGGCAGGGGAATTTCAGGCATTGTAACCACCTGGACAGTGGCTATAATACTAGTGGTGCTCTGCAGTCATAAAAGACTGTTCCTGGACAGGGTGTCCTTGACCATCAGTACCCCAATGTATTGTTCCTATGTGCTAACCCAGGTCTCTCAAATTTGGCATTGGCCTAATTCTTAGCCAAACCCTTCTTCCGCCTGCAACAGGTACTGTAAGTGCTCCATTCCTCTTCTTGCTTTAATCTAGCCCAACTCTGGCACCTCCATTTGCAGCCAGCTGTCTGTTCAGACAGCTGACCAGTCACCAGTAGTCATTACTTTCCCATTCCTCCACCTCACTGCAGACCAAGTGCTCACCAGAAATTAAACGTGGGAGCCCAAGCCTCTTAGGAAGGTCAAGGGGCAGAAGGCTGCTGCTCAGGAGCGTGGAAAAGCTCTAGTAAAGAGGTGGAGCCCACAGAGACTGCACAACCCAGCCCAGCAGTTCACTGGGAATAAAAGTTCCTTTAGCTTCTGGAAATGGGGCAACCCCGAGCTGTAATCAGAACTCTGCTGGCCCCACATCCTGCAATGGTGTTGCCACACAACTGCGCTGGACAGTCTGGCCCCTTACCCTGATTGATGGCTAATATCTCGGAATGATAGTTCTTCTCATTAACGTTCTTCACCATGTACTCTCGGATGGGTAGCCGGGCTGTCTGCAAAGAATGTTCTTGTGCCTTCCGCAAGGTCAGCTTCTACGAGGCGAAATAAATTATCACACAAACGCTTCTATGCAGTCATACAGCTTGCTAATGCACTGTTGTTTGCTCACTGGGGTGTTACATATGCACACATAGCTTGGGAGATGGGCTTATGCCCTTTGTATCTGGCCAAAGATAATACAGAGACACCAGAGCCATCCCTGTCAAAAATCCTACACTCCTCCATCCACTATAGGAACCATCCTACCAGATTAACCCACAGGTCTGGCATGGTCTCTGACAATGCCTGGCACCCACTGTCTGTGACAAGAAGCTACAGAAAAACGTACTCATAAGGAATACTTTTTCCTGTCCCCCAGTGAATAGAAGCTGGTTTGTGCCCTGGAGCATTTAACATATCTCTTCCAGAACTTTGAAGGAAGCTGCCAACCAGTCATGCTTTAATATACAGTAATGAGGACCCCCGCCCCACAACACACAGACAGTACAGAGAATACTTGCCAGCTGCTCTCACTCCCAACCCCCTCTCATTAGAGTTAAGGTAAATAAGTGGAAAGGGATGAATTCCAACTGCACTTGAGTTTACATGGCTTTGATCTCTCAATCTAGGTTTCAGCATGAATATACCACAAGGACTCAACTGGTATGATGTGCTTAGTGACTCACAAGTCCAAGGGCTTCTATACATGTGCACAGAGCTTGCTCTGATGTGCTGGAAATCCAGCACATTGAAGCAGAGTCAATTAATTGAGACCACTGGAGCACACAAATTGACGCGCTCTGGCAGCCTTCCGCATCATGTGTATCAGCATCCCAGAGCATCTCTGCGCTGAAAAAATAGCAGTGGGGTGCTTTGAAATACAACACGTTCAATGAGCTTTAGTTCAACGTACCTCACCGCCATTTTTTCAGCATGGGGATGCATGAGGACACTGACACATGATGTGTGAGCTAATTAAAATGCCCAGCACCTCATCTCACACCACATGTAAAAATGCCCTAAGATATCAGCAGTCTAAGATATTCAGGCAATTCTATCAATAAGTGTTTGGGGAATGGATGGAGAGGCTCTCAAGGGAATTTGGCTCCTTCCTCTCAAGCAGCTTCAGCCAAGTTATTTCCTCCATGTGGGCTCAGGCAAACCATCCTCCCTGTATGATGCCATTAATGGACCCCACAGGTTTCAAGGCAACATACCAGATAAAAAGTTGGTCACTTAGAAATTCAAGGGTAAAAGAGCAGGATGCATTCAATGATCTGATCATGCTGCAAGCAAAGAAAAGAAAATGGCCAGGCTGCATGCAATATTGTCCCCAACAGCTCCAGCAACACTCGATTAGGAAAAGGCTCTGAAGAGACAGAATTTGGAAAGTCTTGGGTGCACTTACCTTCTGAATGCTTTCATCCACTAGCCCCCCAAGGATGTATACTTTACTTGAATCGACATCCTCAAGGACTAGAAGCAAAATGAAGCACAGATAGGTAAGGCAAGTGCCACAGGAAGATACACCCCAAACCCGCCCGGAAGTAGTGAAGCTGCAGCACTCAAATGTGTGAGCTCAAGCTGTGACTAATACTCCATACTATTCTTGTAGTCAACCCCCTGCTTCAAAACTGTGCTCCAGAATCTAAGATTGCTTTGGTGGGGAGTGGGGTGTGACATTAAAGTCTGCCTGAGTCTTCAGAGAGCCTGAAAGAGCAGTTCAAAAGTTGTCTGAAAATGAAGAAATCTATAGAAGCCACAATAGCGTGGCTGTTAACCATTTCACTGCTGATAGATTTGATAAATGGTTAGTTCACTTACCCTACAATTCCAGCCTCCTTCCCATGGCACTCCTCAGATCACAAGTCCCAAGCTCAAGCTTCTTCTGTTCACTGACAAAACCTACAGCCCCCTTCGCTCCTCAATGTTTGTAAATCAGTTATGTATTTTCAATACAAAATTCTGCAGCACATTTCAATCTGATATCAAGGTACCTAACAGAGTGGATGTTGCAGTGACTGTATTGGAATCATAGAAAATTAGGGCTGGGAAGGACCTCAGGAGGTCATCTAGTCCAACTCCCTCTCAAAGCAGGACCATCCCCAACTAGATCATCCCAGCCTAGCCTTTGTCTAATCAGGTTTTAAAAACCTCCAAGGATGGAAATTCTACAGTCTCTCTGCTCCAGTACTTCACTACCCTCCCAGTGAAAAAGTTTTTCCTTATATCTTCCCTAAACTTCCCTCACTTGAGACTATTGCTTCTTGTTCTGTTGAACAAGTTTGTTAATTTCTTGTTCAATTCAATAAAACCTAACATGTTAAACAATTATAGGACAGCCGGCTGGAGATTCTGTTGCTCCAAAATGCATAGCATAAAATTTAACTTGAGTTAGACACAGAGCATGTGGCACCTTAATTCTGTTTAATTCACTGCTGAGATATCTTAAATACTGATTATTGGAGATGGGTTAAGAATTGAGACCTCAGCTATACTGGTTAGAAACTGATTTGTCTGAAGTAGTTTAAAACCTGATTTAAGAATAGCTTAAAACCATGACATTTTCTTACATTAATTACAGATTTTAAGAACAAGCAAAATAATTACCATTCTCAGAGTCTGGAGTAAGAAAAACAATTGTCTCTAAAGGAAATAGATCAAGGTAACTTTCCTGAGTTGTATCCATCTGGAAAATACAAGATAGGGAAAATAGCTAAAGTTAATCTGCCATAGGACGCAGACAAGGTATCAAAACTGGCAATGCTCTTGATCATTTAAACTGAGATTAAGATTGTTTGTCAGAAGAAACTAAACAACGTTAGTTATATGTATATGCCCATGGTAATAATTTCCCAAGATTGCTTCTCTGTTTTCACATAATTCCCTTCTCCTTTCCTGACCAACCTTAGCAGGTATGTATTGAGGGAAAGGTCTCAACAGCAATCTTAACTACAAAAAATACTGCATGCCAATAATTAGAATATCATCTGAGATGGAACTCTCAGTTTCATATTCCACCCCGACCCCTTCTCTCCAAAGACTTCAGTAGGAACAGAAGTAATTTTTTTTTTTTTCAGTCCTGCCTTGGACCCCAAGCCATAGACCAGGTCTTCACTGAGTCAGACACTGCACAAACACAGAAGAGATGGTCACTGCTCAAAAAAGATTACAGAGTACTGTGGGTGGGTTTGATTCCCTGGACAGGAGAATGTGAATTCTAGTCCAGCCAATCAGCTGTGTGGCAATTTGTACAGGAAGTCATTTAGGTGACAAAGTTTAGGTCAGCTGCACCTCTGCAGTTCCACTGATGGCAACAGCATTTTGCAGGAGTAACAGAGGTCACAATAAGACAACAGTGGATTTAACAGATTTAACTGAGGTCACAGTTTTGCCATATAAAATCTTAGTTATTGTAAGGACAGGCTAGAAGACAAGTACCCAGCTCAACTCTCACATTCTAGCTGAGTTAGCAAGGCAAGGCTGTTAGAAAAAGCACATGTTTATTGTCAGTTGACAAAGCTAATCCAAAGTCGAAGATGCAAGAGGCACAGGGCCCCTACAATGCCATATTTTGGCATCACTTGTCAAATATAATCAAGCATAGAGTCAAATCTTAGAACACAGAAACTGTGTTCATCAAGGATTCATTTCATTCTGTGGCCATAGCAAGATGCTTTGGGAGAGGGGACAGGAACCCCAAAAAGAGAGGGATGTTGGATGGTCTCATCCCAGAAACCAAAAAATACCAATGTCCTTCTCTTTTCATTTACTTTGCAGCAGTTCTACAGTCAACCTATGACCAGACTGGAATGTAATTCTCTCCTTTTCTCTGACTTTGAATAAGATACCCTGGTCTCATAATTTTAACTAAGCCATAGAGAGACTCAGTCCGTTGCTAATCTGCTGGGTATATAGAAAGGTAGGGAGGAGGAAGAGGAAGGTTATATTTTTGCGGTGCTGTCTTCAGAAGAACTCCTGTTTAGTTCACATTGCTAGAAATCACTATAGCGATATGTTTTGCTAGGTGGTAGAAGACAGTGGACGCTGTTGGGCAGAATTCCTGCTCAAATGCCAGCAGGTGCTTTGACTCCAGGTACTTACCAGATAGTTGGAGAATCCATCATTCATTCTGAAGCACTCATCATAAACCAGACTGCCTGGCACAAACCCCGTGAGGCAGATCCAAAATGGCTTTTCAGCTTTCTTGTTGGAACCGTACAGCCTCCTTATCTGAGCGGCAAGCCGACTTACTTCCTGCCAAGTGATAAAAAACACCTGCTCGCAGCAGTTTCTCAATAGTTATGGGCTAAGAGCCCATGAGGCTGCTTGCAAGGGCTCCGCTAGGAGATATCCCATCAAACCATGGATGTGACCGATATTGTAGAGGGAGCTGAGCACCTACACTGTCAAATGGATTTGCTAACAGGTATTTTTAAAGGATATTCTTGAGGGCAGTGAAGACTTATGCTCTACAGCATGGTGGCAGGACTGCCAAGGCTCCGTTCTGCCCAGTGTGGCACAGCAAATTGCCTCTGGGTCCTCACAAGAGGCAATACTGTGAGCCAGGTGCTTCAAGAGCACACTGCATAGTTACAAAGCAGGCTAGGTGACTCAAGGCCCTATCAGGTACTCAGAGGGGGAACATCACACCCACATACACAGCAACCCAGGAGTCCAGCAGGGACTGCACAAGTCCACAGGGGTGTCAATGGGAACCAGTGTCCATGCCTTGTGCTGAGAGATCTAGCCAACTCTGTGTACTCTAAGTCCTTCAGGCTCGTTCGATAAGTTTGAGGAGTAACAGGCACTAGCTAGCTGGTGTCCCCCCTTGAAATCCTCATCATTAACCTCCGACCTTCACTCTCATTCTTATTTTTTCATCTGTTGTCCCAGGTATTCAATCGTTATGCGTTTAGTAGCCTCCCACAAACCAATGAGGGGAACTTATAGTTTTTTCCACTTATAGTGGGTCTAGGCCAACCATGCCTTGTGTAATAAATAGTTGGGTTTTTTCGAGCAACCATGTACCCTGCAGCATAAGAATAAAGCTCTGCAGGACCACCACATTTGGCAAGAGATTTTGTCAGTGTTTCTGAACCAACTGGCCCCAACCTCAGTCTCTATCCCCAGGGTAACCTGACATGGCTTGAACCTAGGGAAGCTTTCCCCTCTCCCTCCAACATCCTTTAAAATTAAACACTTTGTCGCAGGCACACTGCCATATAGGAAAACAACACAAAATCACCTTTCAGAAACAGTTACACAAATAGAGCACCGTCACTACCCAGGTCCTGTAGCAGAAAGCCCCCTTTTCCTCTTGCCTGCATTTGCTCTCCTCTCTTTGGATATGTTTCCCTTTTTCTACCTTTTCTTCCTTCCTCTCTCTTTCACTTTAAGATAAGGAATTGTATTTTAAAATTTGTATGTGTGCATTTTGTATCTCCCCTTGTAGTTTGGTATTTTTATCTATTTGTGTGCCATGGCATTTGTAGCTTATATTTTATACTCCTCACCTTTCAAGGGGGGACACCAGCTAGCTAGTGCCTGTTACTCCTCAAACTTATCGAACGAGCTAGATCTCTCAGCACAAGGCATGGACACTGCTTCCCATTGACACCCCTGTGGACTTGTGAATGTATTTAGTTTCATAAGTAAGTTATACATTGTAACAATGTTAACAAAGGGCAGGAATCAAACTGACCTTCCCTGTATCATGCTAGCCCCTGAAAGAGAGAGTGAATCAGTGATTGAATGTGTAACGTGATTGAATGTGTAACATGGAAGCAGACAGCAATTATCACCTGGAAGCTGCAGATCAACCATCGGAAGAACTCAATAGAAGACAATGTAACAACCGGGAAATCTCTAAAAGTCACTGATCAAGGGCTAGAAGCCCTGGCCTGAGTTACTCAGCCCAAAAGTTGGTCTCTGGCGTTGATTATCTCCAGATCAACTGCTCCCAGAGCCCTATTCTAAATTCATCAATGGACTCCCAAACCTGCACGTACATGCGTATGACCCCTGGGCCTGACAGATGCCGTCCAGTAGCCACCGAGGGGGGGAAGTCCCACGAGGGTCAATGACCCCTGGATTGGGCAAACCTGAAAACTGGGGAGTCACCAAAGTCTGCCAAGGACAGATAAAAGGCAGTGAAAAGTGACCCTCAGTGGCACCCTCTTGATCTCCAACTCGACCAGACCTGTCCAGCCAGAAGGACCAGCCGGCGACCCCCTTCTAGAAGATAACACCACGCTGAAAGAAGCTTCAACAACAGACTCCAGCGCTTGTAGGATAGGTATACCTGACTCTGTAGCCTGCTACTGTGTGTGTGCTACTGTGTGTGTGTGTGTGTGGGGGGGGGGGGGGGGGGGGGGGGGGGGGACCAGCCCCAAGGTTTATGATTACAGTGTTTCAATCTGCCTAATAAACTAGAATTTTAAGGATCCCGAGTTGGACATTTGTAGCCAACAGTCCAAATCCTGCAAGTGGGTCTGGATGCCTGCACTCTGCCAAGTCCTACCACCCCCCATGGAGACCCAGCAATTAGCGCACGGCACCTTGCCTGCCAACCTCACAATACAGTTCAACCCGAAGCAATGGCCCCTGCAGCAACTCCTACCTTCCTGGTCATGTGACCAGTCATACTCAGGTCTATACACAGCCGAGGCCCACGCTCCTTGGCCTCCAAAAGCCGCTCCCTTGTAATTGCCTTTAAAACGCGCTTGCTGTGCTGCTCAGATGAACCTGAAATGCAAAGCCATATGTCAAGACCGGGGAAGAAAGCTGATTTGCTGAAGTTATTTCAAGTACCTGCAACATCACCATAAATCATTGGGTTCCATCATTTTCATAGGAGCCCTTGGAGATGGACTAACCCAGGGGTGGCTAAACTGCAGAATACGTGCCACAAGTGGCACAGGCAGCTTCCATGCGATAGGCAGCAGACTGGGGAGGGGACAGGAGCACAGCGGTAGATAGGGCAGAGAGCAGAAAACAGCAGTAGATTCAGCAGAAACCGTATGGCAGAAAGCAGAGCAGCCAACCAGGCAGGGGAAAAGGATCGGAGCGGATCTCAGAAGGATGTGGATCTAATTTGTGGCACATCTGCCAAGAAGGTTGGCCCCCACTCAACTAGCCAATGGATGACCCCTGTCATGGTGCCTTTCCCCCACTTCTCATCTATATTTTTCAGTGTTGCCCTGGATCTTTTTTTCTTCTATCTTAATTTTACTTGCTTGCTTTGGGTTCTTCCCCTCTGTTCCTCTGGTGTCCCCTTCCCCCACCTGCCAGCAGCCACTGTCTTCTGCAATCATCAAACTGATCTCAGCCAGGGAAGCACAGGGAACATAGCAGTCCAAGAGAGACCATTGTGGAAGACCACAGGGCCTGACACTGAGGGGCAGGGCCAGACCACAGAGGTAAGGCAGTAACAACTGAGACAAGTGCAGCCATTCTGGGGACGATCTAGAGTTACACAACAGCTTCCCTTATTCACCCCTCACCCCACCTCTGCTTCACACATGCTAAACTAGTCAGGAGATTCATTTATAAAAAGCTGATATCACTTTTTTCTGTGGATTGAGCATCTTCAAAGAATTGGATTTAAAGCCACACTACCAGGAGTTTGGACTAAATCTGAGTGCACTGAACTCTAAGAGGCAACATCCCAATTCAGTATTGGGAATTCAGTGTGATATGAACCTCTGCAAGTTTATAAACATATCTTTACTATAGAGTTAATTTCTGCCCCACCTCCATACAGAAACTCTAACTTGTGTGCCGCTGCTCATAAGAGAACACCACTCAAGCTAGCACAATCCCCCTGCATTTTAGGCGTGGCTGCTCTCACCAAAGTGAGAAGAGTTACTGCAAATGTCACCATTTTGAGTTAACTCCACAGTGAAATCAATCAACACACGCAGACAAATGCCATGCTGCTGCACAGGAGCCAGCTCACCCCAGCTGAAGACCCAGCCCTATTGTTTTCTGGCTGCTTGTACCTTTATCTTCACCATGTTTGGCTTTTCTTCTCTCTCTTTCCTGTTTTCTCTTATTCTTCTTTGCTGTAACTGTTCTTTCCCAGTGTCTCTGTTTCCTTAGAACATTCCTCTTTTAACACAAAAAGAGAACAAAGAAGGACTGAGACTTTCACAGAGCCCCAAGGGATCTAAATATTATCAAGTTACACCACTTTTCTAAAACTGAGATGCAAACTAGAGTCCGCTTTAAAAAACGATCATTTTCAGCCATATTTAGCACCTGCGGATTTATTCGCCCACAGCCTTTAGTCCAGGAACCTGCATGTGCCACTTGAGTTTCTTCCTTGTGCAACATTCCTTGTGCCTGCAAAATTGTGCAGGCAAATATTTCAGAGGGATTGAAGTACCCTGAGCTTAGAAACCAAAATTTCATTGTGGGTTAAAGCAAAAAAAAAAAATAGTTTGAGAGGCTTTACGGCCTAAAAACAGTAATAGGTGAGAAGGAAAAAGACACTGAGTAAGTCTGTTCTTTGAAGAAGATCCCATTCAAAGACAGCAGGAACAAGCCTCAGTCTAAAATATTTTCCTGTTCCAAGATGTGCCCACCACCACCCTCCCAAGTGAAAGGATCCATGCTGTTTTCTTCCCCCACCAAACAACATTCACAAACGACACTCCACACGTCTTTAAAATGAAAAAATCAGCATCCCCCATTGCCTTCCTTAACCAAGTTCTGCAACTCAGATAATCAAAATAAAGCTTAGAAAGACTGAATTTCCTTTGGCCATTTGTTCTATTCCCCCATTTTGCCCATTTTTGCTTACATGGATAAAGCAAGCCACTTAGTTTCACCATCCCAGACCCAACCTCTTCTGCTTTCTTGGGTTTCTAGCACTACCAGGGAACACTCACATGGTAAAAATCCCTGGGATCATAGAGAACAGAATGGCTTGTTTTAGTAGTTGTTTTCAATGGATCCAGTGCCAGCAGTGGGGGTTCACACTACAGTGACTGGGCCTGTTGGAAATTTGACCTCCCGTATACTAAGGGTATTAGGCTTTGAACGTCCACCTGTGCAACCTTGTGTGCTCTCACAAGCCCCTTGGCTGCCAGGGGTGGCTCACCTAGGTGTATTGAAAAGACCAGGGACCCTAATTTGCAATGTACATACCGAGACCCACATCTCACATCCCACAGGAAGGTCCTTTGGGCTGTCCCAGCCAGTGTCGATCTGCAGGAGACTTAAGCTTTCACAGACATCCTCCTCATGCCCTCCATTTTCCGGGCAGATTGCCCCACACTCCCAGTCTTGGTCTAATGCAGCCATGAAGTCACTGTGCTCTGTCTCCAGCTCTGCATGTTTCATTTTTTTCTTTGCCCTGAACATGCCAGATAGAGAGAAGGGGGTCAGAGTCTAAAAAAAGCAGCTCACGCCAGCACCAACCAAGTTTATTTCTAGAGGCCAAGCACACCATACCTGCCTTCTGACTTCCTGGCCTACTGCACCCAGGGAGGCAGACGGGAAACCTCGTAAGTCAGCATGAAGTTGCACCCCATGGAGTCACACCACCTGCAGTACTCCAGCCAGGAACACACAGTCCCAGCAGCAAGTCTGACTGGCTACATTTATCAGCCCGGCTTTTGGCTGAAAGCAAAGACAGTGACACAACGTGGAATCAAGAGAGGAAGTGCACGCTGCACAATCAGCAGGCCTGGCCATTTACCCCTCTCTGTGGGAGACAGCCAGGATGAAGCAAGGTGGGTAGGGTGGCCATCGTAGAGGGCAGTCCGGTTATCTTCTAGTGATATGTAACTGAATGCTTTTATGTCCTCTATTTTTCTCTTGAATGGAAAACATTTCTTGAAAAGAAAAACAGAGGCCATAAAGGCGTGCGGTTTCATATCAATAGCAGACAGAGGAGCAGAAAACCAGACTATCCTCTGTGATGCCCCCACTCCTTGCAGCCCTCCTGCTCTGGGATCCCGTGATTCCTCGCTCCGGCCCCAGGGGCTTTCCCGGGAAGGGCTGCGAGGCTCCCCTTCCCCAGGCCGCCCTCTCTCCCAGCCCCAGCCCCAGCCCCAGCCCCAGCCCCTGCCCCTGCCCCTGCCCCTGCCCCGCACGGCTCACCCAGGTGGGAGCAGCCCCAGTCGCTAGCGCCCGGGCCAGGACCGGGCCAGCCACGCCAGTGCGCAGCTGAAGACGGTCCGCCCGCGCTGCATGCCGGGAGCTGTAGTTCAGCTGGCCCCGCCCCGAGCTCGCCCACCTCTTTGAGCCAGTTTGTCTCCGAGGTGCTGCCTGCCCCCAACTCCATGTTTTTCACTCCAAGTGCCCCAAGAATTCTTCAAGGGTGCTATGAGTGTGAGCAGAGAAATGCAGGCTTGTGCTCGTCTCCGCCTGGCAGGTGGTAAGCACTGTAATAAATACAAATCAGCAGTTGAAATTGGGTGCTGCCCAATTTAGAAAAGCTATGGATGGGTACCTCCAGTTTAAAAGGGTGGGAACCACTGCCCTAACTGCTCAGTGACTATTGGAAAGGCGGGCGTGCATGCAGTAAAAAAATTAATAAGTAAAATAAAAAATCTTTCATCACATTTTCTGCAAAGTTGCAGGCAATAAGTCAAAGAGCTCTTTGTGTCTGTGAAGCCCCAGACTGAGTTTTGCTAAACTATGCCCTGTCCATTACCATGGCATCTCAGTTCTCTTCCCCTTGGCTTCTTCCTTCACCTGAGAGCAAACCCTTGCTTTATTTCTACTCATTACTATTTTTAACCACCTTGTCCTTTGCAGTGATTTTGGGGCTATGGGGCATTTGCTTTGTTTGCAAAGTTTTTGTTGTTCTTAGAAGCAGAGCTGACACACCTTGTTCAGATGGCCTCCACTAGACAGCCTTTCTAAAAATTGTTCATACCACTTTCAAACTTTTTCCATTCAGGTTGAAATTTTTCATGCTGGGTGCTGCCTTCCACTATTTGTTTAAAATCCCTCTTTTCTTCAAACCCTCAGTCAAGGATGACTTGTCTTATCTGTGCACCTTCTTTCATATGACAAAAACAGCGTCCATATCTTTTATCTTTGTGCGCTTTGGCGTTTTTGTTGATTTGGGAGCTCTTGGCCATCAGAGACATTACCAGGGATCACTGTGTGGAAGTGGCTCTTGTCGATCTCCTCTGTGTGTCTGAAGATGGCTGATAAGGCCTGTCCGGGATCAACAGACTACTGAAGCTCAGACATGTTTTCATGTGGGGTGGGTGGTGCTAGATTCTAGATTTGGCCCAAGACACTTTCTGCCACTCCCATTTTTCCATCTCCTATTGATGTCATGAGGTTTTAAAGTACTGGGATCCTTGCAGCAGACTCTTCCTCCATTTGGGGCGCTCCTGGGCAATAGTCTCCCACCAGTTGACATCAATGTTGCATTTTTTAAGTTGACCTTGAGGATGCCCCTGAAGCACTTTCTCTGCCCTCCTCTTGAGTGCACACCTTGGCTGAGCTGAGAGAATAAAACTTGCTTTGGGAGTCTGGAATCAGACATCCGGATGACATGGCCAGCCCAACGAAGTTGATGTTGGATGATTATCACTTGTGGTGTTTGCTTGCAGGAGGATGCCAACATTGGTACATCTGTCTTCCCTTAACCATTTCCAAGAAGCAGATTAAATCTATTATTTTTATTGCATTAAACAATTATTTTGACTTTTTTATTGATAGCTTAAGTGCCTCCCTACTTTGAAGCAGACTTGAAATTTGGCAGCATAATTTTACCCTGGTGCCAGGAAGATGCTATTTGATGTTACTGTAAAAAGTCTAAATTTGGCATAGTATAAGCCTCTGAAAAATTCCTTCTCAGGCACATTCAGTCAGGAGTTGAGTTGGTTGGCTGCTAAACTGTTCCAAGTGTCTATCTGGACTGAGCATAATATATCCCCTCTGAATTCCCATGCACAAACCAGACTGACCATGTTCCACACCACACAGCTCTTCCCGGCACCTGGACTGCACGCGTGCCATCCTCACCCAGTGACTGAGCCTACTCCATCCCAGGGCTGTTGGGACTGTGCAGAACCTTTCCTGCAATTGCGCAGCCAAACTGAGTTCAGGTATTTGCTAACTTCTGAGCACATCTTTTTCTTTCGTCTTTGATGCAGTCATTTATTACAGGTATGGCTGTGGTTCATTGACCTCTAAACTGGTATCAGTTGTTGTTGCATAAGCTGCTGTACAAACACATTCTCCACCACAGTCTCCATCACTGAAAAGCTTATGAGGTAAAGAGAGGAAATTGGACAAAGGGGAACACTATAAGCCCTGTATTAATATAAGGAACTGAGGCACAGAGATTAAGCTTTGGTTTGCCTAAATAGCAAAAGGGATCAGAGCCAAGAACGGAACCAAAGTTCTCCTTGGTACAGGCGACCCTTGCCATTTGCAAGGGATATGTTCTCGTATCCCCCACAAATGGTGAAATCCATGAATAAGGCACTGCATTTATGAATGCAATCTGCTTTCATGAACGCAGTGCCCCTGGTGCCTGGGAAGGGGGGGGCACAGCTCCAACAGTGGTGGCGGGAGCCCGGCAGCAGCAAGCGTGGAGTTCCCGAGGAGCTCCTATAAGTGTATAAAGTGTATTTAAAATGCGGGTTCAGCATTCGCAAATATTTGAAACCACGAATGCCAAACCTGCAAATAGCAAGGGTTTCCTGTACAAACACACATTTAAAAGTGCACTTTTGGGTGGACTATTTCATGACTAAATAAAAAATCATTTCAATTACCTAATTTTTTTATTTGAAAATATGGTCCCATGTATGTATTGTATATGTATATAAACACGCATCATTCTTATGCTACTATAAACACACATACATGCATTTACATAAATACATATGTGTCCATGTGCATTTGTATATACACACAAATGCACATATCTGTATCTATCAAAATATTATTCTTTCCTGTTGCTCTGTATTGCTAATGCTCAGGTGATACATTACAGCAGCGATAGGTAGTAGTTGAGACTTATGGGGGAAATACATTTTGGAGAGGAATGGAAGGATAATTTAGTTCACAAAAGAAAGGAGGCTTCTCCGGGCAGGGTGCATATAAACCATGAGAGAGCACAGAAGGGTATAAGCACAGGGACCCAGGATGGGCAAGTCTGTGAGAGCCCTGAAAGAGATACAGAACCAATTATGACTTCCAAGAAGGGTCTTGAAATAGGTAGAGGAGCCCTGGTCAGAGAGACAAAAAAAAGAGTAACACATTAAATATCCCTTGCAGCACCCCTGGACAGCAGAGAAGTCTAATACCCCTTGTACAATGAGGAAACCAAACGCAAACCAAAGTTATATGACAGCCAGGTAGGCTGTCCATACATATATAGCTGGACTTCACCCCACCAGTTTCAATTCTGCAACCAGAGTGGTTTAGACATAGAAATCAGAGAGAGCTGAGAAATGTGCACACAAAAGCTGTACTGAAGCTCTGCAGGCTTGAAACAGAGAGCAATACCAAGCCCTGGCCTAGCTGGACCATCCTCCCTGGCGGTGGCAAGTGGCCACAGTGTAGGTTTTTCCTAAGCAATTTGTAATCTTGCCTTTCACATAAGGGGTGGACAAACTCTTAGCAATGGCAGCCTGAATTAATGCAGCTCAGTGCAGAAGTGGGCCACTGATTACAACTTGAAAAATGCTTACCTTGCTACCCCTTCCCCCTAACACATCACCAAATGCACCACCTATTCTCCCTACTGCTGAATTGCTACCAACATCCTGGCTTTTCAGGCCAGATAAAATCACTTGGTAGGCCAGATCTGGCCCAGGAGCTCTACATTTTCAACTCCTGTTCTGCAGAACTGTAGATTTCACAACAAAAAATAGGTGGATTTAGCTGCTATGTGAAATATGCATGCAAGCCAAAATAACTGGTTTGGGATTCTTGCAACATGTTATATCATGCAGTCCATGTAAGTTTCTCTTCATGCTTGTCATCAATAGATTGTTTTCTGGTGTTTTCACCACAAAGAGGTCCTGGGCAGATAGCTGCTTTCTGTGAAATGCTGTTAAACAAGCTCTGCAAAGATTTGCCAAACAGCACTTTCTAATGAGTGAAGTGCAGGACTACTAAGTGAGGAACAGGGAAAACACATGCAACAAATAACACACTAGAAAGCAAACAGCAAATGCAGAAAATATGGTCAGTGATATTCCTGGCTCCAGACAGGTCTTCTCTTCCAGACACGATACATACTAGCACCACCAGAAAAATAATATCAGCTACCTGGGCCAGTGCTCCGATCCAGTACAACCAATGTTAAGTTCCAGTACTCCTTCACTTTCTCTCTTCTATACCTGAAAAACAAGACTAAAATAAATAAATATTCACTCTCTGTCATAACTATCTATCCATCTGAGGTGTTAATACTGCTGCTAATCAGCATGGCATGGATTATCAGTAGTAATGTCATGAGTGGAGTTTATGGAAGTCCCATGCTCTGAGCTTTTTTCCCTGTTTGAGTTATAACCATTATAGAAAGTACCACTTAAGGTGAGGTTAGAGTTTTCCTATGGAAGGAAGGGGAACACAGTGACCAGGGTGTTCTCCAATTCCTAGGAATATCACATTAAGACTCCATTATCAGCCTGCTGCTGAGAAACATGCTTATTTATCAAGTCCCTAAGTTATAAAAAAAAAACAAACTTTCCCTGCAGTCAAACTAATTTTGTGCCTGACTTTCACTTAGATTTAACAAGACACCCTGGAGGGGTTAGGAAAACATCTGATATAGCTGGCCAGACAAACTAGTGCTTCTGTATTATATGTTTGATTGAGATAAAAGCTCATTAGTCATGGCACATTTTCTTTGATGCCCATAACAAAAACAAAATATTAGTTCTCCATTAAGTGTAGCAAGGCAAACTTTATGACACAATATATGATTTCTAACCCATATAT
The DNA here is from genome assembly GCF_030867095.1 of Alligator mississippiensis. Taxonomy (NCBI): domain Eukaryota; kingdom Metazoa; phylum Chordata; order Crocodylia; family Alligatoridae; genus Alligator; species Alligator mississippiensis. Next base: position 148,123,348 of record NC_081826.1, read on the forward strand.
ATAATCATAGAAAATTAGGGTTGGAGGGGACTTCAGGAGGTCATCTAGTCCAACCGCCTGCTCAAAGCAGAACCATCCCCAACTAGATCATTTTGACCAGGCGTTGCTGAGTCGAACCTTCAAAACCTCCAAGGATGGAGATTTCACCACCTTTCTGGGTAACCCATTAGAGTGCTTCACCACCATCTTAGTGGGAAAGTTTTTCCTAATATCCAAACTAAACTTCCTTTGCTGCAACTTGAAACTGTTGCTCCCTGTTCTGTCATCCGCCACCATTGAGAAAAATCTAGCTCCATCCTCTTTGGAACTCCCCTTCAGGTAGTTGAAAGCTGCTATTAAATTGCCCCTCACTCTTCTCTTCTGCAGACTGAATAAACCCAGTTCCCTCAGCCTCCCCTCAGAAGTCATGTGCCCCAATCCCCAAACCATTTTTGTTGCCCTCCACTAGACACTCTCCAACTTGTCCACATCCTTTTCTATAATGGGGGGCCCAAAACTGGACACAGTACTCCAGGTGTGGCCTCACCACTGCTGAATAGAAGGGAATAATTACTTCCCTTGTCCTACTGGCAACACTCCTACTAAAGCAGCCCAGTGTGCTATTAGCCTTCTTGGCAACAAGGGCACACTGCTGACTCAAATCCAGTTTATTGTTCACTGTAATCCCAAGGTCCTTTTCTGCAGAGCTGCTGCCCAGCCAGTCAGTCCCCAGCCTGTACTACTGCATGGGATTCTTCCATCCTAAGTGCAGGACTTTGCATTTGTACTTGTTGAACCTCATGATATGTCTTTTGGCCCAATCTTTCAATTTGTTTAGGTCATTCTGAATCCTAGCCCTACTCTCCAGCACATATACTACTCCCCACAGCTTGGAGTCATCTGCAAACTTGCTGAAGGTGAACTCCACCCCATCTTCCAGATCGTTAATAATGTTATTGAACAAAACCAGCCCCAGGACTGACCCCTGGGGCACTCCACTTGATACCAGCTGCCAACTAGGCATTGAGTCATTGATCGCTACCCATTGAGCCCAATGATCCAGCCAACTTTCCATCTACTTTACAGTCCATTTATCTAACCCATACTTCCTTGGCTTGTTTGCAAGAATGCTGTGGGAGATGGTATCAAAAGCTTTGCTAAAGTCAAGGTATATCACATCCATTGCTTTTTGCATGTCCACAGTGTGGCATCGCAGTAGGGGGTGCTACTATGCAGAGACACCCACCTCACTGTGCCAGGCCCGAAACCACGCTTCAGGAGTCTCCCCGGGGGAGCCTATGGCCAACCATCCCCCTTCCTAGAGAAGACTGAATTATTTAGTTTTAATCTACTAGCTAGTTTTCTAGTCTTTACTTATAGAGCATCTTCAGGTAGCAGCCTGAAGTCTTTGCTTGATAGCTTCCAAAATGCTGCCGGAGGAAGAAAGCGAGCTTCCCCTCCCCTCAGGAACCTGGGTGACCAGGTTGTACTGGAAAGCAAACAGGTAAAAGAGACAGAGGTGTAGCTGGACTGACCCAAGAAGGGGTGGACAGAGGGGGATTGCTTCACACCCAGTGCCCGTTATCTCACGATAGAAGGCAATCAGGTTGTTCAGGCATGATTTGCCATTGGTGACTGCACGCTGACTGTTCCTGATCACTTTCTTCTTCTCCAAGTGCTTAGAAATGGATTACTTGAGGACCTGCTCCATGATTTTTCTGGGGACTGAGGTGAGGATGAATGGTCAGTAGTTCCCTGGATCTTCCTTCTTCCCTTACTTAAAGATGGGCACTATATTTGCTCTTTTCCAATCATCTGGGACTTTCCCAGATCACCACGAGTTTTCAAAGATAATGACCAGTGGCTTTGCAATCACATCAGCCAAGTCCTTCAGCACCCTTGGATGCATTGCATCCAGTGCCATGGACTTGTACATGTTTAGCTTTTCTAAATAGTCCCTAACTTGTTCTTTCACCACTGAGGGCTGTTCACCTCCTCTCCAAACTGTGCTGCCCAGTGCAGTAGTCTAGAGTTGTCCTCCCCTTTGAATACCGAGGTAAAAAAGGTATTGAGTACTTCAGCCTTTTCCCCCTCATCTGTCACTAGGTTGTCTCCCCATTTAGTAAGAGACCCACACTTTCCCTGATCTTCCTCTTGTTGGTAACACTTGTAGAAACCCTTCTTGTTACCTTTTATGCCCCTTGCTAGCTGCAACTCCAGTTGTGCTTTGGCCTTTCTGCTTTTACCCCTGCATGCCCAAGCAACATTCTTACACTCTTTCCTAATTATCTGTCCAAGTTTCCACTTGTAAGCTTCCTTTTTCTGTTTAAATTCAATGACGAGTTCTCTGCTAAGCCAAGCTCATCACCTGTCTTATTTGCTATTCCTTCTGCACACTGGGATGGTTCATTCCTGTGCCCTCAGTAAGATTTCTTTATAATACAGCCAGCTTTTCTGGACTCCTTTCCCTCTCAGACTGGCTTCCCAGGGGATTGTGCCCCTCAGTTGTCTGAGGGAGTCAAAGGCTGCTTTTCCAAAGGGGAGGGGAGTTCAAGACAAGTGGCTGCTCCTCAAGGGAGCAATCCTAGATGCACAAGCAAAGTCTATCCCATCTCGGAGAAAAGGCAGCAAAGGGCACAGCAGCCCCCTTGTCTCTCCAGGGAACTAGCGGACCTCCTGCATCTTAAAAGGAAGACCTACAGAGGATGGAGGGCTGGAACCACCACCAAGGAAGAATACTCTGCAGTGGCCTGGACCTGCAGAAAGCAAACCAGGAAAGCCAAGGCTGCGATGGAACTCTAACTAGCTACAAATATCAAGGACAATAAAAAGTCCTTTTTTAGATATGTGGGGGGCCAGAGGAAAAGCAAGGGTAATATTGGACCCCTGCTAAACCAGATGGGACAACTAACAACCAATGCCCAGAAAAAAGTGAATTTGCTAAATGGGTATTTTGCGTCCGTTTTTCACCAGTCCCATGGGACGCCCCTGCCCACTGTGGGTCAGGGAGGCCTGGGTGAGGGAGATTCCTGCCCCTCCATCGAAGCTGACCTTGTGAAGGAACACCTTGACAGGCTGGATACCTTCAAGTCAGCCGGCTCTGATGGGTTACACCCCAAGGTACTCAAGGAGCTGGCAAGCATCATAGCTCAGCCCCTGGCACAGATCTTTGAAAACTCCTGGTGCTCTGGTGAAGTGCCCGATGATTGGAAGAAGGCCTATGTGGTGCCTATCTTCAAAAAAGGGAGGAAAGTAGATCTGGCAAACTACAGGCCCATCAGCCTGACTTCTATCCTAGGGAAGGTCTTGGAAAAAATTATCAAAGAGGCCATCCTTAACAGACTAGCTGACAGCAATATCCTGAGGGATACCCAGCACGGGTTGTTGTAGGTAGGTTTGCTTGACCAATCTCATTTCCTTTTACGATCAGGTGACCTATCACCTGGACAAGGGGGAAGAGATTGAGGGCATATATTTCGACTTTAAAAAAGCCTTCAATCTGGTATCTCACTATCACCTCGACCACACCGCAATTCGCTGACTGAGGAATTGGCTTCATGGTAGGACCCAGAGGGTGGTGGTTGATGGAAGTCAATCGTTGTGGTGCGCTGTGATTAGTGGGATCCCTCAAGGCTCTGTCCTAGAACCTATACTTTTTAACATCTTTATCAATGATGTAGACATTGGTGTCAGAAGCAGGCTGGCCAAGTTTGCTGACGACACCAAACTCTGGGGTAAAGCATCCACACCTGAGGACAGGAGGTTGATCCAGACAGATCTTAACAGGCTCATGAAATGGGTGGACGAAAACCTGATGGTGTTTAACACCAAAAAATGCAAGGTTCTCCACCTTGGGAAGAAAAACCTGCAGCATCCTTATAGGCTCGGCAGTGCTACACTGATTAGCACTTCAGATGAAAGGGTCATAACTGACCACAAGATGAACATGAGCTTTCAGTGTGATGCTGTGGCTAGTAAAGCGAGCAAAACACTGGCTTGAATCCATAGATGCTTCTCAAGCAAATCCCAGGACGTCATTCTCCCATTGTACTCATCCTTGGTGAGGCTGCAGCTGGAGTACTGCATCCAGTTTTGGGCTCCACAATTCAAAAAGGATGTGGAGAAGCTTGAGAGGGTGCAGAGGAGAGCCACACACATGATCAGAGGTCAGGAAAACAGACCTTATGATGAGAGGCTGAGAGCCATGGGACTCTTCAACCTGGAAAAGCGGAGGCTCAGGGGTGATCCGGTGGCCACCTATAAGTTTAACAGGGGTGTTCACCAGGATCTGGGAGAATGTCTGTTCACCAGAGTGCCCCAAGGGATGACAAGATTGAATGGTCACAAACTCCTCTGCAACCGGTTCAAGCTGGATATAAGGAAGAACTTCTTTACTGTCTGAGCCCCCAAGGTTTGGAATAGACTGCCACTGGAGGTGGTTCAAGCACCCACTTTGAACACCTTCAAGACACATTTGGATGTTTATCTTGCTGGGATCCTATGATCCCCGCTGACTTCCTGCCCCCAGGCAGGATGATCCTTTGGGGTCCCTTCCAGCCCGAATGTCTATGAAATCTATGAATTCTGAAGTCCAGGATCCATACTCTGCTGCTCTCATTTCTTTCTTTTGTCAGGAACCTGAACTTAATCATCTCATGGTCACTGCTGCTCAAATTGCCATCCACTTCTACATCTCCCACCAATTCTTCCCTAGTTGTGAGCAGCAGGTCAAGACCGGGGCTCGTAGTCAGTCTCTCCAACACTAGCACCATGAAGATATCCCCAATGCTTTCCAAAAGCTTCCTAGATTTCCTGTGTACTGCTGTATTGCTCCCCCAGATGTCAGAGTGACTGAAATCCCCCATGAAACCCAGGCCTGGAAACTTCTGCTAGTTGTCTAAAGAAAGTCTCATCTACCTCGTCCTCCTGGTCTGGTGGTCTACAGCACACACCCACCACGACATCACCCTTGTTGCTCTCCCCTCTGACCTTAATCCAGAGACTTTCAACAGGTTTATTTCCAGTTTCATACTGGAGCTGCGAGCAATCATACAGCTGTTTTATATACAGCACAACATCTCCTCCTCTTCTCCCCTGCCTGTCCTTCCTGAGCAGTTTATACCCATCCATGACCATGTCCCATCATGCGAGCTCCCACTGAGTCTCCATTATTGCAATCACATCATAGTTCTGGGACTGTGCGAGGACTCCCAATTCTTCCTGCTTGTTTCTTACATAGTAAGAAGCTCTTTCATGTAAACTTTTAAACACAGAATTCACCCCTATCAGGTGGGTCACACAACCCTATCAGGTGGGACAACCTCAGTTGCCAAAAGACAAATCCCAACTTGAAGCCATAGTGCCACAAAGAGATTGAACTGGATCGGCACATGGAGCTAACAAATGGTCTGGGATGTTTTCTTGCCTTCTCTCCCCACCACTTCAATCACTCTGAAATGTGTTGCAAATCGTGTCGGAAGGGAAGGCGCCGGCAGAGAAAGAAGAGGCAGGATTTCTTGAAGTGCTCCTAGGAAACCCACCCAAAATATTTCTGGCCATAGAGTCTTCATCTGCTGAGAGATGGTATGGCTTTGTTCAGGGGTCTGAACGAGGGGGCCTCTGGCAATTATAATCAGGCGGTCTTTCCCTGAGGTGCTTACTGGGAGGAGGATTCCTGGCCTGATGCTGAGAGTGGCTAGTTCAGCAGACAAACCGTAAGGCCGGTCCAGTGGACTAACCATAAGGAAGGTCGGCTCGGACTCCGATCCTGATCTGTTAATGAACCGCTGCCTGGCTAGGGCAAGTTTCTTAGCTGAAAAAACATTTCAACTCAAGTGAGAACCCCTGCGATAACAGACAGGGCCTCCTTCCAGCTCACGGGCCCCTCATTCACTTCCTCCTCTGCAAGCAGCACCCTGCGCGACCAGGCAGGGCCCAGCCCCGGGGGCCACCACTTTGCACCCGCCGCTCGCCCTGCAGCCTCAGCAGGGGCATGGCCAGAAAAGCCAGGGGCAGGGTCCCCGCAGCCCCGCTTGGAGGACGCCGGTGACCGGGAGGCAGCGCTGGGCGGGGAGCCGGGCCCGCGGGGCTCCCTCCGGCCCGCCCCGCCCCGCCCCGCCCCGCCCCGCCTGCTGCCTCCCGTCCACAGCTCCCGCGCCATGCAGGGGCTTCTCCTCCGCCGCCTCCTGCCGCCGCGCCGCCCCGCCGGCCCCGTGAGTACCCGGCCGGCCGGGGAATGGCGCCGTGGGGGCCACCGCCGGGCCAGGCCTGGCTGCTCCCGCGGCCCTTCCCGGGGGTGCTCAGGCCTCTGGGGCATGGCTCAGTCGCCCGCGGCGTCCGGCCCGGCCCGGTCCTGCACGCGGATGCCCCCGGTGACTTGTGCTGCAGGTGGCTCTGCCCCGTGGAGGGGAAGTCACTGCTGGGATGAGGAGAGGAGAAGAGAGGTCCGCTGCCATGCAGGGGGAGAAGGCGAGGGCATGCCTGCGGAGCCTAGGCTTCACCTCTGTCTCCAGACCAAGGGGGACGAGGCTCTGCCCCCCGGACTACCGTGCCTCACTGCCTGCTGCGGGGTTGACAGAGGGTTTAAATGTAAAACCAGCTTTTAAGGCTGTTTTATGCCTGGAGCTGGGCACGATTCCAGGGCTTGGCGCCTGCTGTCGTGTATTGGTGCGTGTTCAGAGACCGCGGTCGCCCGTCCAGCGCTGTACAGTGCATGGCAGTGCCATTTTGAACCCGAGGCGCCCGTGCGTTGCAGTGTGAGGGAGGCCAAGTCCAAATGGCCCCCAAATTCAATGAATAGGGATCCCCCTTACTCTGGTGCCCATTCCCGCTGCAACCAATCTCTGCTCCAGTAGCTGTCAGTTGCACCCTTCCTTCCTTCCTTCCTTACTGTTGCACCAACTCTGTCCTCAAAAGGCCCCAGGACTGTCTCCTGTCCCTACAGTTTGGGTGCTGTCTTCCCTTGGCACTCATGTTGTTAACCTTTGACCAGCACTCCCGTCCCTGTTTTTTTTATTATTTGTCCCCAGTAATCAGTTGTCACCTTTTCTGTAGCCTCCCCATCTGGGGGAAGCCAGTAGGTTACTTGGTGGGCCTGGGCCTTGGCCCACATCCCTCAAGGTGACAGTGGCAGCATTGGCAATGCGTAGGGGGTGCACGTGGGTGTATGTGCACCCCCTGAAATTGGCTGTGCACCCCCTGGAAGTGCCAACCATGAAACCAGAAATTCACTTCTGATCAGCTGCTGGGGGATCCCCTCCCCCCCCCCCCCATCAGCGATCTGGTGTCCCCCCTGACTTGGGAGGCACCAGTCACCCATGAGTGGTAGGTCTGGACTCCCTTTTCTAACACTACCTTCCCCTCCCAGAAAGCAGGAAACATGAAAGTCTTGTGAAGAAGGAGTCAAGGATACCATTTTCTCCAGAGAAGGGACCTGGGGAGTAGTGAGAAGCATAAGCCTATTAGCTCTGCTCCCCACTCAGAGGATTGGCTTAGCTGTCCCCTCCCCTACCTGCATTCCCTTGTCAGCTACCCTGCTGCTCCCTGCCCTGGCCTCTCCCTTCTTCCCTGCAAGGGGGCCCAAATCAGAGGCCAATCAACTGCATCCTTCAGGACACTGACATAGATTGTAGTGCAGGGACATGGGCTGTGCTGTCCCCCATGCAGGAGATGCTGCTTAGTGCCCTCCTGCCAAGAGATGTGCAAGAAGCCTAGGGGGCATTTTACATCCGTGCTGGGATGAATTTAGGATAATCCACCACCTGCTTCAATTCTGTTCTGAAATTCACTCTTCTTTTTTTTTAATTTTAATAAATGGAATTAGAACCCATGAATGAATCAAGGGATGGGAGAAGGAAACTTTTAGAAGCAAGAATGAAGCCCTGGAAGTGGATTGCTTCTGAAAACAATCCAGTAGGGTCCCTAAATAAAGTAATAGGAGGGTTACAAAATGTCCAGTGGGTTGATACATTTTCTTCTTCTCTGACTTCTATAGGCTTTCATTATGGAAAAAGGTCTCTTAGTGTAATAGTTAGCTACAAAGAGTCCAATGCTGCAAATACCTCAGGGGCATGGGCTAGTGGATGCAGCAGGTGAGTCAGCAACCCTTAAGAAACCTCTGGGTCAGCAACCTTTAAGAATGGCAGGTCACCACCACGGGCTGCTGATTCCTTCCACAACACCCCCCTCTGCAGCAACACCCCCCTCTGCAGTCCTCAAGCCCTCCCTGCTCTGTGCTCTGCTTACCCTTGCTGCCAGTTTCCATCACCAGTGGTGATAGGGAGTGAAGAATTAGGCAGTGTGGGTAAGCGGAGGCTGCAGTAACAGGGTGACAGAGCACCCCTTGGCAGAGAGTACACCTGCTGGATGTGGCAGAGGAGTTCAGTGGCATGCAACAGAGGAAGGCATGGCACAGGGCAGAAAGGTGCCCATGCCACCATGTGCAGCCACTTCCTTTCCCTCCCTGCACCGTGCTGTGGGCCATCTTCAGTCTCTTCACAGGCTGGATCTGGCTGGTGGGCTGTGTTGCTGACTCCTATTGTGCAGTATTTCCAATGTCAGCAGGCAGGGGAGAATTTTGCCCTTCCTGATTTTATGGAAATTAGATGTGTGATCATGGACAAGCAGTACTCATCCCATGCTGACTGGGTTAGGGCCTCATAGTCCATTGTGGCTGGAGGAGGCCTGTGGAGTTGTGCATGGAGTTAGAGCAGTGGTGGGCAATTATTTCAGGTGTAGGGCCACTTACCAAATTTTGGCAAGCTGTTGGCCACATGGGGTGCCCTGCCTCTGGTCACCATCTTGTGACCAGAAGTCCTGCCCCCTAAGCCCTGACCTTTGCCACCAGAAGTCCCTCCCCTTGCCCCCTGGAAGTGGTCCTTTCAGCAAAGGGTTTTGCCATCTCTGAACCAGAAAAATACCAAATTATATTCTAATAAGCAAGTATCTACAACATTAATTTGATTAAAAAACTATTTCTGCCCTGGATGACATGTTTTTGTGTAGTGTACATAGAGGTGATTGTGCTTAAAATGAAGTCTTACTCTTGTATATTGTGGTGGGGTGGGTATAGTTTTGTGGGGGGTTGTGGGTATGTGGGGTATGGGGGAGCCTGTGGGTGTGTGTGTGGATATGTGGGGTGTGGGTGGGTATAGGGATTGTGGGGGGTCCTGTGTTTGTGGGGGAGGGTGTCTGGGATATGTAAGGGAGTATGGGTGTCTGCGTGTATGGCAGTGCAAGGGGGGTGCATGTGGAACTCCTCCTACAAACACACACACACAGAGTCCCTCCCTACACACACACACACACACACACACACACACACACACACACACACACACGGGTACCAGCACAGGCCCCATGCTCCCATAGTCTGGTGATGCAGCCAGGAGCCACTGGTGCTGGATCTAACCACCGGCCATAGGCTGCCAACTCAGTCTAAGCAATTTAATGTTTATTTCAAAATAGTGATTAATAGTGAAACAGTGATTAATAGTGAATCTCCACAAGGGTATAGGGGTGACTCTGGATTACATAATGAAAACAATAGTTGAAATTTTAGGCTGCAGGGGTAGGCGGTTAACCTTCTTTTCTGGGAGAAAAGGGGAAAACAGTCAGTATGCAGTGGGAGAAAGTCAGGAAAAGCTACATTTTATTCCTGGCACTGCCACTGACTGAGGGACCTTGGCAAATGATTTAATCCCTGGTCCCTCAGTTTTCTGTTTATAAAATGGTGATGCTGCTGCATGTGGAAAAAAGATGGATTTAGAAGGAGAAAAAACCTGAGTTGAGGAGTCCTTAGCGTTGTTTGTTATTCAGAGAAGTCTTTCAGGCCAGCCCCTTGCTGTATTGCACAAATATTTCGATCAAAAGCATCCAGAAATAACTTGATACCTTGATGTAATGCATGACAAAGGCTCCAACACTCAGGTGTCATCATAAGCACAAGGGGGGAAACATTCAATTCACTTTATTGGGCATGATGCATGTCCCTGGCACAGGGCACCACCAGGATTGCATCTTGGGATCCAAAGCCACTCATTGGAGTTCTGCCCACTTCTACTAGTAATTAATTTAACTCCTACCCTGACACTGTGCACTTTGACTGAGTAAATAATTTGATAGCTTTTTTTCTTGTAATCTACTACAGTGGTATGGTTATTTTATTAATTTGGAAGAACAACTCTGTTATTTGTACTTCAGAGGCATGCAGCATATACATGGAAAAGGAAAAAGAGACGGTGGCACACAGGCATCATTATAGAGTCACTCTTAACGCAGAATCACCAAGAGGTCCCAGTGGAAAGCTAGGCCCCATTGCACTGGAAATGCTACAGGAACATAGTGAGAGGCAGTCTTTGCCATGGAAAGCTTATCATTTAAGCAGGGTGGGAGGGGAAACAAAGGCTGAGAAAGATCAAGTGACTTCCTGGGTTTCATACAGCAGGGCAGCAGCAGAGCTAGGAATGGAACCCAGCTCTTCTTGTCTGATGGTCTGTTACCTAAGCTAGTGATTTGGATTGGCCTGCTCTTGTGAAGCTGAGAGTGGATAACTGACAGCTGATAACTCCTGCAAAGGTCCTGGCACAAGGCTGCACCGCATGTGCTAGCATATGCACAGGAAGCAGCCTGGGCATCTTCATCTGGTGCTGTGGATGGGTTTGTTTGCTCTGTGAATGTGGTCTGCTGCTTCAGTTGCAGAGATAGCATATGTAGAACTACCTCAGGTGTCCCTGCTGCCTGAAAAACAGGAAGGTGCAAGTCTGTGGGACTGGGCAGGGACCTGGGGAGTGGTCATGGGACAGCAGATGTGGGTCAAGAGGTAAGTGAGCCATGGGCTGTGCAGGGTGCTGGAAGTGGGGTGCAGGGTCAACAAGGTAGAGAACCACTGCTGTAGACCATGCAGTCTTCCCGTGATAGACTCGCACTCTTTTGCACTAGTGACTGTGGCATATGTGGCTCCTCAGGGAGGATCAGGACAGAGGTGTGGAACACAGACCACTGGAATAACAGTGAACCTGCCAGCTAACTAGACATTTCCCCTGTCTCTGTTTAGGCCCTTCCTCTCCTTCTGTTGGGAGGTCTTCAGGGAAGAACCCAAGCTGTAGCTGCAAGCCATGCATACAGTACACAGGAGGAGAACCCCACCAGACCAGTTGGGAGGTACCCAATACCTAATAAAAAGGACATGCCCTTCGATATAGTGGAGCTCATGGAGGAAGTTGAGAGGAAGGTAAGAAGATCCTGCCGTGAAAACCTCTCTTGTTGGGGAGGATCCAGACTCTCTGAGTTCATGGCTTTCCTGGATCAGAGCCAGGCATGTTCTTTCTGTCTCACTCCTAGAACAGTAATTCTCAAGCAGGGTGTTGCAGGATTCTTTTTAGGGTGACATTCAATATTAGCACTGTTAGGTATACAAACATCTACATATCATGCACAAGATAAATCCAGAGATTTCAAATAGGAATCCATAGTGTCAAAGACATTCTGACCTACTGTGTTCTTTCTGTGTTCTCTGCAAGAGAAGACTTGCTCTGTTATTTTTCCATAGTCAAAAAGATAAGTGAAAGCTAAGAGCTAGCATTTTCCAAGAAATGCCTTGAGTGTAACAAGAGTTGCCTTGAATCCCAAAAGGATGAGTACCACTGCTATAGAACCACCTTCCTGATGGTGTTTCCCTTCTCTCCCTCCCTGTACTGTGCGCCACCTCAGTGAAGGAAGACCTTGGCTAGGTTTTACAAGAGCCTTGACCCATCCATCTTAGCTTTTTCCAACTGGGAAATGGGCTCTTCTGCTCCTTCCAGCTATGGCTGTAGTGACCCCTGGTAGAATTTACCAGTCATGTGCTGGTAATTCCTTATTCCTGGTTCAATTCCTTATTGAACTAGGCTGTTTATAACATGTTTCCCTCCTGTATCTCTTGAGACCTCTACCCCAAAGACACTCGCACTTTTTTGTCCTCCTGGATTGGTGCTAACAGGATCTCTAGGTCTGACTGACAGGGTGAATCAGCAGAAACAGGTCTGCCTCTGCACCTAGGCTGCTGCCACTCTTAGTTATTTGTAATAACCACAGGATCCAACAGATTATGCTGCTAGTAAAGTGGCGCATAGGCCCAAGTGCATTTTTAGCACTGACCCATTTGTATTGTGTCCTCTGCAGTAAGCTTACAGCTATTGACATCTCTTCTCTTTAATCCCTGAACAGACTGGATTTTTGCCTAATGTGTTCAAAGTGATGTCTCATCGGCCTGAAGAATTTAGAGCATTCTTTGCCTATTACAATGCCATTATGAACAAAGAGACAGGTAAACTGTGCAGCCCCTTTGAAACTGCCCTTAATGCCAGATTCAGAAGCTGCAAACATGTAAGCCCTGGCCCCTGGATTTTACAAGTGCTGCAGTCAGTAGAGACTACATGTCCCAGCAGGCAGTGACAGCACACTATTCACAGAATGTGATCTGGCCAATCTGCATAAGAAGCTTTCACATATGCTTCTTCCAGCCCGTATTGTGCAGTGACTCAGGCTTTTAGCAATGGTGGCCCTGGTTTCAAACTAGCTGTTATAATGTGATGCTTTTTTCACAGTGTTTTGAATGCGTCTATAATTGAAGATTGAGGTGCCAGTCTGCTCATGCTACATGGATAGGCTACTTTAAGCTGGTACATGTGCAGTGAAGAACTTTTTAAACTTCATGGAAATGGTTTAGAAAATATTGCTGTCAAAACCCTTCTGTGCACACTGGATTTTTGGTGGGAGGTGAGCTGAGGCGACAGGGGTGTCCTCTTTTATTTTACTTGGAAGATGTTCCCTTAAAATCAGAAACTTATGAAAAGGCTTGAAAAATGTAATGGGTAGAGGCAAATCAGAAGAGTTGTCTGTTTCAAAGGGAAGGCGGGTGGGTGCCTGTAACGATCTGGTGGCAGTGCACTGGTGAGGCCATACCTGCATTTCCCACCACGGTATTCTCTCTGTTCTTTGTTTGACGCTTTATGTCTTGTAGAAGCTGCCGGCCAGTAGTTATCTGATAAGTATGAAGCCCGTTCTAGATGGATCCTCCTTCCCTAGCAGCAGGCCCAATGTCTCTTGGAAAATACCACAGAATTAGCTAACACTGAACTTTATTTATAGAAAAGAATATTCTCCCTATAGTTTCTCTCTCTGCTTCACTGTAGCAGTTCTTCCTAGAGTCTTCCCTAGTCCTGTCTTGCCTACCTTCTTGCTACAGATTTTGAAGAAATGTATATAACCTCCTACTTTTCGCTGCTTTGCAAGATGGTAGTGAACCCCTCCAGCAGTTATGCAATACTGACGTGATTTCAGTCTTCCAGTTCCCCATGTTGCTTGTGAAGGCATCGGTGGAAAGTAAGACTGATGAGAGTTTTGTTTATCACACTGATGATGTTTTGGAAGCTGTCAGCAGCCAACAGGGGCTCAGGGGCATGGATCTGTACTGACTGGCATTGGGAAAGCTGCCTTCCCCACCATAAGGGCTAGGAACTCAATAAAAAATGGAACTCTACAATATTTGACTTCCACAGAGAACCTGACTGTGGGCGCATCTACACAAGATCCTTATTGCCCATTGGGCTAATTCTACCATGCTGGCAAAAACCATGCTAATTCACTAATGTACTGTACATTAGTCTAATGGGCATTAAATGTCACCTAGAAAGTGTTCATCTGTGCTAATGCACACTAGTGCCAATTACAGCACATTACTGAATGTGTAGACATGCCCTGTGAGTTGTCCACTTCATCTATGAAGTGCTGTTTTCAAAGTCTCCTGCTATGAATTGTCATGGTGAACAGGGAATATGAGCTCTTAATGTGAGCCAAGAGAAATCCTAAAACCTGCCTTGTCATTCTGTGATGCATGCAAATTACCAGGTTTTGTATTTATATTAATTGGAACACAGATTGGATTCCCAGGTTGTCTTTGACCAACAAGAGGCTCTGGTAGCAAGTTGTCCATGCTATTCAAACTCCTCCCAAGAATTATAAATGAAGCCACACTCTCTAGAAGCTTGGTGGAAGTGATTGCTATACCATTTTGCTTGTTATAAAATATAATCTTGAATCCCCAGCCTCAGAGGAAGCTCAGTTTTTTCTATTTTGCCTCCTGCTCATTTCCCCTTTTGACAGCAAAGTCTGTCTGGGCCACCAGACCCTGTAGCACTGTTTGCCCCAAAAGAAAGATTATAATAAAAAATGAACTGCTTCAGAAAACTCTTCAAACTCTTTAATCATTTAACTCAGATTGCACCCAGAAAAGTGGACACATAAGTAATTTGACTCATATGCTTAAGTGTTTGCAGGATTATCCATGGACCAAGTCTGCAGTTCTTACCTAGTCAGACCTTAAATAAGACTGTCATCTGAGTGAAAGCAGCAGGATTTGGCCCTCTCTGCATAAAAAGTCTGTATAACAAAATTGGTCATGCTTTCCTTCATCCCTGTGTATGTGCTAATTGGTGATCTTCCACCACTTCTTATTTGCTAGTACCTGGGTATATTTTCTTTCCTGGGTATATTTGTAACAAGAAAGAAAGTTTCTTGTTGAAAGTCACCTTAGAGATTTTTTCTCCCCCTCAGGAAGACTTAGCAAGGCGGACAAAGAGCTCATCATTGTGGCTACAAGCATGATTAACAGATGTCCATACTGTGTCACTGCACATGGGGCTTTGCATCGAATATACTCTAAAAAGCCGACATTGGCCGATCAGGTGGGTATTTTTTAAAGAAACTAGTTTCTGAGAATATCAGAACTAGCTGGTAGAGGCTTTACCTGCCTTACATACTGCTTTGAGGTATGAAAAATGTATGTGCATCTCTTTTTACTTGGTGTTAAAGATGTCAAAGGTTTCAGTCCCACATAGGTATAAAGTAGGGCATGAGTAGGATTGTACTTCAGTTCTCTTTGCCCAAGCATGTCCCTTTGTTTCTTTGCTCATGACTGGGTTGTCCTTTCCTAATAGCTGACACATGGAACTTAAACTGCACATAGTGGCTGGTTTAAGTTGTTATCTAGTCCACCTGTGACTCCACTGACCATGCAAATCTTCCTCAAGGTGATGGTGCAGCTAGCATTACAGTGACAGAAAAGTTCTAAGATTAATAGTGCGGGGGGGGGGGGGGGGGGGGGGTGTCCATCCCTGACAGCCTGTCTGTTCGGGCTTTGCACTGACAATGTGCATGGCCTCTCTGGAGTTCAGAAAATAAATCCCCTTCTCTCCCCATCTTGTATGGAAGTTTTGCTCAGTGGAGTTACATGGCCTGTTGGTCATGTTGGTCACAACCGCACCCACTCAACTGCTTTGAATACATCTACTACAAAGCAATGCAGCCTGCTGGGAAAGTAGTGTCTCCTTTCCATGGCCATCCCATTCCCCACCTTGCACTGCTCAGCTGGATTGCCACAGTCCTGCTGCACTCATTTCATGACAAAGAGTAAGACGCATAGCAATGGCTTGAAATTGCAGCAAAGTATGCTTTTCTTCACTGTTAGAACAGTAAGGCAGTAGAATAGATTTCCTAGGGAAGTTGTGGAAATTTCCTTCCTTGGGGATTTTCAATAAGAAGTTAAATAAGCCTTGGTTAGGGATGTTTTAGGAGAAGCTATGCTGAGCATGTGCTTCAAAGAGCAACACTTGACAGTCCAAGAGCTGCCCACTTATGGATCACTGGGAGATAATCAGACTAGCTCTAGTCCAGAGCAGATGGATATTGGTGAGGACAAATGCCCAGCAGCAGAAGAATGAAGCAGAGCTCCACACCTGGCTTAGTTACAAAAGGAGAGTAAAGGAATTGGGAAAGGTTTATGGAGGAGAAGGACCATAGAAAGGGGTGTGAAGTGTGGAGTTTTTTGCTGTTCTCAGGTTACAGAATAGAGTAGAGGGTGTTTGTTTTTTCACTACTTGCTTCTGAACTTAGCTGGTTGCTACATTGAGCAAGGAAGGAATTTTTTCCATGTTTCCCCTGCTGTTATGGCCCATGTCTGGTTTTTTGGAGGTTTTTTTTTTTTTTTTTGGGGGGGGGGGGGTGGGTGGGTTAGTCTTAGAAACATTGAATGTTGGCTGCAGCCAAGGCTGGGGATTTTGCCTGGGGTATGCTGATGCCCTTCTGGAACTAAAACCCAGAGATTCCTGGTTAGGGGGTGTTGTCCCATTGCCCACTCAGGCAGCTGATCACATTTAGGGTCAGGAAAGAATTTTACTGCACTGCCAGATCAGCATGGCCTTGGGGACAGGGGGGATCGCCTTCCTGTAATGGGGAGGAAGAAGAGCTGCATGGTTCTCTTCCTTGGATCTCTTGAGTATATTTGACAATGGTTGCAGTGACAGGACATTAACAGCCCTCCTCCCCGTCCTTTACATGTGGCCAGTTAGGATGTTTTGGGGCAACATAGTTGTGTGACCCGGTTATTTCTCTAGTTTTTAGCAATAGGTTAGATAAGCATTTATATGGGATTGTTTGGATAGGGATGATCTTGCCTTGAGCAGAGGGTTGGAGTAGGTGATCTCCTAAGGTGCTTTCCAGCCCTTTTCTATGAAGTCTGAATTTGAAGGACTAAATTTGAAGCTGCTTCTGTAACAACAGATAGATACATACACAAGCCTAAAATTGACCAGTCCAGCAAATAGAGAGAAAACTCAGACCTTTGCTTGGTGCTTGGAGAGCCAGGGAGCAAAAATGATGGCAAATTGCCTTTGCATATCCCCAAATTCTCAAGTGGGCTTGCATCTTCCTGAACCATGTCATAACTTAATAGCTTTGCCCTGATTTTTTTTGTCAGAAGTGCTGACCTATCTATGGTTTCCACTGCCCACAGCTGGAGTTGTGGCTCTGCATTTCTGACTGTTGGGGCAGTGAAGTCAGAATTAGTGACGCAATGACCCTAAATCATTCACAACTCTAGAAAATGATGTTCTTTGTTTTCCCTTTGCTGCCACTGTGCCATTATAGTACCAACATATCTTCTAGAAGGAAACATCTCCTTTAAAGCATGGGTTTCTAACTGGTGGGCCGCAGGCTACATGCAGTTTGCAAGGGATTAATCTGCTTCCACCCACGCAGCTGCTGTTCCCCACACCGCTCTGGTTGCAGCAGCCAAGGCTGGTGTCTCTGGGCTCCCCCTCCCTCTTCCACCTTATATTCCCTTTCCCAGGGACTGGTGCTATGCGGTGTAGTGGTGGCAGGGGAGCGGGGGGAGGGAAGTGCCTTGCACACACAGTGCAGTGGGAGAATGTGTCTTATGACATTTGGAGCGTATCTTAGTTCCTCAGTGAAACAAAGTGTAGAATCCAAGTTCTTCAGTTTGCCCAGTTGTGCTGTTTACAATCCCTAAATGCATGTTTCCTTCATACACACATATGCACACTCATCTATTGGACTTTCTTACAGGTTGGTGTGAATTGGCAACTGGCTGATCTAAGTGATCGGGAGAAAGCAATGCTGGAGTTTGCTGTAGCAGTTAGTCATGCTGAAAATATAACTGAAGAACACTTCCAAAAGCTGGAGGCACATGGGTTTGACCAGGAAGATGCCTGGGACATAGGAACAATCACTGCTTTTTTTGCCATGTCTAACCGTATAGCTCACTTCACTGACATGCGTCCAAACCAAGAGTTCTACACCATGGGCAGAATACCGAAGGAGAAGGAAAAGGCAGAAACTTCCTAACACTGCTGTGATGGCTACAGCTTAATATGGAGACATACCACATTCTTAAATGCCAAGGCTTACTGGCTGCATCTACACAAGACACTGACTGCACAGTTGTTACTGTACAGTCATTTAGTCCTTGTATAAACAAGAACTAAATGACTGTGCAGTAACTGGAGTTACTGCGCAGTAGTGTCACCAAATGGCTTTTTTGTGATGCTAACTGCGCAGTAGGCCGAAACTACTGCGCAGTAGCATCACATCACGCTTGCTGCCATGCGACGCTACTGCACGGTAGTCACAGGCTACTGTGCAGTCAGTCTTGTGTAGATGCAACCACTGAATATGTAAAAGGTGCAGGTTAAAACTAGATTGTCACCAGAGATCAGATGGGAAATGGACTTTGCTTCACTTCAATGAACAAAAATCTAGGAAGGTGTTTCAACAGCTTGCTAATTGCCAAACCTTGTCATAAAACTGTGTTTTGAGTGTGATAAAGTGTCTGGGAAACATGCTGTGATTTATGAATATGCTGTTAAGCAACTTTTTCATCACCTCCATACTGTTTGAGTGAATACAGAACGGGCTTTTATATATACAGTACAACACAATTTTCATGTAGGTTGTAATAATTTCTTATAGTAATTTTGCTAACGATCTGAGATTTGTCTATAAATAAAGATAAGGGAAGAGGGGTTAGCATCTTTGCCTTTCTCAACCTTGTTAATTTGTTCCTGCAGTGAGGACCTAATGCTGCCTGTGTAACATTATAATCAGTTCAGTGGGGCATTCTTTCAAGCAAGATTGGGGGAAGAATCAGTGCAAGCCTGACCCATGTCTCGGTGATTTCAGTGGAAAATGTCTGGTTGGCTTTTTGGGGAGTTAGAGCAAGCTAGAGCAAGGCTGAACCAGAGCTCTGTAGTAAAGGCCTTAAAGAGAAATTTTTATAAGAGCAGTTTTTATGCCAGTAACAACAGCTAAGGTGAAATGGCTTTTTTTTTAATGGATCAAGATGAAAAAATTCTAATGCACTGAAGAAAAAAATAAGGGAGAAATTGCATGCATGACCAGTGTTGCCATCTGATGTTTCTCTTAAAGCTCCATCTCCCCGAGTCAACTGATTATGTGAGGATCTCACTAGGTCACTGTTTAGAAAAGTAAGTTTCTGTCCCAGGGTTGTGGGGAAAACCTTGAAAATGTGAATTCTAATGACAAAGACATGAGGAGGCAAATAAAGAGAATCCAGTACTTATTTTAGTACTGAGCCCTTGCAATTTAGTGCATTGCAAAAATATTCCTTTCTCCAACCTGTTTCTCTCACTTCTTTTTAGTAGGCAGGCCCCACACCCCAGTTACTATGAAACATGAGAGAAAGTGTGTGGGGAAATGAGAAAGGTGGGAACCAGGGGTCCTGTCTTATGCATGTTGAAGATAAAAACCTGACCTTTAACCCTCGATCTAATTGCATGTGTCAAAACCCAAAGCTCATCTTTGCTCACAGCTGGGCTCAGCAAAGCCCGGTGCATTCTCCACGGTGTGCAGTGGTCACGCAGGTGCTAGGTGCCTTATTTGATGCACACAGGCTGCATGGTGTGGAATCAGAAAAAATATATGCCTTAAACTTTGATTATTTTAGTTATAAGATGACATAACCGCTTTGTGTAGAATTGCTGGCTCTGTACAGTAGAACAGATAAGGGCAAGTGTTTGTTCTTTGTAACTCTTCTGCAAATGCTTCGCTCACCGCGGCCTTGAAGGTAGCAAAAAAAAAGTATGTACAAAGTAGATTTCCAGGTGCAAGAAGGAGGTTTGTGAACTAACCTCACCTCCCCCATAATTCCCATCCTGATTACAGCAAAGAAATAATGAAGTAATATTATAGCCGCTTTTCATGCTAATTTCACTATATGATCACATGAGTTGTAAGCGACTGTTAAAAAGTATATAAGCCTCCTGATTTTGCTCTTGGGGGGGGACCCCTTCCAAGTGCTTGGGAAATCCATGTCACTTTGGAACTCCCCCTACAGCTGTAGTTTCTTTTGAATAAAAGCTTCTGCTGACCTGACCCAAAAGTACTCTGTGTGTGTTTCCACGACAATGGGCATGAGCCCACAGAGAAACTGCTCCCCTCCCTCTCCCTTGTCTTGAGAAAGGGTCACTAATTATGCAGCCACCGATTCTAGAGAAAAGGAATGTGCAAGCCAGGGCAGGAGTGGTGGTTGGGGGTTAGTAACATGGACTCCAAGGAGGAGTCACTGAGCAGAGTGCAGTAGCCAGCACCCACAGGCCCACCAACGAGTCCAAGAAACCAGTGGATACTGCCTAGTGAAACATTGCCTGGGACTGTGAGGGGATGAGGGACAAGAAGACGACCTTGCAGTCACAGGGGGTCTATCCCAATAAAGCCTCCTTCCTGGCAAGGTGGCAAAAGCAGGCAGAGCAGGGCCAGATCCCAGCGCTTCAGGCATGCAGGGGAGCTTCTGGCCAGGATGCTGCCAGTGGAAGCTGCTCTCAGCTCTTGCCCCGAGCTGTAGAGCCCCCATGGCACCTCACCCCTTCTCCTTCATAGAATCATAGAAAATTAGGGTTGGGAGAGATCTCAGGAGGTCTAGTCCAACCCCCTGTTCAAAGCAGGACCATCCTCAACTAGATCGTCCCAGCCAAGACTGTCTAGCCAGGTCTTAAAGACCTCCAAGGACGGAGTTTCTACCACCTCTCTGGGTAACCTGTTCCAGTGCTTTACTAGCCTCCTCATAGTTTCATAGTTGGTAGGGTCGGAAAGGACCTGAGGAGATCATCTAGTCTGACCCTCTGCTGTGGCAGGAAAGAGTACTGGGGTCAAACGACCCCAGCCAGATGTTCGTCTAACCTCCTTTTAAAGACCCCCAGGGTAGGAGCCAGCACCACTTCTTTTGGAAGTTGGTTCCAGGTCCTAGCCGTCCTGACAGTGAAATAGCGCTTCCTAATGTCTAGCCTGAAACTACCCTCCGCTAGCTTGTGTCCGTTGTTTCTTGTAACTCCTGGGAGTGCTCAGGGGAACAGGGACTCTCCCGATGCCTGCTGGTCCCCGTTGACTAGTTTGCAGACTGCCACTAGATCCCCTCTCAGAGTTCTCTTTTGGAGGCTGAACAGCTTCAGGTCCCTCAGCCTCTCCTCATAGGGCCTGCCCTGCTGACCCCTGATCATGCGGGTGGCCCTCCTTTGGACCCTCTCCATGTTGTCCACATCCCTCCTGAAGTGCAGCTCCCAGAACTGGACATAGTACTCCAGCTGCGGCCTGACCAGTGTCGCATAGAGGGGGAGGATCACCTCCTTGGACCTGCCTGAGATGCATCTGCGGATGCACGACAAGGTATGGTTGGCCTTCCTGACTGCATCCCCACACTGTCGGCCTATGTTCATTGTGGCATCAATGATGACTCCAAGATCCTTTTCTGTCTCAACGCTGGCAAGAAGGGAGTTCCCCAGCCTGTAGGTGTGCCGCTGGTTCTTCCTCCCCAGGTGCATTACCCTGCACTTGTCAGTGTTGAACCCCATACTGTTCTCTTCAGCCCACCCCTGTAACCTGTCTAGATCCGCTTGCAGCCTGTTCCTTCCTACTAGCGTACCCACTTCCCCCCGCGTCTTAGGGTCATCTGAGAACTGGAACATGGTGCTTTCTACCCCCTCGCCCAAGTCACTGATGAAGATGTTGAATAGTGCGGGCCTGAGGACTGAGCCCTGGGGAACCCCAATGCCCACATCCCTCCAGGTTGAATAAGACCCATCTACCACCACTCTCTGGGTGCGGCCCTCCAGCCAGTTAGTGACCCATCTGACCGTGTAGGCATCAACACCACTGTCTCCTAGTTTCTTACTGAGAATGGGGTGAGAGACCGTGTCGAAGGCCTTCCTGAAGTCTAGAAAGACTATATCCACTGCGACACCTGCATCCAAGGACTTGGTGACCTGGTCATAGAAGGCCACTGTCATATTGAATGAAATAGTTTGAATGTTTGTAAAGGTTGCCCATTAGCCAGTTTCAGGAAGAAGATAAGATTTATCTCCTTATCTAGTTCATTGTTTTGGGACTATGTGCAAAAGATCCTGACTTTGCTTAAAGTCTTAATTTAAATTTCATCTTTTAGAAATCTTTTACAAAGAGAGCAAATATCCTGAATTCCAAGAGATCAAACCCTGAGGCCTTTTGACCAGGTTGGTAAGAAAAGGGCATTTGCAGTGATATGGAAGTTTCCCAAAGGTAATTTAAAATGCTCAACAAAGGTAAAAGAATCTGTTGAGTAAGATCCGAGCCCAAATTTGGGAGCAATGATATATTGAGTAGGAGGAGCCCGCTGACGGCAACTCGCTCAATAAAAACGGTAACTTGCTGTCCCAATTTGGAGGTGACTATACTTGCAGAACAACGAAGGAAAAATCGCAAGTATAGCCCGGTTCAGACTGATCACCTGAAACTACCCTCTCCGTGAACACGAATCTCTTAGTTCACACTGAAGCCGCGGAGCACCTGAAAGGGACTGAAGGAAGGGGACTTAGTCCTATCACTGCTGAGGCCAGCCTATTGACTTGTATTGCTGAGCCCATTTCATTGAACCGTACTACTGAGGCCAACCCATTAAATTGTACTACTGAGGAATGAAACCATATTTTGGTATTTGGCTTCTTGGAATTCTAGGATTGTAAGTATAATATGAAAAATAATAGTATTGATTCAAATTTAACTTTTAGTTGTAATTGTAGTTGTTTTTGTAACACTAATTCTTATAGTATTGTTTGGGAAGGAAGTGCATTCGGAGCATTGTTTCTGATATATGTAATTATTGTGTTTTTAATGTTTGTGGTGTTTCTTAAAGCTAAGCAGTGTTATATACGTAGCAAAGAGTTTTAAAATAAAATTGTGTTCTATGAATTAAGTGTGTAATCATTGTGAAATCGTGCAATCAGTTAACTGCTCCCCCAGCCAGTGCATCAAAACGAATCAGTAAATTGTGTGGGATTTTCTCTATTCCATAACCCACTAGAGACAGCCACCAGGTTGGTTTGACAGGACCTGCCTCTAATGAACCCATGCTGGTTGCCCCTGAGCATAACCTTCCTTGCTGGCCCTTCCTGGACATGTGCCAGGATAATTCTTTCGAAAAGCTTCCCCAGGACCGAGGTAAGATTCACGGGACTATAATTTCCTGGGTCCTCCTTCCTCCCTTTTTTGAACAAGGGGAGAGTTCTCATGAGAGAGTTCTTCCTAAAATCTAACCTAAACTTCCTTTGCTGCATCTTGAGACCATTGCTCCTTGTTCTGTCATCTGTCACCACTGAGAACAGTCTAGCTCCATCTTCTTTTGAACCCCCCTTCAGGTAGTGGAAGGCTGCTATTAAATCCCCTCTTGGTCTTCTCTACTGCAGACTAAATAAACCCAGTTCCCTCAGCCTCCCCTCAGTAGTCATCTGCTCCAGTCTCCTTACCATTTGTTGCCCTCCACTGGACTGTCTCCAACTTGTCCACATCCTTTTCTATAATGGCTGGGCCCAAAACTGGACACAGTACTCCAGATATGGCCTCACCACTGCTGAATAGAGGGGAATAATTACTTCCCTTGACCTACTGGCAACACTCCTACTAATGCAACCCAGTATGCTATTAGCCTTCTTGGCAACAAGGACACACTGCTGACTCATATCCAGCTTAATGTCCACTGTAATCCCAAGGTCCTTTTCTGCAGAGCTGCTGCTTAGCCAGTTGGTCCCAGGCCTGTACTGGTGCATGGGATTCTTCAATCCTAAGTGCAGGACTTTGCACTTGTCCTTGTTGAACCTCATAAGATGTCTTTTAGCCCAATCCTTCAATTTGTTTAGGTAACTCTGAATCCTAGCCCTACCCTCCAGCACATCTACTACTCCCCCCAGCTTGGTGGCATCTGCAAACTTGCTGAAGGTGAACTCCATCCCATCTTCCAGATCGTTAATAATGATATTGAACAAAACCAGCCCCAGGACTGACCCCTGGGGCACTCTACTTGATACCAGCTGCCAACTAGGCATTGAGTCATTGATCGCTACCCATTGAGCCCAGTGATCCAGCCAGCTTTCTATCCACTTTACAGTCCATTTATCTAACCTTTACTTCCTTGGCTTGCTTGCAAGAATGCTGTGGGAGACGGTATCAAAAGCCTTGCTAAAGTCAAGGTATATCACATCCACCACTTTTCACATGTCCACAGCGTGGCATCGCAGTAGGGGGCACTACTATGCAGAGCCACCCAATTCACTGTGCCAGGCCCGAAACCACACTTCAGGAGTCTCCCCAGGGGAGCCTATGGCCAACCATCCCCCTTCCTAGAGAAGACCAGCAAGCCTGGGGTAATGCTGCCACCACCTGGGCACTGGTCTCAGTTAGGGCTCTGTGCAGTCCAGGCTACACAGACCCTGCAAGCCTTGGGGCTGCTTTGCCCAATGGTGGTATTTCAAGGTGCTTCTTCCCACCTGAAGCACCCAAAGATAGCCTCTGGCACTGGAAGAAAATAGAAAGCCAAGCCCAATGTAGCCAGCCCAGCCAAGGGAGCAATAAAGGCCTCTCTCTCCCCTCAGGAATTCACAGCCAGTCACGCTGTAACCCGATACCGTTATTGATCGGGGGCCGAGAGCAGGGGAGTAGAACACAGGAGTCAGAAATACCCTTCAAGCAAACCAAAATAAGTTGCGCCCTACAGATCTTGGGTTGGGGACCCTTTTAATATGCATCTGAATTACTTAGTTCTAATCTACTAGCTAGTTTTCTAGTCTTTACTTATAGAGCATCTTCAGGCAGCAGCCTGGAGTCTTTGCTTGATCATTTCCAAAATGCCGCCGGAGGAAGACAGCGAGCTTCCCCTCCCCTCAGGAATTTATCTAACCTGGTCACCTGGGTGACCAGGTTGTACCGGATAGCAAACAGGTGAAAGAGACAGAGGTGTAGCTGGACTGACCCAAGAAGGGGTGGACAGAGGGGGATTTCTTCACACCCAGTGCCCCTTATCTCATGATAGAAGGCAATCAGGTTGTTCAGGCATGACTGGCCACTGGTGACTGCATGCTGACTGTTCCTGATCACTTTCTTCTTCTCCAAGTGCTTAGAAATGGATTCCTTGAGGACCTGCTCCATCATTTTACTGGGGATTGAGGTGAAGATGACCGGTCGGTAGTTCCCTGGATCTTCCTTCTTCCCTTCCTTACTGATAGGCACTGTTTGCCCTGATCCAGTCATCCGGGACCGGCCCAAGTCACCACCACTTTTCAAGGTCGCTGGCCAGCGCTCCGCAACCTCAGCAGGCAACTGCCTCCCCCCCCCCGCTTGTCTGAACAGCTGCTCCAGGCTCCGCCCCGGCCGCTGCTCCGCCGCCTCACCAGTGGGGGGGGCGGGGCTGAGATCCCGGACGTTCCCGAGGGGCGGGACCGCGGGAGGAGGGTGGGGATTAGCCGGGGCCGCAGACTGAGAACGCTAAGCGCCAGGGTTGGAAGGGGCGGGGCCAGCCGCTGGGGGCGGGGCGACGGGAGGAAGGGGAGGGTCTGCCGGGCGATGGTTTCCGGTGGGTGGGGCCAGGCGCTGCCCCGCCCCGGAAGTAGCGGTGTTGGCGCTGCGGTGGGTGGCGCGGGGATGGCGGCGGGATGAGCCGCGCGCGGGGCCAGGCCAAGGCCCCCACGGTCGCCGCCGCCATGGAGCCGGCGCGCGCCGCCAGCCCCGCGGCCGGGGGCGACCCGCCGCCCGCCTCGCCCCGGGCCGCCGCGGGCCCCGGCGGGGTTGGGGGCCGGGGCGGGCTGCTGGGCTGGCTGCGGCGGCGGGGCCTGGGCCGGGGGCCCTTCGTGGACCCGGCGCGGGACAACTACCGCGCCTTGACAGGGCTGTACAGCGCCATCCAGCCCGCCGACTCCGTGTCGCTCAGCACCCGCACGCACGGCGCCGTCTTCAATCTCGAGTACTCCCCCGACGGGTAAGGCCGGGCCCGGGCCGCCCACCCGCACGCCCTGGTGCCCGGGAGCCGCTTCCCCGTGGTTGTCGGGCCCGGGGCTGGGAGGAGCCTGTTGCCTTCCCTGTGAGGGGCCTGAGCCGCGGGGGGAGGGCAGGAATGGCAGCGCTGTGTGCCCACCCAGGGAGCCTCTTATGTAACCGAGGCATAATGCTAAGTAAGGCCAGGAAGTGATCAAACCTCTGCAGGTAGAAGCAGCGCATCCACAAATCCTGGAAAGAGGGTTTGTGGGTTTTGCTTTGGTCAAGGGTGTCCCGAATCCCCTGATTCTTGGCGGGCAGCAGAAATCTTCCCCACAAAATGTGGTGTGTTGGATCCTGCTCATCACTTGGCAGGTTTTTGAATGATGGGGGATGTGTTGATCCCAAGCAGTAGGTAAAAGTTTAAGCTAGTTAATCAATTTCTGTATTTGATAAAACCTAGTTGGGTTTATTTCCTCTTCTTTTTTTAATGGAAAAAGTTACTAGTGGAAACTCAATATGCGTCTGTTCATCTGCTGTTTGCAAAGGTTTGTGGGTTGGTCTCACTAACTGGCTATTTTGGCAGAGCTGCTTGACACTTCCAAGAGTGGTCTGGGTTTTAATCTTTCAGACCTGTACTGGGATCAAGGGTTATTCCTCTTGTGGGGCTGTTTATGCAGGTAATGCCACTGACTTCAGGAAGATTAGCAAAACTGACTCTGGACAGTGGTGTGTCTAATAGCACTGTGTATTCAGGGTGCTGTTTTCTTGCAAAATGTAAGGCTGGTTACAGACAGAAAAATCTGTGTGCACCCCTTCCACACTGCCCCCGCCCCCCCCCCCCATCCGAATGACCGCCTGGGCCATGTTCAGCAGATACATAAATTGCAGGGATTAGCTCAAAGTGTGGTGCTTGAGCTGGGACAGAGCTCAAAGTGTGGTACTTGACATTTTTAGTTTTATGCTTGACTGGAGGAGACCAGATCTAGTTTTAATGTCCTACCTTTTGAGGCCCACTGAGAATAGAAACAAGTTATTTGTGCACTGGGGAACTACAGCACTCTGGTGTCCAACAATATATTTGCTTATAAGTGTAGTAGGTGACGTGGCAATAGATCGGCATCATTCTGATTCTCATCTGATTTAGCAAGTATGCTACTGGCAGCAAGCGCTCAACAGTAGTAGTAGGGCATATTGATGGAGGATTAACCTACTATTTTTGTGAGAGATCGGGGTTTGGAACCAAAGGAACGTTACTTCGAATTATTTGAATTTGACATGTTGTACACCTGTAGCCCATTAGTTTTAGACTTGAGGTAACAGAACACTAAAATCTACTTTAAAATATAGACAAAATTAAAAAGAGAGAGTTAGGTGAGCTTAAAGAAGGATGGAAGGTCCTAGAACAATAGCACAATGTGGAACAAGCAGAATTCAGAAAAATATATTTGAACAATCACTTTTTGCGGCATGTTTTCATTTTAGTTGACTTGCATCCCCCCCCAAAGTGGACACAACCATATTTTGTTTCTGGACAACCAAATACAAAGTTTTAATGGTCAAGGACAAGCTGTGAGTGGTAGTGTAGCCTCCCAGATGCACTGAAACTTAATCAGAGCCAAGTTCCAGTTCTCCTTGGATATTGGTGGTGAAACTACCAATGAAATCAAGCAGTTACATCACACCAGATCTGGCCCCTAATTTGCCTCATTCTCTATTCTCAGAGCAGGACAGAATGAAATTTCAATAAGTACCAAACTGAGCTGTTGGCAGTTCTCATGTTGGGACAGATGAATTCCTCTGTCATGTTTTCAGTATGTAAGTGTATAGTCGTGCCAATTTTTCAAAACAACAGGGTCAGTCTTCTGCTGAGATTGCAGGAGCTGGTGGCATAAGGGATGGAAGTGAAATGTTTTATGCTGGGGTAGCTGGGGTGATGATGTAAACACCTAGTGAAGGTGAGCAGTGCCAGTTCAGTGTCGCTTGCTATGGTGCAGCATAGTTACATCAGCACAAAGGTCCCCAGTTTGGACAGGACATGTTTATCTCTCCAGACAGCACAGGATGACAGGAAGCTCAAATTTGAGGAGCTACTGGATTCTAGCTTCTGGCACGTATTTTGCTTCCTCGGGTTGGTGGAGCAGACAACCCTCAGTCTTTGATGTGCTTCACTGCGTTGTTCTAAAGCAGTTTGGAATTCTGTCATGCTAGGAAAATCCTTAGCCCTCCTTTTAGAACAGCTTTAAAATCCACTTACAGTGGTTTGGCAGTGGCAACTGATCTTAATAGTACTAAATCAGGCTTGGTAACATTTACCTGTCTTTAAAATGTTGTTTTATAGTAATGATAGAAGATACTATTGGCTAATGCAAAATCATATTTCTTTAAAAGACTATGGACTTTTGATGCTTTATATGGCTCTTTGGAATTTGGAAATTGCCTTGCTGCCACTTCCTTGTTGCTGTTATCTGTGAACATGTCTCTGCCTTAATACGTCCTACAGTCCTTGTGTAGTTAAATGAGACAAACCGCAGGTCGGATGGCAAATGTTATCATTCTGATGAAGGCTAATTCAGTTAGTCAGTGTATGAATTTTGCTTTCTGGTGGAGCGTTGTTTAACTAGTATATTCTGAATGTTTTCTTTATACTGACTTTAACAGGCTTTGAGTCAGTCTCCAAATAAGCAGCTACCCAACCCAAATTTTAGAAAAAAAGAAAGAATGGTTATAGTTTCCTAGGCCGAGAGGGAGTCAGTTGGATTTGCTGCAGCTACTGGCTGGTTACTTAACATGGTCTGGTCCATGTTAGTTAACATGCCTAAAGGATGGTATCATAGTTTAAATAGCAAAACCTTGCATTACTGATCAGCTGGTGCTTAAGTACATTGTGATTATATTTTATAATTTTGGATCTTTTTAAACTACTCCAGCTAGTAAGATGGTGACATGACCCACATTCTAGGATTCAGTGCCACAGGTACTACGTATTTCTTTGCTAGGTACTACTACTGTCAGTTCACCAAGCTTATTCAGAGCTGGCTATTAGAGGGTCTTTTAGGAATAGCATCTCTTGTCTCTTCAGGATAAGGGGGCAGACTAGATGATCCTAAGGTCCCTTCTAACCCTTGGATTCTAGTACACTATTCAAGCACAAATTGATATAGCTTTGCAAGATCCTTCAGTCCATAGGTGGAGAAAGACTGTGAAATGGCCACAGAAGTCTGTTATAAACCTTGGGTTAGAACCCATATTGTTGTCTACATCCTCCTTCTCCTTCCATTTAATAGGCTGCAGTTATGAACAGAGCTGCACACATATGGAGCTCCAGTTTCCATATGTATTCCTAGATTTTATCTCTCTCCCCCACCCAGTAGCCAGTAGGTTAGAATACAAAGGCAGTGATGGGACACAACACCCTTAGATAATATTTTGTTCAAAACTCTCGTAACTCTACTCAGCCTGTGGATTGATTTGTGTTGTCATCAAGTTTTATGCAGTAGCATAATAGTTATAAATTAGCCGTTATTCAATTAAAGGGTTCACATGACCTGTCCAGTGGATACACCAGCTACGCATCGATTTATGCCAGCCGCCAAGCTGCAAAGGAGAGCAGGTTTGGTTTGGTTTTTTTTTCAGAACAGGTGACAAAGAAATGACTTCATAGTTGAGTAGACAGCATGCCAATGTTAAACTCCTTATTTGAGACTGCACAGTGGAAAGAAGGCAATGGAACAAAGCTACCTGCGCAAAATCAGAACAGTGTCTTGGGCTTTGTGAAATGTGCACAGTTGGTAACAAAGCAGAGATGAGAATAGGTCTAACGGATGCCTGTCAAGAGTATTTAAAGACTTTACTTTCTTAAATGAGTAATACCTTTCCTTTTCTCTTACTCTTTTCAGGTCAGTGCTGACTGTTGCTTGTGAACAGACTGAAGTTTTGCTTTTTGACCCCATATCTTCAAAGCACATCAAAACTCTCTCTGAAGCTCATGAGGACTGTGTAAATAATATCAGGTCAGTCCCTTGGGGGAGGGGGCATGGCGGGAAGCCAAACTTTAAATGCAAGGAAATGCCATAATTTTTTTAACGGTAGATATTTTTTGTGCATTGTGGTGCTGTCATAATTTAGTTCAGTCTTCTCTTCTCCTACACATTTTATCCAGCCAACAGAATGTGATTTAATGTGTACTGTTTACCTTGTTTTGCTGCATCCTGTTGCAGGGGAGGGAGCGGGGGAGAACAGGGTGAGAAGTTGAAGAGCATTATTGTGTGTCTGGTTGCAATACGAAACACACACACTTGTTCCTTTTAAATGACTGTGGTTTGAGGGATGCAGTGGAGGGCTTGGTTTTTAAGGAATATTGGTTATTTCAGTTTGCCTAGTAACTGCGGGGTATGTTTTGTAAGCACCAGGCACAGGAAGAAAAGGATTTGTATTTATACAAAGCCAGAACTTAGAAAGATTTAAAAAGATGAGCATTTATTTGGAAAGCAAGGATATTTGGTGTTTTAGTTTAATCAGGGTTTAGGAAAGGGAAATCTCATGGTCAAGGCCTTAAACTAGGGGTGGGCAAAATGGCGGATCCAGCCAGAGGCCGGACTCCATTTCCCAACAGCCCCTGCCTATGTCACTGCAGCCAGTTTCCATGGAGACCCCAGCAGCAATGGCTCCCTGACAGTTCGGGGCCAGGGCTTTCATGGAGACTGGCCCCAGCAGTACTGGCAGGGCGTGTGGCTGGATGGGGAGCTGCTCTGTGGTCAAAGAAAGGATGTTGCAGTGGTGACAGCGTGGTTCAGAGCCAGGGCAGAGCTGCGATCCTCTGTCTGGATGCCCCTACCCAGGGTGTGTGGGCAGTGGATCACAGCTCTGTCCCAGCTCTGGACCATGCTGTCATCACTGCAGGATCCCAGCCCTGGAGCAGCCTCATGCCCTGCCAGTGCTGCTGAGGTTGGTCTCCATGGAAACCGTGGCCTCATTGTCACTGCTGGAGTCTCCATGGATACCAGCTGCAGCAACATGGGCAGGGGATGCTGGGAAATGGAGTCTACCACTGGCAAGACTTTGCCTGCCCTTACTTTAAACCAGTCTCTGACTCTGGAATTAGAATGTGGCCTTCACTGGGGACTGATTATCCTACTACAGGGTTCCTTGCACTTGAGACTGCCATCATTGGAGACAGAATTGTGGCATAGATGGAGTGAGAAGCTGATGCAGTCTGGCAAGTCTTGTGTCAAAATGAAGATGTCCCATTGGAGCTTGTCATACAGTAAAGAGTTTTGACATTGAACTAAACAATGAATGTGATGGACTGCACTGTATTAGAATCTAACTCACAAAACTTGCTGTCTGCTTATCAAGGAGGTGGGAACCCCATGATAATCTGAGGGTCCTGAGTCATCACTTTCTGTGGAAAACTATTAAACCTTAAATATGTAGTTGTTACAGTTGTGAAGGTAGTCTCCCAAATGGGAGCTGATGCAGTGTTGCCTGTCTGAGCCTGTAGACAGGATTACTGCCTAGCTGTTAGCTAGGCAGTAATCTGTTAGCTCATAGCATCTCAAGATTGCAGCAGGACAAATTGACATGGCCAGTTTTATTGCTACTCTTCAGAATTCTGGAGAAAAATGATTGACTGGTTCACACTGTGGCTTGGTGAAGAGAAGAGTGACGATTAAATATTTTTGGAAGACCTCAACAAGAGAACGTGGTGATGTGTTGCATAATGGAGATACCTTCCTGTGCTGCCCCTCCTCTCTTCTTTAGAAGTGGGGGCTGAAGCTTTGTTTTTCAAACACTGTTTACCCAAAGTCTTGTATGAAAGGTGAACAGTGAGAGGTGGGGAGTGCAAAAGCAAAGACTGTTTTTCCCCTCTACTCTGAGTGTGCGTTTTGCTACCCTAACCTCCTCCTTATTCCAGGACTCCACACCTTGAATTTAGAAGTATATTCTATTTACGTTATATTCTAAAAATGATTTTTGTTTGTTTGTTTGTTTATTTTTTAAATAAGGCATCCTTTGGGTTCCTTGTTTGTCACAGGTTTTCATATCGGACATTCTTACCTTATGACCAAAGGTGGCCTTATTGGTTAACGTACCAATCTGCCAACATAAGCTGATCACGAGGCAAACTTGACTCTTTCCTTTTCATGCATCTCTGCTCTGGCTTCTACTTTTTGTATTCAACTGAAACTGTTTGTGCTATTGTCTGACTCCTAGTGACCTAGCCACCTCTCACAGCCAGTTTTCCGGCCCCCTCCTTGGCCTATGAGCTGCCTTATGGGAAGTTGACCATACTCTTGAAATCTGGTTCTTCCCTGGCTATTGTGATTTTTGCCTTTCCTGCTTCTGCTTCTGTTCTACTTATCATGTCAAAAGATCCTCTTTGTTCCCCCTTCTCCTCCTTTCTGTGGGGTGTCCCACAGGGCCCTCCCCTTCATTTTCTTATACTTTATCAGGGTACTCTCAGTCACAAATACCAATTCAACTGCCATCTTTTTGCAGACAGCTCACAGATATACCTGTTGGTTCCAGATTTGCTGCCTCGTATCCAAACACAACTCTTAATCCAGTGATTCTCAACTAGAGTACTGAAAGATCCTTTTAAGGGTGTAACACGGTATTAGCACTGCAGGGTGTGCAGATACCTACACAAGATAAACCCAGAGACTTCAAATAAGAATTTATAGTGCCAGAAACATTCTTACATGTTATAGTCTTCTCAAGTTCTTTGCAACAGAGGAATTGCTCTGTTATTTTTCTGTGGTCAAATAATGAGCAAAATTAAACTTTTGGAAATGGAATGCCAGTAATTCAGAGACATTATGGAGGGGGTGCCTTGAGTCTAAAAAGGTTAAACTACTGTCTGAAACTGTCATTTTGGCATGAAAATAGAGTTGAAGCTCAGTACGCCTAAAACAGTTAATCTTTCTATTTAAGACATTCTGCTGTTCTATTTCTTGATCACTTTGGGTATCCCCTCTATCCTGCCTGTCATTTAGGCCCATAATCTCATTGTTATCTTTGACTTGAACTTTTCTCCAAGTCCTGGTATCCAGGTTCTGACTGACTCTTTCAGGTCCTTTTTGCAATACACCTCAATGACATTACTGCCTTTCATATCTCCACCCAGGTGAAACTTGTGGCAGAGTTTCACCTCACCTCTTAGTCACTGCAGCATCCTTTTGTCCAGCTTTTGACAAGTACAGCCTTGCCCTGCCTGCCCATTCAGGATGGATCTGCAAAATTCATTTTTCTAGCTCATTGTTTCAACTATGTCGTTGTCCCCTACCCTGCCACCCTGTGTATACTAGAACCCTAGTCCATAATTGGATAGCCTAGATGCTCTTGTAATACAAATGATATCTCCAATGAAAAACACTCAGCAAACCAAGTGTTGCCACTAATGACATGTTTGACATAATCTAGATGCTAAGAGCTTTGAAATATATGGATTAGTATGCTGAATATAAATGTATATATTTTAGGGTACAAAAATAACTGACTTAGACTTCCTTGTCCATCAGGTCTAAGTTTATCACCCATTTCACTTGTCCATTGCTATGCCAGTTCAGCAGAGATAGTTAGATAAAAAGCTTACAGCTTATCCTTGGGTCACTCCCAGTGTAGTCAGTCATGTCAGCAGACTTGTGAAGAGGTGCAATTTTTAGATGGTCTGTAATAAAGAGAAATAAAATTCAACTCTTAGGTGGTGTTTATCCCTGTCCCTTTATTTTTATAATCTTGTATCTCTGCCTTCTCTTGTTTTGGTCTGCAAAGGACAGCAGCAGGCACAATTACTTTGGTCTCTAATGCTCTCCTTGTCCTGTTATAGCCAGTCCTGGTGATCTTTTTGGTTTTATTTACTTTGGACTTATTGTTAGATGCTTTTGCAAGCACCTTGCATGTAACACACTTGCTTACTTTCAGACAAGCAGTTGCATCATTTTCTCTTGTTAAAGCAAAGCAAGATCCTAGATTTTTTATAGCAAAAATGACCCTACAGTCATTTTCTATCCATGTGTGCATTATAAAGGTTTCACCCAGTGACTTTTCATACTGATCCACCAACTGGTGATTGTAGTAGAGCATGATTTTTAGAAGACATGTAGACTTGATATGAGATGCTTCAAATGGCAGAACCTCATACTTCCCTTAATAGCTTTTTCTAGTGGCTTATTACTCTCACTAAAGAAAAGCATCCTGTTTTCTTAGTTTGGGTTTCCTAGCCTCACCTTGCATCCCTGACTTATCAGCCTTTGTCTGCTAGAGCAAAGAGCTTTGTGCCATTTGAAACCACCTCTCTATGCAGGTTCTTGCAGACCATCAAATTGCCTGTTGCCACCTCATGCTGGGATGGGTTTTGGCCAGAAACCAGAGAGTGTGAAGATAAAGTTTTTACCTGCTAGGATAATTGCCCCTCTGGCTGTCATCATGTAACTAGTGTGACCCATAGACTTGCTCCATCCTGACTGCCTTCTTTGACTTTAAGATGTTTGGCATCTTCCTTCAGATAAGACTTGTCATTATAAATAGGATCCATGCTTATTCCTTGCAAGAAGTGGATGGTGTGAGCACGGGGTGATGCAAGGGTACACTACATGTGCTTTATTTGGTGTACAGGCTGGATGATGATGCCCAGTGAATGAGTTAGGACAGCATGTTTAACTGTGAGAAGTGGGTGGATAAAGATAAGGATTTGAAAACAAACAACTTTAAATAAATACATTTCTGCTTTAAAATCGGTTTCATTGTCTTTCTGTTGTATCATGTAACTAAAAAGTACGTGTGAGATAAAAATTGCTGTGGGTGATACCTTTTATTGGACCAACTGTTCAAATGGGAGGGATATTAGACAGGCTTTTGGGTACAAAAGACCCTTCCTCAGATCTGAGTTGTCTGTTGTATTTTAGTTTCCTAATTAAAATTAGAGTTTTAAATTACATAAAGATTTATTTTTAAGCTTGATCCTTAAAAGATGGGTGTCTCTTTAAAAAAAAAAAAAAAAAAAAAAAAAAAAAAAGACATGTTCAAGAGCCTCCCTGTCTCCCTAAGAATGAGAGACCAAATGGCACCAGATGGACAAGCAAATAGCATGTGCAGTATTGATAGCCATCACCACTTTCCAGCATGTAGATTTTCCAGAGCTGAAACACGTCAGTCAGTTCATGCTCTCCCAGGATCTGCGCCTTGAAGTTGTGACTATTTGCAGTTCAGCCTGTGGATTAAATGAGGTATGGTGTCAATTAAAAAGAAAAATGTGTGCTTGTCAGCAGCAGCTACATTATAAAACATGCACAAAAAGAGGATGGAAGTGTTGGACTAAGGCTTAAAGAAAGTGAGATCTGGATAAAAGATGAGAAGCCTGGCAGCAGAAGGTGATGCTAAGAGTTAGATGGCATGAAAGTAGAGCTAGCATCCACATCCTGAGCAGTAGGTTAGGACTTGGATGGAGAGCTTCCTGGCTCCTACTGTGTTGTCTGCTTCCAGTCCTGTCTGCACCTCCCTTTGCTGGCCCTGTAGCCACAGTGAATGATCCCAGAGTTGTGCTAACTTTCTGCTGGTCCCTGAATTAAGGAAGAGGCAGTGAAGCCAAAGGCAAAATTAACAGGGAGTGAATGCTTGCTTTCAGGATTCTAGGGCATGAACATGAAGGGACCGTGGTTTTTCTCTGATTTAAAAAAAAAAATAAAAAAAAAAAATCCCCAATTTTTGGTTAAAAAAAAAAAAAATAACCCCAAATCTGGATGGATGGATACGTTTCATTTTAATCAAGGAAAGTGTGGATTTAGGGTTACGTTTTTAACCAAAAATTAGGGTTTTTTTTTAAATCTGAGAAAACCAGGATCCCTAGTGATTATAAAGGGATACTCGTGAAAAAGCTGGAAACCCTCTCCCGCTCCCCACCTTAATTTTTCTTTTAAATGTTTCTGAGGTAACTGTACTGTGACTTTAAAGAAAAATAGTAAGATGAAAGTGGAACGGTGAAGTGCATATTTTACTCTATGCTGGTCACCTGTTTAATGGACTGATTCTTCTATTTTCAAAAAGCATCTTCTGCTTCTCTGCTAACTTTGGGCCAGATTTTGAGAAATACCTGTGTACTGTGTAATAACCCTGGATGTCTGATGAGCTGCCTCTTGGTAGGTTCTGTGTACAAATGCACTTTTGAAAAATTGACTGCTGCTAATTTTGTTTTGTCAAATTTTAAAACAATCTATGTTGTCTTGTTTAGTGACATGACCAGCTATAGTGAGGTCTAATTTGTGCTTGCCTCCTTCACTGATTCACTCAGCTATTTAAGAGATCGTGGTGATATGCTGTACAAAACAGAGAAACACCCTCTATCCTAAGGAGTGTAGCCAAAAAAAAGTCTTGGATGTAAAATGTTCTAGGTAACTTAGTAGCATGGGTGCCTTTTACAATGAGGCAAGGTTAAATAAGTGGATTAATTACAGTAGGCTTCACAGAAAATATCAGGGTTTCTTTAAAAGGAGTATTTGAATTAGGCGAAGTGAGTATTTTTATACAGCAGTAATGGGAGGAAGAGTCAGAGAAGGAGGAATGAAGCAGTAGCAGACAAGGCAGAAACAAAGGAAGATGAGAATAGAAGTGAAGAGCAGGACAGCGTTGTCCCGGTCCGGCAGTACCTACTAGAATTTCGTGCTCCCTGGGAGTCTAGAAACCAGAATTCCTGTTGTTTTCAGCACTTTGCCTGTTCAAAGAAGTAGAGGAATCCACATGCCAAGGTGAAGGCTGAAGGTCTAAATTAAATTTGACAGCCTTGATATCAGAGATTCCTAAACAATCGGTTGTGGGAACATCCTACCAATGATCCGAACTCTGGATAGTCATGGGGTGCTCATGCCCCTTTTGTGCCTGTTACATTGCATTAAAAGATGAGAATTCATGCATTTTAACTTTCCCTGTGCTTTACTGCCACAGGGATGATGTGTGATCTCCAGGGACCCTGGTTTTCCCTGATTTAAAAAATTGCAAATTCTCTGATTAAAACCCCCAAAATCCGTGATTAAAATTAAAGGCCCCCCACACTCCAGTCCTGCTGGTGCTCTTCCCCCCCCCCGCAAGCTGCCAGGGCTATAGGGCCAGGGACCCAGGTCCACAGCCCTCTGCCCTCAACAGAAGGCAGCGGCTGCTGCAGCAGAAGGAGCACAGCCAGCGCCCCCACTGCTGCCTGCCTGCTGCAGACTCCGTGGGGGCAAGGCTGCAGCATGCGCTCCTGAGGGTAGGGGGACCTGCGTCCCCCACCCCCAGATGTGTGCGGTGGGCAGGGGTAGGGCTTCTTGCCCTGTTGCCCTCCCCCAAGGCCTCTGCAGCGCAGCATGTTACCCAGCGTGGCAGGGCACAGTGGGACTGTGCAGGAAAGCTGCATGCCTGTGTGAACTCTGATGCCCTGGTGACACTTCCCCTGCAAGCGGGGGCAGCAGCAACAGGTGCAACCCTGCACCGCCCCCCGTGCACACAGGGGAAGTGTGGCCAGGGCAGTGTAGAGTTCGCAGTGGCAGGTAGCTTTCCTACTGTGCCCTGCTGTTCCGGGTTGCACATGCTGCGCTGGGGAGGCCCTGGGTGAGGGCAGCAGGGTGGGGACCACGAGCCTGCAGTGCACACCCACCCTGTCCCTGCCCCCCCCCGCACAGATTGGGTGCGCACAGGTCCGTCCCCCCTGCACCGAAGTGTGTGTACTGGGAGCTGCGTGCTGTTGTCTGAGTGGACTCTGTGCCCCCTTGTGTGGCTTCCCGCACTCCTGCAGGAAGCTGCCCATGAAGGCATGAAGCCGATCCGGACTGCCCCACAGTGCACGGACCAGGAGCTATGCGCTGTCAGCCCAAGCGAGCTCCCTACTTCTGTATGCAACTTCCCTGAGAGGCCGATAGCATGCTGCCGGGCAGGCAGGCACTCCTGCGGGAAGCTGGCTGGGGACTGAGGGAGCGGGGAGGGGTTGGGGAAAGCCCCATATGGAGTGCCTGTCCAGCCATGGCACATGGACTGGGAGCAGCACGCTGTCGGCCTGAGCGGGCTCCACACTTACCTGTTCAGCTTCCCTGAAGGGCCGATAGTGCGCTGCTCCTGGTCCGCGCACCACCAGCAGGCACTCCTTGTGGGGCTTCCCCCAACACCTCCCTGTTCCTCAGCCCCTAGCCTCACACGTATGTCCTGCCCCCCACCTGCTCTGCTGGCTCTCTCTCCAGCCCTGGGAGTCACCCAAGCCTGCCACCCATGGCCCTCCCAGCCCTGCCTGTGCCCCAAGCTATGACCTGCAACCCCCCAGCCCCCTGCAAACTCCGCTCACTTTAGGCGCCAGGAAGGAAAGTGAGCCTGAGTCAAGCCTTGGGTGACTGAGAGCCTCAGGCCCTGCCCTTTTCCCCCTCTCCCTCCCACTCTGGGCAGGGTTGGCGGTTTCCTACCCTTTTTGCAAGGAGCTCTTGCAGGCTGGACCCTGCCACCTGCAGAGCTCTTTGCAAGAGCGGGGCATCCGCGGGTATCTCTGCTAAAAGGGAAAATCCGTTTTTTTTTTCTCTGATAAAGGCAGGAAATCTGTAGTTTTCTCTCTTTTTTTCTGTGAGGAACAGAAAACCTGGATCACTGGTGCTCTCCAGCAAAAGATCATCTGATTCAGGGATGTCCTCATAGCAGTTATACAAACTTTGTGGTTGGTGCTATAATAAAAATTGTCATTCCATGTTTTCGTTTTGTTTTGTAGATCTGGTTGCATACTCTCCTCAGTTTATACCTTGAAAGGAGATAGGGAGGTAAACAAATATCCTTGCTACTCTTTGAGGCAAAAATGTAAAATTTTTATTGGGGGATCCTATCTATTACTGTAAACTATCTTTCATTTGTAACGGTTTGTCACAAAAAATTAAAACCCACAAATACCAGTTCAGGAATAGCTAAGTATGAGGTAATAGTGCCTTGGCTGTACCATGGATCTGAGTTCACTTTGATACTTAGTTTTCTGTCCATTTTACAGGTTTCTAGATAATCGACTGTTTGCAACTTGTTCTGATGACACTACAATAGCACTTTGGGATCTGAGAAAACTAAACACAAAAGTGTGCACTTTACATGGTCACACCAGCTGGGTGAAGAACATTGAGTATGACACCAATACCAGACTACTGGTGACATCTGGGTTTGATGGAAACGTGATCATTTGGGACACCAACAGGTATACGGGTGGTGTATTTCCATTAATGCATGAACTGTGAGAGGACAGGACTCTCCTAAATGTGAATAGCAGGATGAAGACACACTGTTCGGAATGAAAGCTTAGTAAGTTCTTTAATACAATCATTGTGATCATTCATCAGCCAACAGTGACTGTCACAAATTTGAACTGCCATAGTACAGTGAAGACCAAGGAACTAAAAGGAATCTATCTTGAGTGAGCTTGAGACTCCAAAAAAGTCATTCTTAAAAGCTGAAAATTGGCAGAATTAACTTGAAATGCAAGTGCAGATTTCCAGTCTCTATTTAAAGTCCATCTTAACTGATGCACAAAAATAACAAGTGAATTAGTTCCTGGGAAAGAGGGGGTGTTCATCACCCACTTTATCTGCTTATGAACCTAACTTACAGATTTCAGATGCTGACCTCAGGCTCCTACTTTTCAGCCCTAACCATCTTTCCTCCTTCATTGTCCAGGTGCACAGAAGATGGATGTCCTCACAAGAAGTTTTTTCACACCCGGTTTCTCATGCGGATGAGATTGACACCAGACTGTTCAAAAATGTTGATCTCGACCTCCTCTGGATATCTCCTGATTTTGCATGACCTTGATTTAAACAAGTCTTTAGAGGTTGGCAGCTATCCAATTTTAAGAGCCAGAAGAACTACATCAAGTTCAGGTAAATTGTCACTGATGTCTTGCATCATACATCTCTTGATAGATGTATTATTTTAGACTATTCCCTTGACCAGTAGAAAGCAGGGAGGAGTGGCTAGGAAGATTTATATGATGAGTTGTTCAAGGGCACTTTGGTTCTGTGGCTTGATACCTAATGAGACCCACAATTCTGAATGATATTAAATATTTACAGTATTTTTTATCATAGAAAAGTAGGACTGGAAGTTCTGCTCCCTGCTAAAAGCAGGATGATTCCTGACTAAATTATCCCATTCAAGTGTCTGTTCAACCTGCTTGTGAAAATATCCAGAAATGGAAATCCCGCAACTTCCCTTGGTGGCCTTTTCCAATGCTTGACAGATGGAATGAAATGCTTTCACATGACACACGAAGTCATTTTGTCTGTGTGGTAAAGATACATTTCCTGTCACTGTAAAATGCCAGGTAGTGCCGGACACTTAAGTCCTGGCTAGAGTTTGTGTTGCTAAGAGCAGACTGATTAGTACTGTTGAGAAGCGGAGACCAGGTGTCTGCCCTTACTGGTATGCAAGTGTAGCTGTACTGCTTCCCAATGGGTTTGGTGTACACAGAGCTACGCAGCCTATGTGTGTATGGGCAGCACTGCTTGGCACAATGAGCTTACAACCTGGACTTTGTGGCTGGGACCATATGACTTTGCAGCAAAAAGTTCTGTGGCTTATGTTTTGCAATATTACAATAACAGAACCAAAAAGTGAAGAAAAAGAAAAAACTGTGCATGTCCTTTCTTTGTTTGGTTCCTTTTATCTTAGCAGAACTGCCACGAGCTTCTTACTCAACCAGACAGTGGAATTTAATATTTGGGGCTACTCTGAAATGTGACTTTTAAAAATGGCATAACAGATTTTCCTTTTTGTTGCCATATTACTAATTTGCAGTAGTTATTAGTGAACAAAGAAACTGATTTCTAACAGCCACTCGCATGCAGTTGTCCTGAAATCTGTAAGCCAAATTGAATTCTTGTTTTCTGATTCATCTCCATCTATTATAAAAATGCTGCAGGTCAAACCCTATTTCAGTTGCGTTTGGAGTAGCACAACAGGGAAGGATTAACTTCCAGCATTATTTTAAGTGAAGATGCTTATTTTAAGAGAAGGAAGGTATTCGATTTGTCCCTTAGAGCCGAGGTTGAGTTTGTAGAGTGTTGGCAGTTGACTTGCAACCGAGGCAGTCATGAGCCTGTTAAACTTTTAGGCTTATTTTTTTCAGGGTATAGTCAAAGATGGAAGCCAAAAGCTTTTGGGCCAGACTTTTAAAAGCATTTATGTGTCAACACCCATTCAGTTGGCCTTGAACAGTATTAGCTCTCTAAACTTTGGGGTTGTTTTTTTTTTGGTTTGAATTAATACTAATCCATTGTGGTCTACATATGGCAGTTCAGTATCAGACCCCATTGTTTGGGGGCAGTTCTTAAAAAAAACACACTGTCCTAGCAAGATGCATATGCAGGTAAAGCATTAAAATTATTTATTGAAGGGATAAAATGAGTTGCATACAAAACAAAAGCTGGGCTAGCCTGTTAATTTATATGGGTACTGCTGTTTTCAGATATGACATCTTCCAGTTCATCTGGTCCGAGAACTGTTGGTTCACCATGTCACCAGAATGATTCGGGTCCATTGTCTGAAAAACACATGTCACGAACCTCACAGAGGGAAGGTATGTTAAGATTAAAATGTGTATGAGTAAGTGAACCAAGGAATAACTAAGTGGCTTTTAAAACCTAAAAAGCAGTGTTGCGTTTTTAGTAGTTTTATGTACTTTCCTACTTATTTTAAATAAGACTAGTAAGAAAAACAGATCTTACTAGGATTTACATCAAATCAGCATATCATCACCTAGTGGTGTCTGGAGCTGATTTTATTTATTTTCAGATTTCAGAAGGGGAACACTCACTTCACAGTAGTATATAAACACTTTTATACCTGGGAAATTGCAATCTAATTGTATTGCATAGCATTTTGTACCACTCGAATGTAAATACCTACTGGTAGGGGCATTTATTCCTCAAATGCAAAAGGGGGCTGGAAAAACCCACTGGCTAGTTTTTTGGGCTTTTTTTTTTTTAACTCTGACTGGATGGAAGCACTTGCAGTGAGCTTGAACTTTGTGGCATTTTTAGTCAGATTTCCTTTTTGCTCAACAGAACTCCTTGCTGCTTTGTGTTTCATTATCTCTGTTTGCTTCAGTGACAGATAAGTGTTTACTGGTGCTTCATGCAGAGCCTACATGGAGTGAGTGGCCAGATCCTGTTCCTTGGGTATTAACTGACTTGTTTATAAAGTTCCATTTACAGGGGAAGTTGCCTATTGAAGTAGGAAATACCATGCCCTATAGTTGGTTATAACTCAGTTTCCTTACTGTGCTGGACTTTGTGTGAATCTGTTTCCACCAACATAATGGGAATAGTGTTGTGGATACTGATCGTGACGTTTTTAGCCATGATGGCTATATAACTACCTAAATGAAAGGAGGCAGAATATACTAGTAAAGGCTTTGGTTACTGGTGGTGATGAATAAGAGGGAAAGATTCCAGCTTGAGGTTCAGCTCTCAGGGTGAGTTTGAAGAACTGGCAATAAATATAGATCACTTGTAAACTGAGTAAGCTTTTTATGCAGAATGCTCCTTACATAGTCAATTTTAAAGTTATGGCAGAATAGCAGTCTTTGAAACTACCTTCTGCAGTGACAGTGAGAAGTATGTAGGGATGATATCTCTGGCTTTGTGTATGCATTTGTGTTATCCAAGATGGGTTTACACTAGGGGTGCACCAACATTGGTTTTTTTTGAGCTGATACTGATGGCCAATTTTTTATGAGCCATGTCAGCCGATACTGATCCGATAGATGATGTGTAGCTGGGCAGCTTACAGAGCCTGTGTTGTGGCTGTATGCATGCACAGAGCATTTATCAGCCACGTTATCGGCCAAAAAAGCTGATTGCCGATACTGTCAATTTTCCTTTTATTGGTGCTGATCTAATATGGGACTGATGTATCAGTGCACCTCTAATTTATACAGCTATTATGAAGGACAAACTGTCAAAGCAAACGATTCCCCAGTTCTGTTATTCCCTCATACCTATTAGCAGTTCACAAAATCTGCATCTCTACCCACCTGTAGGACTGGTGTACATTTCTCCATGAGGGTGTTAGATTTAATTTTTGTAAAGCACTGGAAATACCTGACAATAAAGCTAGATCCAAATATTTAATAAACTGCTTTTTTTAATGCAGAGTTTGGCCAAAGAGTGAAG
Organism: Alligator mississippiensis; assembly: GCF_030867095.1. Lineage (NCBI taxonomy): Eukaryota > Metazoa > Chordata > Crocodylia > Alligatoridae > Alligator > Alligator mississippiensis. The sequence continues at coordinate 148,166,106 of NC_081826.1, forward strand.
TAATAAGAATCGTAGTATAGTGATGCTGTGTGACAGAGTTGGTATATATTTTCCTAGGTGGATCTCCACGAAATAGCCTTGAGGTATTAACACCAGAAGTTCCTGGAGAAAGAGATCGTGGTAACTGCATCACATCACTGCAGCTCCATCCTAAAGGATGGGCTACTCTTCTTCGGTGCTCAAGTAACACAGATGACCATGAGGTAAAGAAAACAAGAACACTTTTATAATAGATGTACTTAGTGTTATATAGATTCTACATAATAAATAATGCCTTTTTGGCAGGTGAAAATATGGTGCTTCTATTTCTGATTCATTTAGGTTAAGTTAACTATTCCTAGTGATTCCCTTAAATATTTGTGCCATGCCTCTTGTATTTTTACAAAGTTGATATTTTATCTCAATATGGGGATATATGGTCCCCAGTGGAGTCTTGAGTATTTCATTCACCATCATTAAGGAAAAACTGAATGCTCGTTACCTAACCATACAAAGGATGTCAGGATATTCTGCAGGCAGTCTGGGAAACTTGATATTTGAGTGTGGTAAGGGATGGTGGGGAAACAAGCTGGGCCTGATGAGGAAAGACCTCCTCATGATGAAGAAATCCTGAGAGCTTCAGTGGGCTTTTACTCTTCAACTGTGTTACCTAAAAGATGGACAAATCTGGACCATGGAAATAACTCAAGCCATGAACAAATGATGAAGCAGCAAACAGAACAAGAATGTATGTTAAAAATTATGGTGGCTTCTATGGCACAATGTAGTGCTGTGTAGAGAGGCCTAAACCAATTTCACATGAGTCTCAGAAGCAGATAAACTGCATTAGTCTCTTTCCTGAGTTCTCTTTAATAAGCTTTTTTTCTCCCTGTTGACTAGCCTGGGGAGGGAAGAGCACAACGCTGATACAGCTGTACTGGTTCTAGCTTTTACTTGCACGCTGTGGCTTTGGGCTGAATAAATATATACCAGGTTGCTTAGAGTTTAACGTGGGTATCTCTACACAGTGCTGCATTGCACTGTACAGACGTGGCCCAGGAACACTTAGGCTATCCCTCTTGATGTTTTGAAGGGGAAAAATGAGTCTGACTATTTACAAATATTATCAATGCACTTCAGCCAGGGGAGATGAGACTAGTTGACCCAGACCTTTTTTTAAACGCAGTTTTCGCCTCCAGGCATTGTGTGGATGAAACATGCTTCCTGCAGTGATAGACAGTTTCCTAAAAATGCCAAGCTCCTCACATGGCAGTATTGTTCAAACTAACTGTATGGATGTTAGGGACTTTAAGAACTGCACATGTGATGCTTTTAGTTATGGGATACCACTTCGCATTCATAGCTCTTGGTGATGCTAGCCATCTGTAACAGTTTTGATTACCACTAGCAGAAAATTTGTTGGCGTCCTAAATATTTTTTAACAGGAGCTTCTGAATCTAATAATGCACAAGTCTAAGTGTGCCAGTAAGAGGTTAGCAGGTTAGAATTTGAGCGCTCTCTCCTTATTAAAAAAAAAAACCAAAAAATTCAAGCATGCTGTGCTTAAGAGCTCTGCACTGCATCAGTTATTCTGGAGTGGCCTATTTAGCATCAATGACATACCCACTTTAGAGCCTAAAATATAGAGACTGCAGGGCATCTGGTGGGGCTGGGAATTCAGGGGTAGGGCATGTCGGTGAATTCTAAGGTATGGAGCCCTGTTGAAAATGTGTTTTTGTGGTAGGCAAGCAACTACCATGTTAACCCCCATGGATCTCTGTTATCACTCACCCCACCGCTAGAGGCAGATCTGGATCCAGCCCTTGAGGAACCCTGCAGCCCGGATCCAGTGTGGTGGGCCAAACAAGTCTGACATCCCTACTTTAATGGATTAAAACAACTTAGTGCTTGCCAAAATGCACGTTTCTGGATATGTGCATTAAATGTGTTTGCAGAAGTAGGGCTCCTGATCTCTCTTGCTTGATAAAGAAACAAGATTAGATAGTTGCCTGCTTGTTCTAATGCCTCTGGCTCAGAAAAAGCATCTTATCCCCTTTGGACTCTGGGAAATCACTCAAGTCCTTGGGGAATTGAATCAGTTACTCTTTTCATGCTGTGTTGGTGAGTCAGATGGTGTTCTGCACAAAACTAAAAATCTCTTGGTGTGCTTTTGCCTATATTAAGTTAAAATGTTCATACTTTACATATCTGGCTGAAATCAATGAAGTTTAGAGCAAGTGCTTTCAGTGGGGGTGGAGGAGAAGGTCTCCATTACTTTATAAAGAGCATTGATCAGTTGGTGTCTAAGTTGCATCCTTTCATTTTTTTTTTTTATGTTTACTTGCTCTAAAGCTAAAATAAAATCACAGTGGACCAAGATGAGTTGAAACTAGAATTGTAAACAAAACAGTGTCACAAACCTACTTATTGGGAAACTGTATGCAGTGGTTGAGGCTGAGTTCTAGAGTAATTAGTTTGCAGGCTACTTCATAGATTCATTTGTGGTTTAAGGCCAGAAAGGGACCTTTAAATCATTTCAGTGCCTTTTACTAGTGACCTTCTTTGTCTTTTAAGTGAAAAGAAATTTTTTGTGAAACCTCAGTACTAGTGCAGGGTTGTGTCAAAACTTCCTGAGTCATGTGCCCAGAGACTGATGGGATATTTTTAGATTGCTTTCCGGGGGAAAAAAGGCTTCTTTTTTAATACTTACCATTTGACACCTCCCTAGTTTACCTGAACCTGGCTGCTGACTGATTTACTTAAAATGGATTTCATGCATACAAAGTAACATGCTTTCTACAAGCTTCTTGCCTACTAATTATTGGAAATCTGACAGACTTTTGCCGAACTTGAAAATGACTGGTCTTTGAACTGTTGTAGGGTGAACCATTGTAAGATAAATTCTATAATGTTGTACTGCAAAATAGTTTCTGAAATGCAGATTTTGGATTACCTTTTCCTCAGTCCCACAAAGTAGAGTAGGATACAAAACGTAACGTTTGCAGATGTTATGTGATATTAATGAAATATTTTAGATGCATTCATATTTGAAGAACGTAAGAATAGATGGGCAAAGTGTATAGACAGTTCCTGTGTCATTCACTCTTCACGTGAAGAAATATCTGGGATACTGATGTTCATATAAAACTTTTCCTGTCTCTTCCTCTGCAGTGGACCTGTGTCTATGAATTCCAAGAGGGAGCCCCAGTGCGTCCTGTCTCACCCCGTTGTTCTCTACGACTGACTCATTGCATAGAAGAAGCCAATGTAGGCCGGGGTTATATCAAAGAACTCTGTTTCAGCCCTGATGGCCGAATGATTTCCTCCCCACATGGCTACGGGATCCGCTTGTTGGGGTTCGACACACAGTGCAGTGAACTTGTTGACTGTTTGCCCAAAGAAGCTGGTCCCTTGCAGGAAATCCGTTCTCTGTACTCACACAACGATGTGGTACTGACGACCAAGTTTTCTCCAACGCACTGTCAGATTGCCTCAGGGTGCCTTAGTGGACGTGTTTCTTTATATCAGCCAAAGTTCTAGGCACATCTTGCATCAACAGGAACTTCTCAGACATTTGTTTTTATAATTACTTCAGTTTAGTTGAAGTGTGTTCTTTTTAAAATCTTGTAAGTTTGGACAAGATCATAGTTACTATGGTCTGTGAACATACCAGTGAAATGAGTTCAGTCCAGCACTGTATACATCTGGCACTGTATACACAAGCCAGATGCCCTGCACCCTGTGTTCAGCCTTCCATGCAGTCCCCTGCTCCTGCTGATCCTGTGCCATTGATCTCCAGTCTTTCTGGTTGGTTTGCACAGTAGCACTTGGTCTTTCTTTTCAACATGACTTCTGGTAGGCCACTGCAAAATGCCTAGGACAGGGGCAGGAAGAACAGTTAACCAAGCAAACCTCCCCTCCCTCTGTTTCCACTGGTACAATCTTTCCTCATCACAAAGGGAATTGGACTTCCTTGCATCCACTCATTCAGCCTTTTTTGCTGCTGTAACTTTTCTCTGCAGTGAAGAGGTAATGGAACTGTTCTTACACATACTAGATTAATTTTGCAACAGAAGGGGGAAGAAAAAAAACCCCCAAAACCTACTTGCATTCCCAATATAATGAATTTGGTTCTTGGTGACTGGCTAGAAAAGTGTTGTTACTTTTTCTAATGCTTTGCTGTAGTTAAATTTTAGGCTTTTTTCCTTAATTTGTATACACTGTGTTTATTATCAGATAGAAAATTTTCAGTATGGAGATGCAGCTGCATTTCTTCAGTGAATTCAGTAGGAAAAGAGTGCCGTAATGCATTGGAAGCATAAACATCTTGCCTTGTAAGCATTGCAAAATAGCCTTTAGAAAAGTCTGGCATAAAGTGGCAAGTTATGTGTACCCCAACCACCAAGCTCTCTGTGACCCATAGTACGGAAAGCTTTTTATGGTAATAAAATCCTTTTTGGAATTTTGTTCTGAAAATTAAGAAATAACAACACTTTTTGCATTTCCCATTCTGTTAACTAGGTGAATTCCCAACTAATTCCCACAGAAGTGCATAATAAAATACTCTTGTAATGTGCACAGATCTTAGCCACCTCTTTTATCCAAAGCATAGCCCACAGAGGGTACTGTAATTGTACTAGTAAAGCTGTCTTTAAAGTTACACTGTCAATTTGGAACAGATCAAAGTATATAGGTCCAAAGATCATTTGCTCAAATTGGACCCTTCAGTGACAAGGGACAATATTCATGTGAATGCTGAATTTTACTTATTTGCAATGTAGTTAACCTTGTATAGTTGCTTCAATAGCTTATCACAAGGGTATAATTTTGAATGCCACTTCTAATCTGCATCAAAAAGATGATGTCCTCCAGTTGCTCAAAAGCCACTAGTGGGAGTGAGCAGATGTTTGTATAACTTTACTCTCTGGGTGGAAAACGAATGAGCTTAACTTCATGTATAACTCTGAGTGCCCATTGCGTGAAACTAGGAATGAAACACCAAGATTTGACACAGTGCATAGACTATCATTTAAATAACGATATTTCCCACACCTGGATTGAGACTAGCACAAGAGCTGAAGGATTTTACATAAGAGGAAAACAGGAAGATGACTGCTGTAGGTAACAACAGATCTTTCAGCCTGATCTTTTCAAAGTTGAGCTGAAATACTACCCATTTCATCCCCTCCTCCCCCCACCTCTTTAAAATTTGTTGGTTTAAACGCACAGGATTAGGATTGATAGGAAGTACATTTCTTGTCTAATTTCAGTCTTGAGAGTACTTTAATTTGCACCACCTGGAAAAACCTGCAATATGTTCATGACCTAAGAATAAGATCCTAATTAGGCCAAAAAATTCTTGGAGCGCAGTAGGAAATATTGCTGGAAAAAAGCTTCAGGGTTCTCCTTTTGGCCTTCAATAGCCAAAGAGAATTTTAACAAAATACACTTACTTTAGGATGACTCCTTAAGAGAGCCTTCTGCCAAAGGCACCACATTCAGAGAAGAAAAATGAAATGGGAGGCAACAATATTGAGCAGGTCACAGAACTAAAGGCTGGAAATCTGACAGTGGGCTTGGATTCCTCTATGCTTTACATGAGTAACTTCCTTGACAACCTCTCATTCTAGGGGTTGGATGGAACTTGTGTTATGGGACCGCTGAAACCTATTTGGAGAACTAAAAAAAAAAATCATGAAAACCTTATGTTTTGTTGGCAAAATGTTCAGTAATAAAAAGCCTAAACATTGGATCTTTGCTATTGGAGGGCAGGTGTGAAGTGATCTGGTTAATGACTGCTGCACTGAGGATTGATTTCAAGTAGTTGATCATGCAGCATCTGAAAAACAGTTACAGTTTTGTCTTTGTAAATTTATTTGTGTAATTCTTTGCTGTTTCTCTTACTAAATGGCTCTTTAAAATTCTCAATGCAGTATGCACTTTGAGGAAGCCCTATGACACTTAATCTAGTTATACTTTGCTCCATTAATTTAAAGTACAGGGAGCATCCCCTCTTCTCTTCAGATGATAACTGATATGAAACAATACTCCGTAGGTTCAACATGAAATTTAAGTGAAACAACCATTTGGGTACTACGAGAGTTCTGTTGTTGTGGTAGCTACGACCACAAGTTCATAATAGCATTGGTGGCAGATTCAAAAAATTAAGCCAAACGTTGGGGTGCTTTGCCATCTGAAATTTAAAATAGGAAGGGAATAGATGTTGGAACAAACTTTCACCTGTTTAAACAATTTTTACAGGAAGATAGGATAGAAATCAATCTGAACTGTTTCAGAAAATGTTTTCTCCCCTCTTTCTTCCTCCTGCCCCCTGCCCCCCCAAAAAAACACCACTACAATGGCCAAATCCCATTAGAAATAAATAGGACTGAATAACTATATAGAGAATACAGAAAGATCCACTTAATTTGTATACTCTGTGCTCCTGCAAAATGACTCATTCAAAAAGCTAATTATTGCAAATAATCACTCCCACATTCCTTCTACTCCTTGCTGCATGCATGGTTCATACTATTTAATAAGCAATCTGCAAATCTGAACTTCCTAAGAATTGGATTTCTTGAACTGTGTATGAGATGGCTTACACGGTTTTTCTTATCTGTTATGTCAAGGACTGGAAATGACAATACTAAATACGCTGTGTATTAGCCTGACTGCCTGAGAAATACAAGCTATCCCACATAGAAGTCATAGAGACATAGGGCTGGAAAGGACCTCAAGGTCATCTAGTCCAACCTCCTGCCTGAGGCAGGGTGCTTATTTGTAAAGGAACACAAGTTTATGCAAAGTTTGCAATGCTTTTAGTTGGGTAGGGCTTTAATAAAAGAGGCCTAGACAAAAGTCTACAGAGATCAGTGTTTGAATTGTAAAACTATTAAATTAGGGTTCCTTTCAAGGCTACAGTGAAATGTTATGGTTTAGTGTGACAGCCTGACAAGTGGGATTAAAGTTTATGCAAGCTTGTACATGCAGCTAATTTTTGGAAACAGAATGAAAAGTTGTTGGTCAAAGCTTGTGGATTTATACCTCCTCCTTCCCTCCCACCATATTGATTAGAAAAAAAAATACCCCTAGAAATAATTATGTAGGGCACTGGTACCACACCTCTTCATTTTGTGAACCACAAAAGCTCTTTCCAGGGACCAGCTCTGCTCCAAACATCCCGAAATGCTGCTACTTAGCTTGTTAAATACTTTGTTGCATAGGTCAGTTCGGCAACTATATAAAATAGGGAGAATCATGTGGAATAGCTCTCGGTAAATATTTGGACTTGTGAACACAATATTCATTTCAAATACAGGAAAGTACCATGGAAACTCACTGCAGCTTTTGGTTGTAGATAGTCTTACTATCTGAATTCCTTGAAATAGAGTATTTGACTTTTTTTTAAATTATTCTTTGTCTATGAATATGCACTGAGTACTGCTTTTTTGAAGAATTCTACCTCATGACAATTTTTAAGGTATTGCTCTGAAACATTTGACACTATTTTTTCTGTACAGGGAATTGTTACTCTATTAAATACATTGCAGCTGTCCTACCACATGTAGGTACTATTTAAAATGCACAGCAATCCAGAGTGGTCAAAACAGGTCTGCGTGGTCCACTGCTTTGCAAGGCCTGGCCATTAAGAATAAGGCCTATCAGAGGTTGTCCTGCTCTAGGGCTTGGATCATATGTTAAGGGTGCTTTGTAGTGTCTGTTGAATGGCATAGAAGCAGATTTACTTTTATATGAAGACATGTTCCATCCATGTATGCTATAGGAATGTGGCTTGATCTCATTTGCAATAAGTTTGAGTTAGAACAAATAGATAATGTTAGTTGTGGTAATGGATAACTACTTTTTAACCACCTTTGAAAGTTTTCTGAAAGCTAATATATTTCACTTATGAAATATAATTGACAGCATATGGAAACTTTGTTCAGTAATGCAGTTAGATGCTCCCGATTTCTTGATAAGATACCATGATTTCTGTGGGATTTTTTTTGTCTTTCTGAATCATGTTGTTTTGCCTTACTGAATTAACAAAGTGACTTGGTGTGTAAGATTTGCATTTTTTTTAGATGGAAGAAAGGATTTATATACACGTCTGTTATTTTAAATAACAAAAGGTAAACTATGTCATGATTAACCTTTCCTGACTGCTATCTAAGGTGCAACATTGTGTAAAATCTATCCCTGATGGAAAAATGAGTTAAATTATCATAGATCAACCTTGTATAACTAGTATGCTAAGCTAGTGGCTTAAATCAGTTATTTCTGTTTACATTATATTTTTCACCAGTCAAGTCCTACAATTTTAATTGGACTGTGGAATATGCAATAATCTTTCCCAAAGCATGATTTCATGCTCATTAGTTATTGTTGTAATTGTTTCATTGTTGGCATGAATGATCAGCAGAAGCAGCTATACTGCATAATTAAGAGCTCCATAAGAATATCAATTTTAGAAGTGTTTATGAAAACCACAGCTAGTGCATTTTGAAGCCAGTAAGTCTTCTGTAGTTTGTCCAGTGGCAGTATTGTTGAAGTGAAATACATTTTTTAAATATTCCACTAGAGGTAGTTTTTTTGTTTGTTTGTTTCTTTAAACCACCAGAATACTGTTACCCTTTTGGGTAAGGGAAAAATGGGGTAAAAATGAAGTTAGTTAAAAATGGAGTTGTTTAAACATGCTTATACTTCAGCAAGTTTCAGCTGGCATGTCTGAAATACTTTTTTTTCTTTTATTTTTTTTTTTGGAGTTCAGGTTGGGGAAAGGAGAATTTAGCTTGAAGGAACATAAATAATTTAAAGTGCCCAATTCTGACCTGCTTTACTATTAATCTGCTACATCCTAGACCTGATTTTGAGATGTTTAGTTTCACCAGTAGATCTTCCTGTATGTCCAACAATACTGTAGCTAAATGATAAGTGGCAAAAAATAATTCCTTAAAGAAGTCTCAAATAGTACAAACGTAGAAAAAGATGTTTTGGTATTGCAAAGTAAAACTGAAGTCCACAGATAGATTCAAGCCCTTCACAGTCGTAAGATTGTCAAAAAGGAAAGATCATCTCTAAACAGTAGAGAACAGAAATAGCTGACAGTGTTTTTTTTTTTCAGTAACTTGTTTGCTTTGTGTGGAGGAGAAATCCTATTTCCTGATCTTAGCTAATGGTGCATTCTCTGCAACAGTGAACAGTTATTGATATTCAGCAATCTCAAGTGTAAGGCTTTTTAATACAAGAGCAAATTGTGCATGTAGAATATTTTGAAATACTTAAAGGTTTCTTAGTAAAAGGGTGGAGACAATACAATACATAAAGTATCCGAGCTCTTCTAAATATACTGTATTTACTCCTATACAGTAACTCTTACTGTTTGTGAAGTTTCTCTTGCTTGCATAATAAATTTAACATTTATTACAGCAATTCAGTGCTTTTCTTTAAAGCCAACAGGAAATGGATGTTAACTATGTTTAACTTCATGATGCCCTTTATGCTGAAAAACATCTGCTTGATTCCTGCCCTCACTGCTACTTCAACTAGGGCAGAACTTTAACATAAAATGAATGCTTATAGTGAAATGACTTGTATGCATAATATGCATATTGTCCTTATTCTCTAACCTAGATGTCAGCGTGCCCTTGTGGGATGATGAGCTCTTTAGAGCAGGAATAGTATTAACAGAAGTCTAAAACTCACTTTTGGTTAAGACTAGCGGTTCTCAACCTTTTTACATACATGGCCCCCTGAGAAATTGCTGATTCTTAGCTTTCACTTGCTTTTTGACTATGGAAAAATAGAACCATTTTCCTGTTGCAAAGAACTGTGAAAGGCCACAACAGAGTTGCTCTGATATTCTCTAGAGCAGGGCTGTCCAACTTCAAAACAGCTGGGGGGCCACATGCTCCCCCCAGGCTGCAACACTTACAGGCAGGCAGGTGTACACTTCCCTCTATAGTATGGCACCCTTCCCCCTCCCCTCTCTGGCACTGTACCACAAATGTTCCTGGCAGCCAGCTCCCCTGGCACTAGGCTGTGCTGTGCTGCATTGTCCCATCTCCTAGGGTGGGAGCATGCAGCAGAAATCAGGGGAGCCCCAAGACCACTAGTTAAACAGCCCTGCTCTAGAGCTTGATGTGGAAATGTATCTGGTATGAGTTAGAAAGGACAATTCATCCCAAACATGAAGTGACTCTGTCAGTCAGAGGATCAAGACTGCCCTACTATCCTGAGGAGGAGGATGGGTTGGCATCTCAACCTCCAGGATGCCAGTTTTCACATAATCATCGGGCCATCCCACAAGAAATACTTTCTCCTGGTGGTTGCCCAGGTACACAATCAGCAAGGTCTTCCCATAAGCCTAAAGAGAGTCTTCATCAATATTTCTTCAGTGATATCCAGGGATCCTAGTATTCTCTGATAAAAAAAACCCCCAAATCCATGATTAAAATTAAAGACCCCACACAGTCCTGTCCCCACCCCCAGCCCTGCTCACATCCCTCACTCCCCCAACAGCCCCCTCCCCTCCCCCCCCCCACACACCCTACTGGTGCCTCTCTCACCTCCCCAGCCCTGCTCATGCCCCTGCCCCCAGCTGCCAGGACTATGGGGCCAGGGACCCAGGTCTGCAGCTCCCTGCCCCCAACAGAAGGCAGCAGTTGCTGCAGCAGAAGGAGCATGGAGTCAGCTGCCCCATGGCTGGCTGTTTGCCTACTGCAGGCTCAGGTGGGGGCAAGGCTGGCTCCCTGCTGCTGTGCCCACTCCTGGGGGACAGAGGGACCTGCACCCCCTCAGATCTGTGTAGGGGGTGAGAGCAGGGCATATGTGGACTGCAGGCTCATGCTCCCTGCCCCGCTGCCCTCCCCCAGGGCCTCCACAGCACAGTGCAACACCCAGTGTGGTAGGCCACGGCAGGGCCACACAAGAAAACTGCTTGCCTCTGCAATACCCTGGTGACACTTCACCTGCAAGCAGGGGCAGCATCAACAGGCACAACTCTGCACTGCTACCCATGCTGCCCCCGTGCATACAGGGGAAGTGTGGCCAGGGCAGCATGGAGCTTGCAGCAGCAAGCAGCTTTCCTGCCGTGCCCTGCACACGCTGAGCTGTGGAGGCCCCAGGGGAGGGCAGTAGGATGGGGACCACAAGCCTGCAGTGCCCACTCACCCTGTCCCTGCTCCCTGCACAGATATGGGGGATGTGGATCCCACATGGACCAGGAGCGGTGTAATATTGGCTGAGCGGGCTCCGCACTTCCGTGTGCAACTTCCCTGAAGGACCGATAGCATGCTGCTCCAGGACCGTGCACCACTGGGCAGGCGGGCATTGGGGAAAGCCCCATATGGAGTGCCTGCCTGGCCATGGCACATGGACTGGGAACAGCACACTATTGGCCTGAGTGGGCTCCATGCTTCTCTGTGCAGTTTCCATGAAGGGCCAACAGTGTGCCATTACCGGTCCACACACCACCAGTGGGCACTGCATGTGGAGCTTCCCCCACTCCCTCAGCCCCCAGCCATACACCTATGACCCGCCCCCCCCCCCCCCCGGCAGTCACCCATGCCTGCCACCCAGGGCACCCCCCAGCCATTACCTGCAATGCCCCAGCCCCCTGCAAAACCCGCTTACCTTAAGCTCCAGGAAGGAAAGTGAGCCAGAGTCAAGCCTTGGGTGACTGAGAACCTCAGGCCCTCCCTTTCCCTCCTCTCCCTCCCCCTCCGGACAAGGTTGGGGGTTTCCCACCCTTTTTGCAATTAGCTCTTGCAGGCTGGACCTCTGCCACCTGCAGAGCTCTTTGCAAGAGCAGGAAATCTGTGGTTTTCTCTGTTTTTCCATGGGAAACAGAAAACCCTTATCCCTGGTGATATCTATGCATCTCAGATGGCAGGTTCAAACGGGATCAGTTTACCCTACCCTGGAAATTGGGTGGTGAAAAAGGCTCAGACAGGCAAACTACTCACCACAATCAGTTCTTCCACTCAATCCCATAGCCATGAAGGTGACAATTCTCTCTATAATCCAGCCATGTGCACCCAGTCATCCCTTGGGATATGGAGCTGTGAGTCTGCTCTCTGAGTACATACTTTGACTCCAGCACAAGAAAACCATGGCTAGAAAGTAACTGATCTGTTATAAAGAAAATTCTAGTAGGGAGCTAGCATGAAAACTTTAAATTTGAATAGTGCCTGGAAGTGACTAGTAACGCTTTCCTAAGGGCTGAAAAAGACCCAAGCACTGGCTACATCATGAGGAGAGATGCTTTAACCAATGCTTGGTCTTGCTATGGCTTTTTGCCTTTTGCATACAGAGATATCCATTTTTATTAGACTGACTTTCACTATGTAACTCATTCATACATTCAACTATTTGAATATTAGTAAGGAGGAATACTTCAAACAGACCAGAAACAGCTGAGCAGGATGCAGATTTGTCTTGCAGAGGTTTTGCGTATAGAAACACTTAACTGACTAAAATGGCTCGATGGCTTCACAATCTTGTTAAATTGTTATTGAACTATACTACCAGCCTCCTTGCCAATTTTCAGCTCTTTTCCCCAGTTACTGGAGGTACTGTATGAGTCAGTGACCTAATTCTGTCTGGTTTGCCTATATTCTGATATTGACCTCAGCCTCAAATGCGTATTTTAACTGGACTTCTGCTTCCCTTCTGTCTTACCTCAACATATGCAACCCAGAAAGCAAGTGTCCTTTTACTGCTAATGGATACTATAAGTTTTCGACTTTACTGCCTAGTAGGGCTGTGCAAAGCTTCACTGGCTGTTTCATTTTGACCCTGTTCCGACTTGTTTCGAGCCTGGAAACAGTGAAACCAAAACGAAACAAGGCCAGTTGAAATGTTTCGAATTTCAAAGCAGCCCAGTGGTGGGAGGCAGGGGAGAGCCAGGGCTGCATTCCAAGCAGCTCCATAGCCCCATGTGGCTCAGCCCCATGGGGAGCACAGCCCTGGCTCTCCCTGCCTTCTCAGATCAGCTCTGGTGCAGGGCCCGGGGCAAATTTGTGTGCGCAGACCTGCCGCCGCACTGATCCTGAGGTAGCAGCGGGTCCCTGCACGAAGTGATTTTCCCCAGACCCCGCACCAGAGTCAATCAGAGGAGGATGCAGAGGACCTGCCCCCACCTGAGCTGATTTGCCCCACTCCCACCTGCTGCTGGCCCCAGGCAGCAGCACCAGCCTCCTGTGATCCGGAAGGCAAATTGGGGGTCCGCACCCCAGGGAGCAGTCCGGCACAGGTCCCACAGCCCCTCCCAGGGGTGCAGGCGAACCCCCAATCTGCCTACCAGATGATAGGAGGCTGGTTCTGTTGGCTGGATGCAGCCTGTGCTGGGAAGATCGGTGATGCCGGTGGCCCCAGCCAGCAGCACCAGCCTCCCGTCATCTGGCAGGCAGATTGGGGGCTCGCCAGCACCCCAGGGAGGGCTGCAGAGAGTGTGCCAGACTGCTCCCGGGGGTGCGGCCCCCTATCTGCCTGCCAGATGACAGGAGGCTGGTGCTGCTGGCTGGGGCCAGCGGCAGCACCCATCTTCCTGGTGCTGGCTATGGGTGGAACGTCGGATCAACCATAGTTTCAATTAAACAAAATGGAACAGTGCTTCTGAAATGAAAAGGAACTTGAAACGAACCACTGTTCCACTGAAACGAAAGTTGAAGCGAAACAATGCTGTTTCGCACAGCCCTACTGCCTCATTCTTGCTCTTAAGACATTTTAGGTATGCCCTTCTCCGCAAATTTATGGTTTCAGTTAATATTTGGGTATCATTACTGGAGGACCACTTGTATAGACAACGATTAAACACTTCAGCCATTATCAAATGCTTTACTAAACTACTTAAGTTGGTCTAACAAAAGATATCAGATTCACCCAAAGAACCTTGTCTTACTAAACTACTATCACTCCTTAGTGCATTCATATTCACTTTGTGTAGTTAAAATGGTCAAGGAATAAACCCCAAAGTTGCATAATGCTATTATGAGACATTTAAAATACGTTTTTAAACTTCTGATAAGCAGGATGAATTTGAGGTCCCTTCCTCCTATCTCCCAATGTTCAGGCTAGTACAATGATACCAGCATGAGGCCAAAGCTACTCAAGTGTTCTGTTCTGCTAAAACACGGGTAGGGACCCACCTATTGCACAAGTATCCTCCACGTGTGGCATGCCGCAGCACAGTAGGAGATAAAGCAGAAAGCAGAGCGAAAGGTCAGGCAGAGAAAGGTGGTCAGAGTGGCACTCAGGGAAGGTGCAGGGCTCATTTGTTGCACATCTGCCAAAAAAGTTTAGTTAAAACATGTTAACTGACACTAAACAAAGTAGCAACTAATTTCTCTTTCTTCAACTTGGGTTCACTTTTCAGACAAGAACAAACATAGCTAGGAAGAGGCATAATTTATCCATCACTCCAGAAAACCAGGATTTATTTTTGTTTTATTCCATCAAGGAAAGGTTACAAAAAAATACTGGTAAAATCAGATTCTACCAGCAAGAAACATTCAACAGACATTTAAATGCCAAGAATCACAATATTCAAAATATCAAACAAATCTGTTTTGTTTGTGCTTGGCTATATGAGTGTGAAATTAAGTACTATATGATTATAAAGAAAATGGACATACTGTTTGGGGTCAATCACTGGGGACGGGTATATCAAATGAACGATTGAAATGAGGTAAAAAATAAGTCATAAGCATCTGAAAGCTTAAATAAAGTTAAACAAACAAAAAAAAGTTTTATCCACTCAAAATATATGGAAAAATCCATACAGACCAGTTTCTGAAAGCTTTCTTGCATACCGCAAATATGAAAATTTTATAAATGTCTTGTGTAAAAAAAAAAAAAAAAAGGCTGTCACTTTTGATAAAGATGACCACTAGTTTTGTAGTCATATTTACTTTCTTGCTCAGTCTTCTCCTTTCCTTTCTCCAAGACTTTAAAGTCTTCTCTATCTGAATACCAAGTCTACAGACAACACTTCTAATGTTTACATGAGTGTATGTCAACATGAGTGAATGACCACAGAAGCCTCAAATGATACCCAGAAAGGCTTCTTCAAACATTGCCTCCTTCCTATTAGGTGCCTTTATGGTCCTCTTCACCATAATTTGAGCACCTCTTTTACTACTCCAATATACCCTGCATCCTGCATAAGGCAATAGTTATACCCAGAAATTTCACTTCTGTTGATGCTGATGTATACTTGTTTTACAGCACTGTTCACAATACACATGACAGATGGTACAGAACATTTTGGCTAAAAATACCAGAGAGAGATCAATCATGCTACAGTCCCAGATGAAATGCACAAAATATCTGCAAAAGGACAATAGATATTTTAATTTAAAAAAAAATGTTTACAAAGTAATTTGCAAACCATGGAAGTTGTACTATTTCTGTAAGTGTTTATGTTACAGAAGCCATGTCTTTTTTCTGGCACCATACCCGTTTCCAAAAGAAACTAAGCTGTACAAAAAGGCAAAAAAAAACACCCAAAAACAAAACCAGACAATCCACAGGTGTTCTACATTCCCAAATACATGATATTTTACGTAGGAAGGTCACTTTAAAGCTTTAGATAAATTACTGTCTCATTCCTCTCACCATTTCTTTTTCACACATACGACCATATTCTGTATTTGGCCAATTTAAACTGATATTGAAAATTCACTGCTAACCTTAGGTAGCTTGATAAATTGACATTCTTATTAAAAACAGTAAGCAAAAGCCAACTGGCAAATATTCACATAGGCTTTGTTGCATCTTACAGTTTAAAATGAGAGAGAACCACTCTCATTAGAAGTTGGCAGTCTGGTTTCAAACTGTAAAGCTATCTTGGAAACCCAAAATAGCATGGGAGTCTGGAGTCCTCTTACAGCATCCCTTTGAAGTTTATCAAGCAGGAACAATAGCTTGTCTAAGCATCCCTGACTTTCATATTGCACAATAAAGCATATTTTTTGATCACCAGGAGTGTTAAAAGTTGTGGGGGGTGATCTGGAGTAAGCTGCTAGACCAGACAAATAGCAGGCAAAATGTTTAATTTAGTTTCAAGTACATGTAAATTTAATCTTCCAACATCCAAATAATTCAAGAATGCGTTTCAGCAAACTTGTTTTTCTTAGATTAAAATCTAGACATATTGCCAACAATCCTCCCATAAATATTGAAGGCCATTAATAAGACTGTAATTATCTTTAAAGTTAAGCAGGCACTAGTAAAATCGCTTATCTCCCCACTGAAGTATAAGCACCATTTTGCAAATAAACTCACCAGATTTCATGGTGCTCAATGTTATTCATGGAAAAGTTCCATTTAACCAATTGCTCCCAGGAAATAAGCGACTTCAATGCGCCAATACCCAACAGCAGAGGGACTTCATACAGGAACTTTTTTTGTTATAACAACTTTAGTAAAAGTTCGTATGTCGCATTGATTATGCCCCAAGATAAGATGGAGCGATAATAATTGAGATGGGCTCCTCTGAAAAGATGAGTCAGTTTTTTATCACGTTCCAGCCAGATCTTCATAAATACTTTTGGGAAAGACTGAAATTCCCCACCAATTTGTGACTGCATGCGAGCTTTTACAACATTCATTGGGAAAAATAAGAACCCGAGCATGGCACCCAACAATCCTCCACAAATGAAATCATTGAACAAATGAGTACTGTAAGTAGATGCTTCAGGTAGACATTGCTTGATAGGTCCCCGCAAGCCAAAGAAGAGTGCATTACTAGGCCCATTTCGGAGCAGAATAGGTATCAACCCCCGATAATATTCCCTAATCCCATAATCTTTTAGTACCTTGAAAGCCTGGAAAGTGTTTGTAAATCTGTCATGATGTTTGTAGTCCTGAAGCAATGTCTGGACCCGCTCAAAGGGTGTAAGAGCAGCTTCTGTGGTCCCTGCAAGCACAGCTGCCACACTGCAAGTCACAAGTTCAGGTGCACTTGTGTGTCTCTGGAGCAGAGAGGAGAAATCCTGATACAAGCCAAACATCAGTGCCAGAGTTGTAGTTTTTTGCATTAACGGTGGAAGGATTCCACGGTACAGATTTCGAAAGCCATCTTTTCGTAGTTGACATACTGCATCCCTTGTTCTCACTCCATACAGCTGCTGTCGAAAAAGGACTTTCTGGATGGGAAAGGTAATTGCTATATTGGTAAAAGCTGCACAATATCCACAGAAGTAATATTTCCCCGAGCTAACTTTTGCCATGTGATGACTTGTATTTTGCTTTGAATTTGTCAGGACAAAATCTTTTGAATCCATCATACTTCTCTTTCTTTCTTCATATCAGCAGTCTCCTTTCCTACACCAGAAAGGGAAAGAACATGAACCAACCTACACAAAACTCAGTATCTTATTTCTGTATGGAAATCCTTTGCAGACTCATGGTCCTAACTCATGCAGCAATTCCATCAAATTCAGGGGAAGACAGTGATAAATATCACATCTAGTCAGTCACGCAAGCAAAAGTGATTTTTGTGGCTACATTACAGATCTTTAAGAACATACCAGGAAAGGAAACAATTTGTATATTTTTGTTGATAGAATTTAAAAAGAAGTATATAAAAATACATTTTAAAGCTACATACCATACTTAGTGCCATGTTGAAGTCAAATTTATAAATAAGTTAAAAAA
Organism: Alligator mississippiensis; assembly: GCF_030867095.1. Classification (NCBI taxonomy): domain Eukaryota; kingdom Metazoa; phylum Chordata; order Crocodylia; family Alligatoridae; genus Alligator; species Alligator mississippiensis. The sequence continues at coordinate 148,183,749 of NC_081826.1, forward strand.
TTCAAACATTAAGGTTTTCACATTGCATATTAGGAATTTTGAAAACTGGACATTATTATATGTGCAATAAGGTCAGGCAAACCTATATATTTTTTTTTTTTTAATTCGTTCCCCTGCATTTAAATTCTCAAGCAATACTGTACTGAGGAACAACTAACATTATTGACTTTTTTTGTTTGTTTGTTTTAACCACTTGGACTAATTTTTGCTGTCTCTGTGACAGACCCAGTGCAAATTTAAAAAAAAAAAATTAAAATTTCCCCCCCCTTTAAAATTAATTAAAACAATTTTTTTTAATTATTATTTTAAATTATCATAACCTACATTGACAACTCATCTTACCACACTCTACCATGTTATGGTAGTGTTAGAGTGATAGAGCTGTGATGGTCCAGCAATTATGCAAAAGGGAAGGAATTTTTGGGGAGATATGTTTTATTGGGCCACCTGCATGGTTGGGAAAAAGTTGGACAAGTTTGCAAATGCAAGCTGGCCACATGTGATACTTTGTGTTCAAAAGCTTGTCTAATTTTATCCCACATATACAGTTGGCCCAATTAAAGAACTCACCCAAAAAACCTTGCTTCACACTACTAATCATTTACAATTCCATCAAAATAATACTCAGTCATTTCATGCCTTCTGCTGAAGTTTTAAAGATAGACAAACAACCAAACAGGAGCAGGTCACTGGAAAAGTATACAGAACTAGCAAAAAATCTCAGTGCAAGAAGCTGAGCTCTATTTGTGCTACAATTCTAAACCTGAAAAGTTCTAAAATTCTGGAAGACCTGGTGATCAGAAGCAATCGGCTTATTTCATTACCTAGAGCTAATATTTCCTTTGTCTGAGAAAATAATTTAGTTTAAAAAACAAATTATGTACCAATAAACATTTTCTTACCCAGTATATTAACATAATTTAAATTTAACTAGTGAGAACAATTTTAAAGTGCTGTATTTCTGAGATTTCTATCAAAAACAGCATGACATAAGCCATAATTTAAAAGAAAAAAAATCATCTCACACAGGGCTGTCAAAAATGATGAATGTGTTGCAAGAGTGAGTTCTTAAAGCTGCTGGTGGATGGACTCCTGCCACGGGTGGGTGGGAGGGAGCAGCTGGGAGCTCAAGCTGCAGGTAGGTTCAGGCTTCCATGCTGGTCACAGCCCTGGGAGGGAAAGAGGGAGAGAGAGGTGTGGCCCTTGACAGATCACCAAAAGCCATTCAGTGGCCTGCCAACCCAAATTATTGCCCACTCCATCCTAGAGTAGTGGAAGAACAAGTTAGGGATTGCTTAGAGAAGCTAGATGCTTTCAAGTCAGCAGAGCTACACTGGATACACCCCAGGACAGGGGTTGGCAACTTACAGCCCACAGGCTGCCTCCTGCCATGAAGAAACTGGATTTGACCTGCAGACAGCTCAGGGAGTCAGCAGCCAGCACCAGCCCAAGCATCAGCCCTCCCCCCCACCCTCCCCTTCTCCCCCATCCACTCCCCCTACCCCCCATTCCATGAATGCATGACTTCCTGTCCTTTCTCTCTGCTTGCAAGTAAGTGGGGGGGGGGAAGGGGTTGCAGTGAGCCCACCATTTATCTCCATTTCTGCAAATATCGTGCAATTGTGAATTCAGGAGGTCCCTAGTCATGTCAACATGTACACTCTACAGACCAACATGCCTATTTCTACAAAGAGGCACAAGCTAACAACAAAAGACACCCCCATAATATGCACCAGTATAATTGCATCAATACTAGGGATTATACCATTGAACTAGTTCAATGGGAAAAAAAAAAGTCACGCCTATAATCAAAACAGTTAGATGGTAAACTGGTATAAGTACCAGGTCTAGACAAAGCCTTAGGCAACTAACTGCCAAATGCACCATCAGCAGCAATCTGTAGACCAGCAGCCACTTTCATTCTCATTTTCTATTGAAAAAAATTAAGGAGCCAAACTTAAGTTCATGTAAACCATAAATCTGTACCTACAAAGGAGACAGAGCCACAGAGTAGACAGCAATTTTTAGAATCTCCACTTAATCCACAGCCTCCTCTTCAAGGTTTAATAAAGCATCTGATCTGTCTTTCAAGCACTATGATTAACACAGCAAGCTCTTACGAGGAAAAGGCAATATTCTTTAGAAATATCTGATAGACCTTTCCTTTCTGTAGTGTTTTACAAGGAGCTTTACTTCCGCAGAGCTCAGAAGTACCTGGGCAGATTTTGAGTTAAGCTTTATTGCAAGAAAAAAGATGCGACCTCTGGTTTCCCTTACTGCCCAGTACCTCTAAGTCCCTACAGTCACTGTAATGCCCAGTGTCTATACAGAACTCTTTCCAACAACAGATCATGTGTACTTAACAAAGATAAGCGTGATCACTCCCATTTTAGACAGGTAAGTGAACTGGCTGAGGTACCCCAGCAGGCTAGTACAAGTATTCACATCTAAGTCCCAGTGATCAATACAACAGGTCCCACATGTAAGGGTGAGGGAGCTCCGAGAAGGTAGTATTTTTACCCCACTGCCTTTTTGTATTCTTACGCTTGTATAACATAACACCAGTGAGGAACTGGGAATGTGCACCTCTGGGTTATAAGGCCCCTACTGTGCACCTAACGGTGCAGACACATGGCATGGTCACACTGGTGTAAGTCACACAGGTTCTGTATACTGCTCTAAATTAAACTGAGATGCAATGCAGAAGTGACCAGTTAGCTCAGTGTAGCACAGGGGCGGGCAATTATTTTGGGCAGAGGGCCGCTTACTGAGTTTCACCAAGCCATTGAGGGCCGCATGACAGGCAGCTCAGGGCAGATAAATATTAATTTTCTAAACTTTTTAGGGGCCCTGAGGGCTGGAAAGAATGGCCTGGTAGGCCGCATCCGGCCCCCAGGCCGCATTTAGCCCACCCCTGTGCTAGCCTGTTTGCAACTGGCTACCCCAGGATCACTGCAGACACAAATACCTACGTGGGTGCAAGTCTCACTGGTGTGTTTTCTGCTGTTTTAACCAGAGTAACTTTATACCTGATTATTGTAAACTGCACCGTTATAGGAGGATATGTTGAGTCTCTGCTCCCATTTACACCTGTGTAAACATACTGTGAAGCAAGACCCCGTGATTTTGTTAAGGTAGTAAGAAGGCAAGCCCCCCCCCAAACTTTTCTACTTGTTCCTCAGGACTCAAGTGAGACTCATTCCACACAAAACATTAAGGAGCTGCCAGTTAGTAATTTCTGGCTGATACCAGTCTGAGCCAGATGTGAATTAAGCCAGCACTGAAAGAAAATACAAGGAAATATTTCTAAAAAATGGTATATATGACATGCTCTCTTTCTGTACCATGCTTCTCCAGGGCTAAGACTTTTTAGGTATTGTCCACACGGGCAAAAAGGCTGCCCTCTTTAATCACTAGTTTAACATGACTAAAAACCCTCAGTGCCTGTGTTAATGCCCACTAACACAACCCAAGCTCTTAGCTGGTTGCTCTGTAGCTCTGCAGTCAATGGAAATAAGACTGGGGGGGGAGAGAAGGACAAGAAAAAGACCCTGACAAGTATTTTGCTAGAAAGAGGATTAAGGAATTTGAAGCCAGGGAAGGAAAAGGTGACAAAATGGGTTGCAACTGATAAGCCACGTCAATGTATCGGTAAGCACGTCAAGGTAAACAAGAAATCGCTGTGAAGTCGCTCTTTGAAACTACCGCTGAGGCATGCTCCAACCTGATACATAACAGAACCAGAGCTGGATGTTGCTATGTGGTTCTGCTCCAAAATAAGACGCTAAAGGTGGTATTTCAACTTTTAGTCCGCTTCCCTGGCGTCGCGAACAACAAGGTTTCCCCCACTCTCCCCGCCACTAAAACCGGCGCGGTTCAGCAGAGGGAGCAAAGACATCAGGTGACAGACCCCTCCCAACGCGTCCCGGCCCCACGCACCTCCCAGTGACAAGCCCGAGGTGAAAGGCGACGTGCTGCAGGCTGAGCACCCCCGCGGGGCAGCTCCGCGCGTGCGGCTGCAACCCCCTGAGCTCCCGCGGCTCAGCGCGGCTCCCTCTCGCCTGTGCCCGGAAGACGCCGGCCGCGGCGGCAGCAGCTCCTGCAGCCGGGCCGCCCCCTCCCCCGTGGGCCCCGGAGACCAGCCGGGCCGGCAGCCCGCCGCCCGGGCCCAGCAGTGCAGCACGGGGTGCTGGGGCGGGACTCACCGGCCGGGGGGCGCGCCCCGCGAGCTGCCTGCCGCCGCGGGCGGTAACGGCAGCCGGCCCGGCCGGACGCCGCCGCCCCGCCCATCCCCCACTGCGCAGACGCAATCGCACCCCAGCGCCACCGTCGCCGGGCACCACGTGACCCGGAAGCTGCCCAACCCTTCGCCCCGCCCACTGTACGCGGGTGATGCGCGTCCTCGCGCAACCTTGGCGGGGCAGCCACGCCCCTCTGGGGGCCGCGCTCCAGCCTTGCCCCCTCCCGGCCTCCCGCGCGCAGGCGCAGAACGAGGGCAGCGGCGTCTATTGGTGGCTCCGGTCTGGCCCGAGGAACGCCCCTAGGGGCGCGGCCCGGCCCGGCCCGGCCCGCGCCCCCCTGCCCGGGGCTCCCCGGAGCTCCTCTGTGGTCCGGGCTGCAGCGGGGAGGGGCTCAACATTGGTTCCTTGTTCCCGGGTCCTTTTCCGAAACGAACCCGTACCCTATAAAACCGTGTTATTCATGAATTACACGGCCTGAAGAGGGAGCGTGTCATTAGCTGTGCCTATTGACTAATTAATATGTCAAATAATACCCTGCAGAGCTGTAAAGGAAGATCATATTAGGATGGGATTATGGGGCAGATTGTTAATTTGTAAATGCACATATCTGATGAAAAATTCTCTCTTCAGAGTAATTCATGAATAAAAAGCTTACATTGGGTATAGGTTAGCGTTGAAAAAGGAAGTGGGAACTAGGAATAAGGAGCCAACTTCAGTTTGGTGGCTGGGGGTAGCCAGGGCCATCCACTTACATATGGCCAGAGGCCTTGGATGGCACCGGTGGGCAGCCCCTGTGTGGCACCCTCTGAGATCCTCCCTGGCTGCATGGGTAAGAGGTGGCCTCCACAGCTCCCAGCCTGAGCTGGAGGTACGTGTAGCCCTGCCACACAGGCCGTGCCAGCAGTGCATGGCTCCCCCACTGCTGTGGGCAGCTCCCAGATGATGCGTGGCCCCCCCATTGTGTGGTCTGGATTTCATAACAGCAGAGGGGGCCACTGCCTCCAGGCTAGTGGGACCCATGTTAAATGTTCTGTAAGGCACCAGTAAGACAGTCCTACGTTAGGGAAAAGGTACTCAAACTCATCCCAAGCACTGACCTCAGTGCAAAGTGCAACCTCCGCAATCAGCATTGCTGAGGAAGGCTGCCCATGGCGACAGCACTAATGCCAAAAATGTGGGAGGTCATGGTTTGAGGTCATCCTCAGCTTGAAGGACTTAAACCTGTATCTCTGACTCTTCAGGAAAGTGACCTAGCCACCAATGGAGGGAAGCCCTCTACCCCAAATGGGGACAAAGGGGGCTTTTGTTGTCAGCTGGGGGCCCTGAATAAAGAGAAGAGCACACCTGTTTCTTCTCAAGAGAATCACTATTGGAAATCTAAACAAAGACTTAACCCACTGGACTTTTGTTAAGCAATGCAACCACAATCCTTCTATGGGTAGACCATTGGGGTGTAGCTAACAGCTGGGAGGTCCAGCAGGGATATATCAGCTGCAGTCCAAGATATGTTTAACTTTTTGGGCATGGATTCTTCCCTGAACTCCTGCCCTTTGTAAATTTATTAGCCCAGCATTTAACATAGGGTCTAATGTTCACCCAATAAAATAAAATAGAAAATAATCAGTAACCAAACCAAAAGCAGGCTCAGAGTCCCGTTGCTATGCTCAGCTTGTTGTCTTCCCCGAGGGGTGAAAAGGGCATCCAAGTAACCTACTTCACTACAACTTCCTTACAGGATAGATATGCTTAAATTAGTGACTGAAGTCTGTAGTATCTTCCTTACAACCAGGCTAGAGTAATCTAGATGAGAGCACACGCCCATCCTTCCTGTTCTGAACCTATGCCACTGGGCAGGCCCAGAGACCTGGGGCTTGGAGGAAAAGAAACAGGAGGGAATCTGATGAGGGTAGGCCCTTGGGAATCTGACAAGAGTAGGCCCTTGGGAGAGTTAGGAAACCACAGCTCCTGTCCTCTCTCCCAGGATTGTTTATTCTTTTTACATTGCAGCTAGATGCCAGAAATGGAGTTGGTAGAACACACCACCACAGTGCCATGCTTGAAGTCATTCCTCATAGCTACTTATTACCTCTCCGCATTTACTGAACCATTCCCGGTGGTTGTTGTCAATTCCATCTGGGCAGAGTTCAGGTTGATATAGAATGTCACACTGTATCAGAGGAAAGCAGTGATCCATCAAACTACTGTGAATCATTAGGGAACAACTGCATTTTGAGAGGCACTTTCAAAAGCACCTAAGAGATTTTGACTTGTTCTGCTGACTCTTTTAGGTGCTTTTGAACCTTCTACGCTCATTTCCATAAGTAACATGGGATCTTATGCATATACTTGTAGTATGGCTCTGTTGTGTTATTTCTGAAGAGCTGTAGTCAACGGGCAAAAAATATTTATATGGAGAGGGAAATAGGTATTATGTTTCAGTGGAAAAGAAAGGTCATATTAGAATTAACGTATATGGTAGTATCAGAATGAACTTATATGGTAGCCTTAGAAAGATGTTGTAGCCAGGAATTATATGAAGGTCCAGAAATTATATGAGAAGCAAGGATTTTTGGGGGGTGATATCTTTTATTGGACCAAGTGCATAGTTGAGATAAAGTTATA